>NW_008794709.1:2263239-2327740 GCF_000699145.1 Aptenodytes forsteri
CCATCTGGCCCCATAGACTTGTGAGCATCCAGATGGCGTAGCAGGTCGTTGACTGCTTCCTCTTGGATTACGGGGGGTTCATCCTGCTCGCCTTCCCTGTCTTCCAGCTCAGGGGGCCGAGTACCCTGAGGATAACTGGTCTGCCTGTTAAAGACTGAGGCAAAGAAGGCATTGAGTACCTCAGCCTTTTCCTCATCCTTGGTGACAATGTTCCCCCCCGCATCCAATAAGGGATGGAGATTCTCCTTGGCTCTCTTCTTGTCACTAATATATTTGTAAAAACATTTTTTGTTGTCTCTAACAGCAGCGGCCAGATTGCGTTCTAGCTGGGATTTTGCCTTTCTCATTTCCTCTCTGCACGACCTAACGAGATCCCTGTACTCTTCTTGAGTTGCCTGCCCCTTCTTCCACAAGTGGTAAACTCTCCTTTTTTTCCCTGAGTCCCAGCAAAAGCTTCCTCTTCAGCCAGGCTGGTCATTTCCCTGCCCGTTCTTACAGCACATGGGGACAATGTGCTGGCATGGGGACCAACGTCCTGGCTAGCAGCAAGCAGAAGCAGTTACCTGCCCAAACCCCAGCCTATCTTACTGCTGCAAATTATACCATCTGCACCACCTCATGCTGGGCAGCAGTGAAGCAGTTAATGTGACTTTTGTGGGAGAGATATGAGCTCCTTGCAAGCCTAGGTAAGTAAGTCAATATTACAAAGCAAACTCCATAAAGAACCTCAGGTTCTCCGGCAGAGAACCTTCATTAAAGCAGCAAGCGAAGCAGTATGCTTATTTCCCAGGGGTCAACCACTTACACCTTAAACTTTCAAAAATTAAATTTATTCCCTGTGTTCCAAAAGTCATTCTACATAGTAGTGCCCTTTTGGGATTATAAAATCAAAATCTCTGACATTTTCCTGAAATTTCTGTGATAAGAAGGCGGGCATAAGGATCATGTTGTTAGAGCTAGCAACAACCTGAAGGACACTAGAGTGCCCCACAGTGGAAGAGCTCTCTTTTTGAATATCTGAGCCACCCTTGGCTGAGATGGGGTACCTACAGGGAGAAATCAACACTCCAGCAAAATCTGGAAGTATAGATGGCTTCCAGAGAGAAACAGAACTAAAGCCGCAGACTGGAGCTCCTCAAAACTCTACATTCTGCTGCAGGTATTTTTCAGATGAGACTTATTTCTATCTGAAGTCTCTATCACATGCTAATGTGAATTTGCAGCCACAAATGTGGGCAATTCAAGCAGCACGTGGCAACTGGAAGAAGTCTTGAGTGAATGAATACAGTTTAGGACTCAGGGCAAAAAAAATGGCTAACTTGAGGCTCTTTATTCTTGAGATGAGAAGATGGAAAGGGAACATCATATCTTCAAAGTGCATAAAAGACTGCTGCAAAAGAAGTAGCTTCTTTTCTTTATTTTCTTGCCAGATGGGACAAGAAATAATGTGTTTAAACTGTAGGAAGATTCATGTCAGGCACTAGCAAAATAAACTTTCTAGCAGCAACACACTGAAGCACTGGAGTGGCTTCACTTGGAAGCTCTTGGGATCTTCTTTGCTGGAGGTATTGAAGTCCTAGACCAATCTGGTGACCTAAATATAGCTGACATTATCTTGTGAGAAGGCCAGACCACCCTGCTTCTTGAAGGCCCTTTAAGGCTGCTTCTTTTGCTCAGGGTCAGGAAGACTCTACCGCAGACCAGGCCAGTTCCAAGACTTCAGAGGAACTTCAGCGAAGATGCAGGAAGGACGATGTTTACCCTGGCACAGCAGTCTGCCCAGTCGCATGCTTTACTTGTGCCACAGAGATGGCACTCAAAACCTTGCAGTGTGCTTTTTTTCTCCTCGTGCATGATTTCTGTGATGGTAAATAATATTGGAGAGGTTTTTACACAGTTTGTCAACTACTTTCTTAGCCACAAAACATGACAGCATGAGGCACCACTTGTCTGAGGGTAGAAATTTCTAAAATTGAAAATAAATTTCCAAGTTGAGGCTCATAGAAGTCAAAGGGGAATTGCAGACCAAAACAAACACACAAAATGAATATTAATGTCTCCCTATATAAATGATGTATAGAAAGCAACTTTTCTCATGCCACATATTTGAGATGCTCAGGTAAATCTTAGAAATATGCCTCAGAACACTGAAAGTAATGCATAACATGTACAAAGTTGTACTGTTTTCCCTGGCATCAGCTGCATTTGAGATTTGGGGAACTGCTCGTATTACCTCATTTATCAATCTCTTGTCCTGTTCTATTCCCACATTATTCTAACTTGAAGTATAAAAAAACTTTCCTGTTTTATTTAATCATTTATATGTAACAGATATTAGACCACAAGGAGGGCAAGTGGAAGGAAAGAGCTAAAGCAGTGCCTATTAGGTATGTGCGAGTCTATGAAATAGCTCACCTGGAGGTAAACCAAAACATTGACTACAAAAAGCTTTTCTTTTTGTAGTTCTTTAAGAAATATTTAGACTTAAGAAACTAAATATGTTAGACATTTCATAAAGAGCTCACTCTGTGCTCAGACTACTGAACTGACAGGCTAAGATGAAAAGGAGAATTAATTAGAATTAGTCTTAGTAGGAATAGGGGAACTGTTGGAAACGGATCAAATTTTTGCAGGAGAAAGGAAGAGGCTGTTTCATTACCTAAAATAAAGGAAAAGCAAACATTTTTTGATCTTGAAATCAACTGATCCAAAGCAATTTGCACCTGATCAACTGAGGAGTATTTATTCAACAGCCTGCAATGTAATATAGAAACACCTAAGCTAACTTGAGTCAAGCTGGGTAAAAGAAAGCAGTGTAAATTAGCTGGAATAGATTTCCATTCTGGCATGATTAGACTGCTTTCAGTGCTTAAGATATACTGTTTTAAGCTAACTCAAACGTTTTCACACTGCACTAGCACAGACTACTCGGTTCTGCTCTTTCGCTGCAGAAAGTTGTACTGTGGTCGAACAGAAAAGGTGGGAAATAACTGAACTTCAAGTTGATCTGAAAAGTCTTTTTTTTCTTTTTACATTCCCCAGAGAAGTGTTTTGTGTTTAAAGACCTTATATTTGGCTTTTAATTTTATCTTTTCTATAGATTTGTGTTTTTTTCTCACCATTTTACATGTCTAAGTAAAACATTCCTTTGAAACAAAAAAAGGATGTTTTGAAAAATTTAATTTTAATGAGGGGAGGGGCTTGCTAAAACAATTTGAGTTTGGTGGTAATTTGTGCATACTTTTGATCGATCTAATTTTTTGGTAGTTAACATTTCAGTTAAAAATTATTTGCTCTGTGCCCATCAGCATTTTCAGTGTATTTAACTAAAAAAAATCCCTTAGTTATCCATGGGCATCTGCTTACCTTCATCGTAGTGCAGCCTTAATATCAAAATGGAGTTGGACCATGGTGTGGTCCTGCTAACAGACTTCTGAGCAATGAGCATGAGAAAATTACACATCCCTGCCTTGCTCTTTTCCCACTGCAGTGTGCTCAGGGAGTGTCATGAGTGACTGCAGACTGTAAGACATGCATCCACTTAAAAGATTTCCATCCTAAGCAGACATACAACAAAATGTAATCTCCCTCTGCACTACCAAGGACGTCTTTCATGTCCTACACTATCTAAGAAATATCCAGTTCATCCATTCTCTTTCTGAGAGGGGAAAAAAAAAAAAAAAGAATTCAAGACTTTGGAAAGTCTTATGACTGCTAGACAGAGGAGCGAGTTTGGATAATAGGGCCCATGTGAGACAAGCTGACACTACATATTCTACCTAAAGAAGAAACAACTATAGGATTCAGGAAAGGTGAAGACTGGTGCCTTAGAGCACTGTCCTCAAACCAGCAACCACTGAAAAGGCTATAACCAAACACCTGAAATACCCTTTCTGGGGTAAAATGACTTATATGCTACTAAATCCTACCCCAAACAGTGCTTTCCAATGTGAAGATTTAGAAGGCAGAATAGTTTGTTTAATTAATTAGAAAATAGGTATTATCCCTAGGAGTCATTGTATTTTCATTCTCCTTCTTAAGACTATTTTGCCTTCCCCATGCTTAAAGGACAATTTAATCTAATCAAGATAGCTTTTTATGTGTCAAGATATGTATTTGGTCTGAGTGCCATTTAATGTGCTCCAAAGAGCCGAGATACCCCTCTGAAGCTGTCTATCGGGCAAAAATGTATGTTGCCACATGCATATAGAGGAAAACAGTTTCAGAAGTGTAGGCAGGGATTTTCAGAGGTAACTAAAGGGAAAGAGCTCAACAGCAAGCACCTCTGGTCATATCACAGTTACCGTGGGGACATTTACTGTTGAAAAACAGTAGAGAGGAACATAAGAAAAACCAACACAGCTCAAGGAGAATAAAGTCATCGGTCTTTTAAAAACAACTCAAACGGCTTTTAGGAACTGTGCAAGGATTAAAGTGGCACACCAAGTTTGGTTAACAGAGTACCCAGATATTCCTTGCAGGTAATTCATGCTTACTGTAATAAACTGCCCCTTCCTTCTCATATTAGCCTGGTTTCAAATGACTGTAAGAAACCAGCCAAGGGAATATGGCTGAAACAAATCAATGAGCAATACTTGTCACCGAGCGAGGTGGACAGTGCCACATGAGGGCACAGGCTGCATTAAAATATTTGCCAGGTTTTTAGGCAGGCAATTATCACCTCAGTCTTTTGTAGGCCTCTGATGTATAATGTCATATTCGCACACAGACACATTCTCTCTCACTTCTGCATTTGCCATTTTAACCACATTTCTCTAATTGAGCTCTTTTGATGGGGATTAGCAAGCTACTTTAACACGGCAGTTATGGCAGTTCACCTGGAAGAGATGAGGGTCAGCGGGGTCAGAGAAGCAGCCAGACGAGTTAATCATCCTCTGAATATGAAGATGACAGTCTCACCACAAGTGTTTCACGAGTATGGCTTAAACGGAGAGGGAAGAGACAGGACTGCCGAATCAGAGCTCAGACTTCACTGCTTGTTGGCCCAGGCGTAACAGATTGCACCTTACACAGACCCAGTGGATTTTTTCTTAATAATATAGTATTATCTTAGCCATTGCAATGCAGACTAGACACCTTTAGCCAGCTAATGAGAGAAGGAAATGCAGAGAGTTATGGTTGTGTAAACACAGCTGATTCCACCTCTGGTGTGTCGCTTGATCTCCAAACAGTCTTCCAAAGGAAGGCAAAACACTTCTAACAAAAGTGCATTTTATCTGGAAGACTGAAAGGCTTCCCATGAAAGATAAAATTGTACGTGTTCAATCCTAGCATTTATGTTATTGTTCTGAAAAGCACAAAAGACTGAAATGTTTAGACATTAGATTGTCAGTCTGTGGGGTAGGGCTGTATTTTCCCTGTATGTCTATAGTGCCTAGCGTAATGAATACCTCTGCAAGTTAAGTAAGTAGTAACTACTGAGATACTTCTAATGTCTACTGAGATGCCTCACAATATGTGAACGAACAATGAATAAAGCATTTTTTAGTATCTAAAATGTCACTATCAGGAGGAATTATTTGTTTCTCTACCAGTAACTCCAAGAATGGATACATAAATAGAAAATCTAGTTATATGTAATTTCTGCCTGATGTTTAAAGGTTAAAAATCAGATAAAATCTCACGCAGCTTTCCATTGCTGTAATCTGCATATGCCCACTATACTTCTGAGGACAGAAAATCAAAACTGTTCTCCTAAGACAGAGCAATTCCCTACCTGAACAGTACTCATCTGTCCATGTTCATGTTGAAAAATCTCTGAAAATCTCTCTGACGCATATTTTCCCCCAGGCACTGAAGTATCGAAGTCACTCTGAAGTTAGTGGGTGTTAGGAACCTAAATGACTTTGGAGATCTGAGTCTTAATGTCAGGTGAATTCTTTCTACCTTCTTTAACACCGAGTTCCTTTACACAGAAGGCTGAATACCGGTTGCGAATACGCTGTGACGGCTGCTGAGAATATGGGACCTTTGAAAGGTGGCCTAAAATGAAGCTATGCTGCCCAATACTAATATACCAAATACATTACTCATCACTGCTTCCGGGCTGTTTAATTATGTGGCTGAAGGAGGCTATTCCATGAGTCCTTCATACAGATCTGCCAGTATCCTTTAAGGATGAAGCTCGGCTGTACATGATAGGGTGGATAATACATCTTTTGTTGCTATGTGGGTAAGCACAATAATCGAAACTATTTAGAGGATAATTGGTGTGCTCTTTTTAAAAGGAAATAATCTGGTTTCCAAGGGGACTAACTATGAGGCCTAAAGCCTGTAGTTTATCTCGGTGTAGGAATGGGATCATTATGGAGGAAAACAGAGCGCCCATCCAATTCAATTACCCCAATTGTATTACGAATGTAAAAGAGGAAATTGTACGTATCCCAAAAAGGAAAGTTTCCCACTCTTCCACTTCCACGCCATTTGGAACCTACCCTGGAACCACTTGGTCTCCTGCAGACTACAACGGGGCTTTTGTACTCAGAAAACTTGCAAGGTTTGTTCCTTGCAGATTACCCAGCTACCTCTTAAACCCTTCTTTGTCCTATATGAGCAACACGCTGGAGCTTGTCAGGCTGTATTCAGCCACCCGGTAAACTGCCGCATCTACAACTTCTTGCTGGTATTTTTGCAATCAACAAAAATGTAATTGAAAAAAACACTGCTTGGAAGGGGCAAAACATTTGCCAAATATAAGTCAACTATTATAAAATTTGGTCTCTTTTTGGGAAAAACTTTACTTGGAACTTCCAACTAAAAAACATTAGGGGTGGGGAGAGGGGAGGAACCATGTTACCCACTCCAGAAGCTTTTATTCGCTATTTGGATATTGCTGTGTGGCTCTCTTCTTCCAACTGGACCAACATCGCCAGATGACTAGAAGCTTATGCGATCCGAACAGCTGATCAGCATATAGATACTGAAAATACTGCAGTGGGAAATGAACTGCTGAGGTGCTGCTCATGAGGGAGCTGGTGCCAGGCTGGGATATTCTGCCTGACCAACAGAGCTACCTGCCCTGCTGCTGGGCTGGTGTTTAATTAACCACTGCAACCATCAGCTCTGTTACACTGGTTTCTAGCCTCTTATGGGACAGGTCGTCTGCTAGTAGAATTCATTGTAAAGCTGTGTATTTCTCCTTAGCAATATTTTTACCTTCTCCCTCCTTGTTAGCAGGTTTCCTCTCCTCTTCTTCAGTAATGTGGGGTCTTCAGTAACTTGGATGCTGTTTTGGTTCTGTGTGCTGACTGCATATGCCTGTGACCAGATCAAATTAATCAGATGCCATTAAAAATGAATGCATCTGAGCCTATTTTGCTATTCTGTTTCAAATACAGTCCTATATCTGGGCCCAGTATGCTGAATTATTGGACTTTGTTCAGTATGCTCTGGAAATACTTTGGCAGTCCTGTTGTGGCACCCAGAAAGCATGCACAGAGGGCAGCACCAGTGCATTTTAGGATGATTTACTCGATGTATAGAATAGCATGAAGTGTCAGACATCCATCATATTTGTACTGACCTAATTGAGTAAACCAGCTTACTTTTTACAGAGGGTTGTGAAGGTCTTGACCATAAGAAGAGAAAAAAATATATCCCAGGCTGTTTAGTTCATTATTTGGTTCTAAACTATTCACAGCTTCTAAGTAGTGGCCTAGTAGCACAGGTTTGACATTTGGCTTTTTTTCCTCTGAAAACTTTGAGTTCGGTGCAGCCTTATTAATCTGTGCCTGCTCACTGGAAAGGAACGATTGGACCAATTCATCAGAATAAGTCTGTAAGTCAGTATGGTAGCTGGAAAAGCTCTCTGCAAATCCTGTACATTACTGCTGGTGGGACTGATATCCTGATGATCTACTGCCAGTGGCTCTGGCAGGTGATCAAAACAAGTATTCATCAAGAAGGCCACACCTAATTTTGCATATGCTTCCACTGCAGCTCTGGTGCCATACGACCAAGGCTGGACAGCTGTTGCTGTCTGAGCCAGCCAAGGGAACTCCACCTTGCACTGCAGTCACAGCAGCGGCTTCAGTTTTCCGTCTGAAAATAGCTGGAAAAAACAAGAATCCCCATACCCTCCTGTTTCGCAACCCTTTGTGGGTGCAGAGTAGTGTGAAATTATAAAGATTCTTTTTTTTACTTTTTGTGGCTTGCAGTCTAAAAAACACGGATTGGGAGCTGATGAACGAGCACTGCTAGATTAGCCCCCCCCAAGCCGTTCATGATCTGCCAGTTGGGCCCAGCTCTGCAGAAACATTTAGATCCTCATCCATTATAGATTTTAGCAGGAATTAGGCATCGTGCAGCTGGGCCTCACTATACATTTGTCTGGTGCAGAGTTCTTTCATAACACAGAGTTTGTTTTAGGAGCATGGGATTGCAGGAGACCCTGCAAGCTGTCAGAACCAGTTCTTCAAAATGCGGATAACAGCCATTCAACAAACCACCACACACCATTAGGTGAAAACCACCTCCATTTCTCTATGCCTTCCATAGAGACTTATGATGTGTGACTGAAAGAGAGAAAGCCCATCACGATGTCTGTCTAATACAATGCTTGTTTTTAGTCAGTGCTGTCAGTGTCCCGCTTCCAGGGGAAATAATCTCAAATATTAATTAGATTCCCTGGAAAAGAGTTTGCTGTTAGAAAGGTTTCCAATGCAGCTTTAACAGACCTCAATGGATAGCAGAATTGTTTTATTGCAGGTGAAGCATCATTTAAGAAAAAACAAGAGTTCTTAAACCATATAGTTCTTGACAGCACCACTTAGAATAGGAAATATCACAATGCAGCCCAACAACAGCTCAGTAAAAGTTGCCTTTTAAATGGCAACTAGTAAATGCCAGGGGCAAGGTTACAAAGCAGCTCATTAGCAGCTCAAGTGTACTCTAGCCACTTCTTTCTCTCTTTCTCTCTCACAACAGGAGGCAATTTTAGACTGCAGAGCACAGATGTGTCTGGCAGATACATCCTTCTTCCTGCATCTTAAATAAGTGTCTCAGAGATTGCGAGCCATTCATCTCGTAAAAAACAGCTACTCAAATAGGATTAGAAAAAATATAACAACAAAAATCACCTAAGAATTGTCACTAGCTGTAAGAACCAAATGGACACCTCCTGCAGTGAAAAAACCACTGTCTGCTATTGCTATTATTACTCAGACTCATAGAACAAAGGCCGGAGGAATCCATTTATCTACGTATTTCTAACTCGGCCATCCTTTTAGGACCAAGTGCCAATGCCAGGTGCATTCCCTTAAATATTTTATTTAACCACTCCACAATGCGTGTTTGGGTACGCTGTCATGGTGGTGACTAATGTAGTAATTTTGCACTTTTGTGATTATTTTTGATTGGTGAGTGAAGTGAGCACAGCTTCTTCTCCCTCAGCTCCCCATGCTCAGGCTGGTATCTCACAGCCAGGTCCTTCCCATCTGCCAAGGCAAAAGCAGGGAAGTACTTCACCCAGGACTGAGTGAACTGAACCTCACTGCTTCACATGCAGGGATTTTCCTCCCATCTCTCCAGGTGACCTAAAATGGAGTCCACCAGAAGCGATATGAAAATGTTACGTACTACAGAGTACATAAATACTCTAAATATTCCAATAAACAATCAGTTCAAATGTCATGGAGCCTCTGAGACTGAGAAAAATTATTGACTCAATCTGATGTTTTCGGCGACTGGAGCATGGGTCGGTTTTAATGAGTCATTTGCACAAGGTTGCACACAAAGACACTGTCAGGGTGGGAGCTTTCAAGTCCTGTGTCTAGGACTTGGAGTTCATTATAAATTACCCTCTGACTATACTTTTTGTGCATTATACATAGTAGGTAGGCACCAGATAAACTTAAGAGAAACAAATAGTGTTTTCCAATATGAATCCTGAAAAATGAGGTTAGCCTTTGACTGAATCTCTGCACAATGGTTAAAACAAGGGCTTGAAAATTATGAAACCCAGGCTTTATTCCTGACTTTGCCACCGGCTGACTGTATGATCCTGAGAAAGTTGTTCATTTGCTCTATGCCTTTCATTTCCCCATCTGGGAAAGCTGATACTTTATCCTAGGTACATATTTGGAGATCCGTTGCCTGCTGTTTATAATGCATTTTGATATACGCATACAAAAAGCATTTTGAAAGTGGAAGTTAAGTGCTGTCTGTAACTTTTTCAATGTTTTCAATTTCAGGTGAGTTTCCTCACAGGACTAAAATAAAACAAGACTTTTAAAGGATATTTTCCTTGCCTAGCTAGAAATGGTACATGTAAAGCAATAAAAACGTTGCAGAAAAGCTTTGGTTACATTGTTTGACAAAAAAAAAATTAATTTGCATTTTTCAACTACCCTACAATTGATCACTGTTATCAGAGCTGGGGAAAAGGTTTTCTCTGCATTCCATTCCTGAGAACACATTGAGTCTTTGCCAATCAGGAAAAGCCATATTTTCTTGAGCACAAATTTATTCTTCCATCTTCTTCCTGCCAAAACAACTTATGTCCTGTTTTATGACACACAGCAGTCAAATCACATCCTACACACAGACCTGGATCCATTCACCAGGTGAAATGTAGCACTCATACAGCAAAAACAAGTTAACCTCTTGTGCACACTTGCTCAACACAATTCTGAATCACTTTGCTTTCTGAAAAACACCTCTTTGAGAAAAAAAAAAGTTATGCTACCAAAATCTATGTTAATTCACTAACTCCTATGCAGAACTTCTCACACAGATATTTTATCAAAACAGCCCTAGCTGGCTTTAATGCTTTACTTATGCTGCATCAAAGCTCATATGGTATTTGATATAATTTACTTACTGCTTTCAGTGTAAGCTTCTTTCCAACTTGTTTCTTTTAAATGAACTGTTGCTTTAATACTGTAAATATTCAGCAAACATCAATATTGTGGCCAGCACAATGCGGTTCAGTGTACCAGTGCCAGGTTTTCATTGATTGCTGCTTGTATGTGCCAGTTTTAAGACAGGCTTTTAATAAGCTCAAAATATGTTCATGGGATTGGTCTCAAAATGTCTCTAGTGGAATAACCAAGCTTGTAAGAGGCTGCAGAGACAAACAACAATTTTATTCAAAGAATTCCAGCTCAGACACTCAGTCAAAACAATTCCTGCCTTAGCCTCATTAAGCAGGTCTCAAGCTGAATGTCCAGATGACAAAGGCAGCTCTGAAGGGCTGCTGAGGGCTTCCCCTAGCCCTGGCACCCCGTGGTGAGATTTCAGGCTGCTCCCAAGTCCTGGTCCCCAAGACCATCAGCGTGTTTGTTGCTCCCTGGGACTCCACTGCAACCAGGGATCCCAGCCTACCTCCATGAACTCTCATCAGCCACATTTCACAGACTGAATGCAGTCCACCCTGTCCACCAGCTCCTACTACTATCCCACATGTTAACTGTAGATGGTATCTTCATCTTAGGCTTCGGCTGTCCAAAAACCTGAGCTACCCTCAAAACCCTGGGCAACTACCACCCACTGATACAGAGCTGAAAAGCGCTGGGGCAGGGGAAGGTCACCAGGCACTGGGGTCTGTGGGACACCAGCCTTCAGCCTGAAGGGCCCAGGCAGCAGCAGAAGGCCATTGCCCGAGGGAATCATGAAGAGGGAGAGAAGGGGACACAGGTAAGGGCAGTATGAGCAACAGCAGGATAAGATACCCAATTTTGGCGGAAAGTACTAGAGCAGAATAATGTAGCACTTTAAAGGAGAAGCAGTTTGGGAGGTGGAATGCAAAGGTGAACATGGGTGGGGGCTTTCCCCTGTCTCCTGATGTCAAACAAAGAGCTCCTCTGTACTAGCAACCCATTATTTTTGTTATCCTGTTTCAGCAATTCTAGCAGTTCTGCAAATGAGAATTGAACCAAACCTGGACCTCTCTGGGAAGAAAAAAAGGACAGAAATAGAACAAAGAAAGGCACAAGAACAAATGGAAGACACTTTTCAAACGGGAGCTGTGATTGTTACAGTTTATTAGGACCTTGGAGGTAGTGAGTGAATCTTTAAAGCCAGTGTGATGATTTGACCACGTTAATGGTGCATATACTAAAGAGAAGAATCTGAGAAAAACATATGTTGCCAAAATGGAAAGGAAATAATAAGACAGTATTTGTCATTTCATAGACTTTCAAGTTGATTTTAAAGACTGTAGACTAAAACTAAATCTTTAAAGTTAATCTTTCCAGATCTTAAGTCAAGAAAACAGATCAGAATTAAGACCTGAACTCACCTAGGGAGATAAGCTACATTTTCCTTTACAACATATTCCACACAGACCAGAATAAATACAATGACAGGTTCTGGAAACTCCTCTTGCAAAATGTGAGCCCTTGTCTGAAGTTCAAATGCAAGCGTATTTCCCTGCCTCATCTTCACCATCCAGCACATTTCAAGAGCAATGATTCTCACTCTAGAATCAGCCCTCTGCCTTCTTTTAGCAACTCAGGCGTGTTCCCAGGGGAACATTAATTTAACCTGTGGCAAAGAGACATTCCTCAGTGCAGTTCAAGCTGGGATAACTCAAATGTAAATGAATAGAACAAACTTCAGTCTTTCTTTTTTTAATAGAAAGGATGCAAACCCAGAAAAAGCCCCTGCTATTTACGCAGCCTTTCTATGACGTGGTTAAGTTAATTTTAGATTCCGGAGGCGGTGCTGTTTTTGCTGTTCTGTATTTTTAAAGCCGCGTTACCACACAAACATTGACTTTATCACATATCATACCATTATGTTATTTCCCCATTGCAAAGTTAAGAATGTGAGTTTTAGAGGGATGTGTACAAGTCCACGCAGGCTACAGCAGGCCCTGGAAATTAATCTAGGTCTCCTGAGTCTCAGTCGAATACTTTGTCATAAGATTACCTTTCAGCTAGGTTAGATTTCTTGCTTTACTTGCACAGAGACACCAGCACCAGATTTGCACAGAAATAAGACAGAGTTTGAGGGACTGAAGCAAGTGTCAGACCATTTTCCACAGTAGCCACCGTCCTTTTTGTCATAGGACAATTAATGTGTAAGCTTGAAGTTCTGGAAGAAGACCTAGTCTGTTCCACTTTCTTTCTCTCCCACCCTTTAAAAAACAAACCGTGTCCTTTAGCTTTGAACGCTCAAGGCTAAACTCCCACTTTAAGCACATACATAGGAAGAAGCTCTTGCTTCTGCTCACATCAAAATCCTGAAGCTCCTGCTACAAATGAGATAACCACTTTGGAGAATGAATCAATCAATTGAATGACCTTCTTTGGGGCTCAAAATATGTATTTAGAAATTGTTTGTTCAGGTGTTTATTTTTCTCACGTATTTCTGGCTTTGCCTGAGACTAAAACTCACAATGTTCAATATAATTCAAAGACAGTCTTTTTCCATCTAAAGAGAACCTGAATTTTTGAATGATTGACAGGCTTTACAAAACTGATCGTGATTTCTCCACAACACTGACTGCTCAGTGAACTGTCAGATATTATGCAGCTGTAGAACAAAAAAGTAAGTAAGTAAGTGTGTTATTTGCTGGAATTGAAATATCAATTAGATCCTGTGATAAGTTAATTCATATTTTTAATGAAGAATGATATTTTCCTTTGATATGCAGGAAAGAAAGTGCCCTGAGTATAAAAAATGTTTGCTAAGTTTGCTGCAGAAGGCAATCGCTCTTTCTCTCCTCTTTTTGAAGTATTTTGCTTAAAGGGGGGTGAAGCTTTTGAACTGAAAAATGTTCACTGAACTTAATGCCTCCTGTCAGACTGTATGCATCTGCCTCCCTGATGAATAACATAAAATAGAAGTCAAACTGGAAAATACAAAAGTTTTTGCATGGCCTTTGTTTTATTTATTAATCTCAGAGGAAAAGAATGGGCCAAGAAAAAGGATATGAGGTAATTTCTCACTCTTAAATGGATTTCATTTTAAAAACAAGTCTGGGTTGAGGCTTAATTCCTTCTACCATTTTCCCTGGCAACTTTCAGTGCACCTGTAGCCACTGCAACTGCTTGGGTCTCAGAGCCCAAGAATGACAGGCTATGGTTGAAACACACAGAGGCAGTGAATAAGTTGAAATCTTTCATGATTGAAAAGGACATTGTTTGGCTCAAATGCTGGCCATGCCTGACAAAAAACTATGAACAAATAGTTATAAAAAATAACTATGAAGGACTTAGAGTCAAGGTGCAACGCTGGAATGTGCTCTGATCTTCTGCTGATAGGTGTCAAAGGAACTTGATATAACATCAGGTATATTAGATTAAGCAGGATTTTGATTGCTATATTTTCCTCATGATCAACTCAGGATCCTCAGCTGTGGATGAAAACCAAAGCCTAGAGTTAGTTCAACTGGACTGATGGAGACAAATTCCCAGCTCCGTATTCTGGAGATCCTCAAGTTCTGATTTAAATTCACATATCTTGATTTAGACGCATCTCAAGAACAGAGCAGGCTCAGTTCACAAGGTGTGTGGAGTAGGTGTTCAGCAAGACTAATCAGTGCCTGTGCCAGCAGAGAGCTTAAAGAATAACCATTTCCACAACAAGAGGCCATTTGCCTGGCCACCTGGCCTTCCAGCTTCTCTCTGTTGTCTATGCCTCCAAGTCTGATGAGGCAGGAAAGCAAGGATGGAGCAGCGGTCAGGAGAATAACCTAGGACTCTTCAGACCTGTGTTCGGTTTGTTATTTTACTGGTCCATGAATTCGGGTAAAAAAATGGAAGAACAAACCTACTGGGATTATTGAATTTAGTCCCAAGTAACTAGGCAATCACATGTGCAATGTTAAGGGCAAGTGCCATCTCCTTCAACACATACCTTAAAACACCTTATGGCAAATGTAAGATTACTGATAGAAAAAATGACCCAAAATAGCGTGCGCTTCAGGAAGAAGGATCAGATCTACCCTGGTATGTATCATAGAGATTAAAATTTACTTATTTCACAGAGGTGCATCCAGAAGAAGTGGTGAGACGTGACAGTGAAGTCTGAGCAAAAAGAGGTAGCTGAATTAGAGAGCGATGTTTACTCACCAAAAAGTTCTCGCTAAATGACCCCAGCTCTGCACTTAATGCAATTGCTATGTCACTGAAGTAATGAAACCATCCTAGGGCTGATTTTGCTTTTAAAATTTAGCTTGTGTTTGGCTAAAAGAATTGAGGCACAAAACTGTTTTGGTTCTTGGCTGTTATTTAATACAATGATCTATGTTTTTTAAGAATTCTTAGTATTCGATTTACAACTTGGGCTTAAAATGGAAGGATCAAGCCAAGATGCTTTTTCTGGGACCCTAAAAATCCCTACTCATTTTTTTGGAAGGGTAAGCCATTAACACAGAGCTGCTAACAGCAATTAGTAAACCATCCTTGTACAGAAATAAAAGCATCAATTATATCAGCTGTTTTCCAGTTCTATTGTAGCACATGAAAAAAAAAAATTTTAAATGCTGAAAAATACAGCCCATGCCTAGAGCTGTTTAAATGATTCAAAACAAATGTGTCATAATTTGGCTTCCATAATCTCTTTGCCTTTTTCTCACGCACAAAAGGCTAAAGCCACTTCCTTCTGTTTGAAGAATTTTGTCCTCTGAAATGCATTTTCCTGCAATGCAGTAGGCCTTTAATGAAGCAAATAGGATTAGGCCACGGGAGGAATAGTTTATCCTGATTTTTGAAAATCTAAATCCAATATTGTTTGAATAATGCTGGCCCTTCTTTCATTAATCCTAGTCCAAAAGATGTTCTGAACTTTCTGTCAAAGTACATTGTATAACAACAGGACACTGATATGTGTTACTAGAATATCTCTGCTCCTTATAACAGAACATTTAATCAGGCCAACACTCTGTAACTCTTTCCATTGCCACCATATAAATACACACATTAGAGAAACAATATTTGGGGCTGTCCCTCTCCAGGAAACTCCAGTCAGGCTAAAACGGCCTCTGTATCCAGACTTAAGAGCCAGGGGCAAGTCTGGGTAGGCAGCTCACAGCACAGCCGCAGTGTAAAATTGGGGCATTAGAAGCCTCACAAAACAAACCAGGTCATCCAGGTAACTGCATGGTTCTGCCAAGAAAACTGTTTCTGAACTGGAGGCTGCTCCCAGCTCGGTTATGCTGGTCAAGGTCGCCATCTCATCTTTTCCCTACTTAAGTAAGTGGATAAAACCTGCCAGAATAGCTCTGCTGGCCTGAGCTGGAGCGATTTGATGTGGGAGCCCATCAGAACTGCCACTGAAGGGACGAACAAAGACGTAATCTCTGTGGCAGTCAGCATGGAAATCTGCCTTTGCTATGGCCAAATTCAGTGCTGCCAATTCTTCTTCTCAACTACGCTGGTTCTGCCTTTTGAACTACTAAAATATTAAGCCAAAAATTTCCTCATGTATCCTGTAAACAATACAGTGAAGAAACGCTCACGTAACAATTTCCTTCCTGGTTTCTTCTAACCTGAATCATGCGGTAAATGAGGCTTTCGAACACGCAGTGCCCTTCGGCTGACACCTGGTCAGTAGTATAGTCATCACTCCCGATCTGCATAGGGCAGATTCTGTGCCCTATGTTCAGAGGTTGTCATGAACGTTTGTACAACTCCCCCAGAAGTTCCTGAGCTGCCACATGCAATCCTGGCCGTACTTCTCCCTTCTGCCTCCCAAAGGGGCAACATTTGAATAGCCAAAGGATCTGCTCTACCTTTGGCAAAAACTTCAGGAGTTCTTCAACAGTCTTTTTAAGGTTTTCTCTATGGAGAAATAAAGAATCACTGCAATATAGCATGGAGAAGAGATAATGCAGGACTACAGCAATTGTCTCCAGCCCATCACAGCATCTAGCCTCCCTGCTGTGCCCTATATATCATATAGCATGCATTTTCCGTTTCCAAGGGTGAGGCATTTAACTGGATGTGTGCAGGTGGGAAACTGCACAACTGTGATACTGCCCCTCAGGGAATTATTGGGTTTAGTGGGTTAAATCCAGCTCTATTACAGCTAAATTTGGATCCAGTTCTGAGCAGGTGTTGGTGCACCCCCTTTTGAGAGGTCTTTGTAGCCTAGTGGACATGAGGTGCACTCAGTGGTCCTTCTGGGGACAGAAGGCGCAGGATGCAGTGTGGGGGGGTGGATTTCTCACTACTTCCATTAGCTATGGCCATGGGGATGCTAGCATGTTGCATTTCCCTCCCACCCCATGAACTCTACTCATCCCAAGCCTACCCACCCCAAGTGAGCAGTGCCAACCAGCTCGCATAGTTCTCATCACGCCAGGCATTTACTGCACCGGTTGAATCTACTCCAAACACTTTTGTCTTTATCTTGCCTCTCTTTTTTCCCCATGCCTTTTGGAAATATTGTATCCTAACTCAGATCTTCTGCTTAACCAGCTGCATACTACACACTTATATTACAGTCCACCACCCCTATAACCCAGTTTCCTGTTTTCTTCCAAGTTCACAGTCTTCATGACTTCACTTCCCAGAGACATATATCTCTGCCTAATCTCACTGTTCTTTCCTCACCCTTGCCTTCCTTACTTCGCAGCACTTTGTCTCCACCTAGCAATCCTCTGCCTTTTCTCATGCCATTTTTATGGTCCCGATCAGCATTTGCTTCTTTACCTGAGCTTTGTTTCTCATCTGATTCAGTGCTTCCCTTTCCCATCTTTGCACCTTACAATTAATCATGGGATTGTGTCTGTCTCACTCTCAACACAGCCCTCTCAGGTCACACAACTCATCTTCCTACAATACTCGTAGCACCTATGGTGTTACATAAATGATCCAAATGGGCACTGTATCGTGCAAGTTATATCATACAGCCTGGACCATGGCCAGAGCACAGACAGAGATTTCTATTCATGGCATCAGTCCTCTGCTTGTTCCCCTGTTCTTAGCGTATTCTTTTTCTGCAGATTCTGAGAATAGCTGGTGTTCTAGAGCCCAATTTCTGCATATTTTCCACTGTGACTCAAAAGACAGAGGCATTTTCCTTTTCTTCACATTTCCTCAATCTTTTGTGCATCAACAAAAAGAGTGTAAGGAATACATTGCAATTAGCACTTCCCCAGATGCACTTATCTGTTGAGAGCCCTCAGCACTGAGCCAGTCTTCTGCAGGTGGGTAACTTAATGCCTCCTCTTACCACTTTTATTTATCTTAAGTTAATTGCCAGAAGTGGCAAGCTCTCAGTGTTCTGCACTGAATTCGTGATCATACAAATACTTAAGATGGTGGATTGTGTGGCTGTGACAGCTACCAGTAAACCAGAGATGGAACAGGGATTCTCAGAGCCAAAACCAAGAGTACTTGAAAAAGCTGGTGCAGACAGGATGTAGAAAAAGACCTGAAGTTCATAGAATCACAGAATAGAATCACAGAATCATTAAGGTTGGAAAAGACCTCTAAGATCATCGAGTCCAACTGTCAACCCAACACCAAATCAAATTGCCTGCCATGGCAGGCAAGTTGATACACATTCAGCAGCTGGTGACAGAAGATCCTGTTTAGACTTCTCAGATCCATCTTGATGCAATATTGCAATAATGCAATAGATGCACACATTTCTCCCCGCTCTCATTTTTACACTTAGTGGGAACAATGGCTTACATGTAAAGTGAAGTACACACCACTGTCACTAGCACATTTTCAGCACTGTAGTCACTGGCACCTGAGAACAGGACTGTGAGGTGTCCACATGACAGAGCAGAGTATGACAGCTTTGTGTGCCATTGGTTTTTCAAGCTGTCTCTAGAGCAGAACAGGGTTGGAAACTTTTGCCTTCTCCCAACAGAAGGTCTAATCGTAACTGTACTGGCACCATGAACCACAATGATAGGTGAGTTCATCTTGTGCAAGGCACTGTGCAAACAAAAGCAATTCCACTTCCAAAAAGCCAACAGTCTGAAGTCTTCATCCAACAGTCACATTGCCCTTGAAGTCAAATGGTTGGCCCTGCCTTGCATACTGTTATATATTAGCAGGGCACAGCCCAGAAAAACAGGTGGTTATTACTGATTAGTGCTCATCACTAATCTGTTAATTCCTTATAGATACTGGGGGATGCATGTGTTGTGAGGAAAGACACAAGTGCTAGAGCAGTGCTGCTGTGACACACCAACCCATTGGGCTTCGCGCAAGAGGAGCTTTACAGGAGGTGTCGCATCTATGTATGCGTTGACTTTCTCAGCAAGCTCTTCCTAACAATGTTTCTGGTGCATATACTGTTGTGAGAAGCCAGCTGGCTGCCATCTGAGAGCAGATGCCAAGTGGCTGTCAGATTGTCATCTTGAGTTTTAGTATTCAATTCGTCTTTCTGTGAATTGGCTTTTGGCCTTTTTTTCCCCAGGAAGAGTTGTGCCTGAGCCAAACAACCTCAGATTTATCTCCTGTAAAAGATATGAAAGTATGAGTCACTATTGCTTCTGGTGAAACAATCTATAAATCAGAATTTCAGTGTTTTAAGTGGTTTTCCCACTTTTTTTTTGTAGTAGTAGTTACATAAATTTTCTCCTGCAGTTCCTAAAAGAAATCTCAGAAAAACACGTAACAGCCACTTCAGACAGTTTACTCATTCAATCTGTCCATTATGTAATTAATTAGAAAAGCTGAGAGAAGTATAGTTTTTCAGTTTCTGAGCTCCTGATGCTCACATTTTAAGTTTTAATAAAAAGGCTGGTTGCATATGGTCTTCAATATAGGACTGGTCAGTCCTGGAGAAATGTCACCAGTTTATCCAAAGATGCAAGACAAAAATACATGAAATCTGAAAAATTCTCAAAACTGTACAGCAAAAATCCCTGGAACAATTTTTCCATAAGTAGTGATCCAAAAGATGCAACTTCAAGTAGCCTTAAAGGATTGCAACTTTTAAGAGAAGGGCTCCACACGCACTCTTTGGGAATGGAATAATTTTCAGACGTGTCACAGCAGGCAATTTAATTCACTGGTCTTGTAGGAAAATAATACCCTTAAGAGTTCTGGAGACCTGAATAGAAAGAAGTTGTTATTGCCATTGAAGCAAGAAAGTATCTGCTGGGAAGATACTTACATGAGTAGAAAAAGCATGATTTCTGTAAAAAGTACTTGCTAAAAAATATGCAAGGGCCCAGCAAAGAGATAGTTCTGAGTAACTTGTTCCGTCATGCGGGATTCCCATTCTGTGTTATTATTTGACCACCTGAAACCAATCACACTTGTGTTATATCCCATTAATGCAGAAGCACTATACAGGGGGCATACTTGTTATATTATTTCTAATTCTGCTAAAAAGTAAAATAGTTGTTTCTTTTTATATTTTGGGCATTCACATCTAACTTCTGACAATAAAATATTACTGGAGTTTATCCAATGACACAAACATAAGTGTCTGCTTGTTCACTACCGGACTGAAACGGCACTAGGATTCTGACTGAAACCAAAGGGCTCTCAAATAGCTGCCCCAAAGGATGGGAATCAAATAGTGCATGTTCTTACTGCCCCCACTAATGCATGAGCTAGAGCACTAGCCAAATGGTAAAGAGAACAATCAGATGCATACTTGTCTGTACATTTTTGTTTGAGAGTTACCTAGGATTAGTTTCACAGGTATACTTTAGTTCTCACGGGTGTAACTGTCAGAATGAGAGTGAGATATCATTTCACATTTCCTGGCTTCGGAATAGATGCGAGCCTGTTTGCACCACTCCAATCTGCAGGAAGCTCTCAGCTGACGCTACTACAATAAATTGGAACTTTCTCCTTTATTTTTTTCCCGGTGGAAAGAGAATAAGGCCAATGAAACTGAAAGGAGGAAAGATGTTTCATGTACACTCAGAGTTTACAGAAACAGGTTTTAAGCACAAGAATCAGAGCAAAGCGAAATGCACCTTGCAACACCCAATGAAAAGATCACAAAAATGTTAAAGGACCTGAAAGGTCTAATACAGAAAGATCACGTTGGTTTGTGCTGCCAGCTCCCATAGAACTAAGCTGGTAACGAGGAAATGCATTTATTTTTAGGTCTTTTCAAGAAGGAGAGGGCTGACGTCTTGACACAGCAAAAAACCTTGGGACATTGCCAGCACTTGGCACAGTGATCCTTTCTGTATAGCTCACATGCTGGCTTGGGTGAAGAACTCTTGATGTCATTTTGGTAACAGCAGTAGGAAATTAAAATGTTAAACTAGAGACAGCAAAAAAAGAGCAATACACAACATCCAATGCAGCAGCATGCTGTTTCCTGGGTATCGGTGCCTGGCCTGGCAAAGGTTGGAGGCTCCCAAAATAGACATCGTTCGGTATTTGTTGCATGTCCTGAAGTGCCACGTCAGAATTTTCTTGAGGTCTCTAAGTTAAAATGTTCTCTCATTTGAAAGAGACAAATTGCAGCAAAATCAGGCACCTTTTCCTTTACCATGGAGGTTCTAGTAAGTTTGCATTTCCAGGAATTTGTAATAGCACCAAGAAATAAACCAAAGCATTTTAAGCCACAGTTGGGATTAAAGGCATTGCTGCAGTGACGGTGGAAAGCAGGTGTCTAAATTACTGTGCGTGAAGGCATGAAAAGCCACACAGGAGGAAGTGCAAGCAGCAAGGGCGTATCCCTTCCAGTACCCAGCCAACAGGGTTTTGGGAGAAAGTAGATGAGAAGAAAGAAGAATTGAATCACTGCAATGGAAAAAAGAGATACAGGGGAGAGGCAGGGCAGCCGCAAGCACACATCTCATTGACTCTCGACAGTGCTTCATCTTAATTTTGCATCTTATTACACACCTTTGGCAGGTTAATAAAATGAAAACAAGGTAATTATCAGGGCACAGCAAGGGACAGCAGCACCAGGTGTGGTGGTGGCTCCCCATGGGACTCAGCAGGGCCCATCCCACCATCCCATCCAGGGAGCCGGGCAGGCCAGGGGGCATCAGGGGCAGACCCAGCCCTGGGCATTGGGCACTCACTGGGGCAGGGGTGGGCCAAGGCCAGGCTGGGATGTGGCCCATGGGCAGGCAGGGCAGGGCTGTAGGGAACTGGAGACCGGCACTGCTGCGGCGTCACTGGGGCAGGGTCTGACAGCCCCGGGCAGCTGAGATGGGGTAGCTGAGATGGGGTCCTGGGCTGTGGCAGGGTAGAGGGAGCCTGAGGGGGCTGGGCAGGGACATTGGGGCTGTTGGTGCCCTTGGGTCCCTCACAGTTAAAGTTGTACTTGTACCAACTTGGACAGATCCAGAGATATCCAGGAAAAACGCAAGGTCTTGTTCAGGACAGCATATACCAGTTTCATAGTAAAATACGATTTCAGTCAGAATACCAGAAACTCTGAAAAGAGGACAAAAACATACTTGGCACGTGTTCATTAAAAAAAAGGAACAAAACCACGTATGGATTTCTGAAAAATTATTTGGCTGTTTTTGAGGAAAAATATTGTGTTTTTCTGATTTATTGTTTCTAATCTTCACATGTTGTTTTACTCCAAGTTTCTCTGTCTCATCTTAAAATCACTCCATTTGATGGGAAGCTTGTGTCATCTGACCAGACTCATTGAAATGGACATTTCTCATGCAAATTTTATTTTTGTGAAAATGTGAAATGGAAAAGGGTTTTCAAAAGAAGGAATCTTTAAAAAAAAAACCACAGGATAAAAAAATCTATTTTAAATAGCTTTTTTAAAATTCAGTTTGGCCTGCAAGGAAGTACACAGGACAGTTGAAGAGAAAAACCTCCCCATGGTTGGTCTCCAGGAGTTACAGCAATATTGCCATTAAACAGTGAAATGGTACCCAAGAGACGTGAAGACCTCTAAGACTGTTTTGGTCCTGGTCTGGCCAGATCTCTGAAGGTCTTGCAAAGAGGGACAGGGAAAGGGACAGCTCTTTCCCACAGGCATGCTGAGCTGCGAGGGGAAGAAGGATGCTTCTGCCAGCACTGACCATGTGGTCCTCCATGCAACGGAGGATGCCCCTGGGGCTATGCCCAGGCTCTTCACCTCACCAATGGCTATGGGAACAAGGTCTCTTGGCACAGAGTTGGGGCCAGCTCAGGGACCTCTGCTGGGCACTCCCTTGCTTGGGTCACTTTGTCCTTAAAAACTTCCCTTGCATCACTGCCAACCCTGGCTACTGTGACCACCAACCCATTTGCTTTCCCAGGCCATGACACTTGGTCCTCTGCTCCTCCTGTGCTGCCAAAGGCACGCACCAACACTGCTTCACTTTGAGGAACATCGCAGCCACATGTGAGTGTGATGACTCTGCTGGCCTGGGCACTGGTAAGAGGAAACCTGGTTCTCCCTGGATCCCCCTGATTAGAGCCTCTCTACCCCAGGAGGACTGGGGCAGCACTCTGGCCTCCTCTGCCCCAGTGGTGTGTGGCCATGCTGCTGACCTTCCTGCCTCTCTTTACAGCTTCGAGCATGTGGTTGGAGCTGGCCAGTCCCAGCACCACCAGCCAGGCAGTACAATCCCACAGCTCCCTGGCTCCTGAGAAGAGTGGCTGGTCAGGCCAGGCTGGGACAGGAACTCCCCGGTGGGTCTCTGCAAAGGAGAGACACCAGATCAACGCCGGGGCCGACTGAAGACCAGGTCACTGGCTGAACTTCTGGACAGTGGCACAACCAAGCATTTGACTACTTGTCACAAGAGCTCCACAGATGGGAATTTCAAACAGTCCTGAAGATTCTCCATGGCATCTCCTGCTTTGACTAGATTGATCCATAGGCACAATCTGTGTGTGTTGCTGTGTTGATTAGCACCGTGGGTGGAGGATCTGGACATTCATAAACTCCTTCAGGTGGTTCCTGCTGCAAAACTGACCACACTGTGCACAGATAAGATGTCAGTGTAAACTATTCCTGCAGATGCAGAAATGTCACATAGGGTAGTCTTCTCTACATCGTTAAGGTAGTCAGGAGATGTTTTGCATGTAGTACAAGGGGTGATGGATCCTGCCTGTGCTGGAGTGGTCATGTAGGAGCACTGGCCAGTTTGATATGGGAATTAACATTACAAGTAACGCAATGGTGAACACAATACTGCTTTTCCAACTTGTTTAAAAGCTGGCTTAAAATGCTTTTCCCTGATCAGCCTGTAATTTCTGAGGCATGCACCCCCTCCTAAAAATTGCTTTAAAGGACCTGGCTATTTCAGACACCCTTTTGTGGGGAAAAAGAAAAAGCCGTCTTCTGTGCCCATCCCTCCTTTCCTGGGCTGCTGTAGGCCCAGGCAGATCAGGGCACCCTTCTGCCTCCTGCCTCCTGAGTCAGTCGCCAGAGCTTTTTGAAACTTTCTATAAGGTCATTGACCTATGGATGAGGAAATACGTACAGCACCAGCCCACATCCCGTGATGGCCTTACAGGTAGCTGTGATCCTCCCAAAGCCCTGGACGAAGGCAGCAAATAATTAAAGTCATGTATACCGGAGCCAGAGCTTCCTGCTCCTCTTGTTTATCCAGAAAATAAAAAGACTTTCAATGTATGGAAATACAAAGGCTTGTGTCCAACAATGCATTTGGGATCCAATCTCCTAATGTAGACTTTTAGCTCCTTTGTAGAGTCCCAGCTTCACACCAATGCCAGCAGCATCTCCTTGAAAACTAACGGCCTAAAAGCTTTACTGGATTTGGCCTAGCATTCCTGTTGGTTTCTTGTCCCATAGCTATGTTTTCCAATCGGTTCTAATTTAAATGACTTTTTATTATCTTCATGGTAATTGCAAGCTTACATTTAAACGCAGCATGTAGTTTGCAAGAAGGAAGAACAAAATATTTCCCAGTAATGGCTACTTGGGGACTATGAGAACAGCCTAAAACTATTCAGAGCATGTAAAAACACAAAGCTGTAAAATATTTTTTTTTTTAAGTAAAATTAATGGGATGAAGCTGAGCAAAGAAAAAATATAAGTCAGATGGTATCAGGAGGGATGTCCTGGCACTCCATTAAACTGCAAAATAATCTCCTGATGGAAGTGGGTGGAAGCATCATTAGCCAAAATCATTTAAAGCAAGACAAGGCAAAGCAATGAATGGAGCAATGACCTTTGTGGCCACAGATCACCACGCTAAGCAGTTGATGAAATACCCTTGTGCTGGTATTTCAGTTGAACTTTTGGAACTGGTGTAGTGGTCTATACTTCACCCATACCACATATGTCCATTATATGCTCATTTGGAAAGGAGGAGGCTGGGTTATCTGGAGCAAGAGCAGGAGGACCTGCAAAAGCAGGTCTTGCTTCATGCAGAACCACAGAGCAGCCATGAGGGGCACTTCTGAGGCTTTTGGCAGGCAGGAAGTATTTCCTTGTCACTTAGTAGCTTCAAGGCCCAGGGGCCTCTTTCAGGTGTCACAAAGCCCGCTTTCCTCAGATGTAGCTGTCAAGCTTGCTGGAAAAGACAGATTCAGAGGCTATCAAGCAGACACACCAGCTGTTAGATAAGATAATGCTTCTGAATTGTCAGTGCAAAATCATTTCCTACAACATTGCTCAAGAACCCTGTCTAGTCACTTCAGGTAACTGAAGTGATGAGGTTTCCACTGTTCCTCCAGTGAAACTTTTCAACTCAATACATTCCCTGTAAAGAATTGGTCCTAATACTGATCCCGAGTTCTTTGTCCAGATTTACTACTCAGCCCCCAATTAAAGTTCTTTATGTGACAAAGTTGTCTGATTAACATCGCTGTTATGTAATTGGAGCAACTGAAACAACTGATGCAAAGTGGATAAGGACATCGTGTTATCCCGTTTATGATAGTCATCTCCTGATGCACTGCAGTGTTGTCAGGCCCCTCCCAGAATGACCGTAGGCAAGAACGATCAGAAAGATTTTACGAGAACATCTCTCTGGCTGCCACCTCCGCAGCTTCTAAGATGCCGATGCATCTCAACATCTGCTCCATGCTATCAGGTGACAAAGAAGTATAAGATAGATAGCAGGCAATTAAAATTCAAACAGTTTATGAGTGGGAATACTGGTTCAGGTACATAGATCACTTTAGAAAGAAAGTTATTTTTCAAGGGAAGAGCAAGACTGTATAGTTAAGCAAACCATAAACTCTAGGGTTACCTTGAGAAGATGGATTGCCGAAATCAGTGTTTTTCAACATTAACCTTTTCCTTCTGGAAAGGTCAGTTCATGCCTCTATTTCACTGAACATGGGAGCTTAAGTGCTAGAATTAATGCATCCTAGGAGCAACCACCCTAAGAGAGGGCCTGTCAAAGCTGTAACAGCATAAAACAAGGGTATTTGTGTGTTTTTTCAGTCTGCCACATGCAGCTTTTACAGTCACTAGTATAATGCCCTTTTGGAAATTCCTTAGTGATAGCACATTTCATTTGTTCTACATTTAGGTTACCACTTCTCAACAACTAATATGGGGGCAAAGGGGCTTTGTTTTTTTAGCTACAGAAGTAAGCAGAGACATTATGGTACTGCAGAGCAGCTCACACAGCATCTCCCCACCTTATTCTTACAGCAGCATCCTAGATTTCTGCAGATAAACAAAGTGATGGCAGATTGGAGGCTTTTATTCCAAGATTTTTTCTGAAGTTTTGAAACATATTTTCAACCTTGAACAAGCATTTCCTTATACAAATGGCCTACTAGGCTGATAACCCCTTGTTTCCTCATCTAGCGATGGTCTTATTTTATGTCATTGGCTTATTGCTCCTATTAACAGCATCAAAATTCGGCAAACATCCCCCAGGTTTGCCAGCAATGATGTATTCACAAATTGTGCTCTACAGCCATTATGTTTTTGCACACATGAGAGGGTATACTTTTAAAATGTAGCCTTAGATGATGATGCTTGCAAACTACTTACCCTAGTATAGAATATTCCATCTAATGATGTAAAGAGCCTTTCAGAGAAATGTTCCCCTATAAAGTGTAAGTTAATCTTACAGGTGTACTAGTCACTGAAGTCACTGGTTGTGAGTTTCCAGGCTTTCCATTATCCCACCCCATTGGACTTTTACGGCTTTCTAACCTAAGCCCTCACTCAGAGACACAAGGCAGCACAAAAAGTTAAAACAGCATGGGATGTGCGGGCTCAGGAGCACCCGTGATACTGTCACTGTGCCATCCTCCCCTCTGCTGAGGCAAGTGCTTTCACTCTGTTCTCTCCAATATCCCAGATGGGTCCATGAGATTTGTTGATACTGGATATATTTTTTTGACTCATTTAAAAGGTTAAATCTTTTGAGTTAAAAGAAAAAAACAAACAAACCTTTTAGCAAGCATGTATTACCTTTCCTACTTGTGGGCTACGTTACCCTTTGAAAAGTGTGCTTAAGAAACCAGTACACTTCTAATATGCCACGTCTCCTAGATTCTGTAAGGGTCCGTGTAAATCTCAGCTCTTTCTACAAATATCGGAAGCCAGTAGGTGGTAAAGAGAGAAGGACATTCCTAACAACAGCAAGCCTAAACTCCAAAGCTCCTGTTATCTGCAGAAAAAATCCTGGGCTTATAAGAGCTACTGGAAAAGTTTGAGGTAAAAGTGACCGAGGCAGCTCATCAGGAAGAGTGGGTAATCTGAATTCCTCGGGACTTCTCCCCCAAGGAAGACGTGGAAAGCAGTCTGCACTCCATCCATGGTGCCCTGCAGACAGACCGAAGAATCTCAGCACGCAAGAGGAAGCTGCCCTGTGAATTGCAACTGCTCCACATGAGTGGTGACAAGAACAAGAGCTGAATCTTCACCAGTATTTGAAATTACAGCAGTGTATCCCTTTTGATATGACTTGTTTAAGAAAATGCCTTCTCACCCGAGGGAAGCCCAGGCAGAGGTAAACAAAAGCCCCAGTCATTTCAGAACAAGTTAAGTTTTTACTTGTTCTAAGAAGTTAAAAAAAAAAAATCAGTTAACTAAGAGGGAGATTATATTCTTCTTTCTTGCATCTAGCTTGCATTACCACAAAGAAAAATTCTTAAGTCAAGATATTTTAAGGTCAGAATAAGCATTATGATATGGTCAAGGCTCTGTCTGAAACTTGGAGGCAAAGTTAGAGTGGAGTTATGTGGGGGAAACAGGAGAAAAATTTATAAAAAGAAGAACTCAAAATGAGTCAGAGAGCAGAAAGATGACTGACCATGTGTGTTCAAAAATATGCCAACTGCACACAAGGAAAAATTTGGTGTGAAAAAAAATTGTACATGTAGTAGCTGGCAAAAGTTTAGTAATTCAAGTTCTCACTGGACAAGTAAACTAAGTAATTCGAGGCACTTTCACAGCTACTGAACTGAATTTATGAGCCTAGATTGCTGATCTCGCATATGGTTCAGGGAAATCTGCACCAGTCCATATCATTATCACCTTCAATTCTAACTCTCTTATAGTTATAGCAGTTTGGGAATGTTCAGTGTGAAAATTAAGTTCCTTACAAAAGCAGAGCTGGTGAGATTCTGGCTTTACACTTGATTCTTCACTTTTCAGTCACTGCTGCCTTTATTTCTAATTATCTCACATTACGGAACCACCAAAGGAATCCAGAGGCAACTGGAAATCCACTGTGCTGAGTGCTATACAGACAGCTAGAGACAGTCCCTGCCCCAAGCAGCAGGAGAAACAGCAGCAAGCTTCTAAAAGGTAAGAAAATAGCCACTGTTTAAGAACGTTTTTCAGGGCTGGAGTATTGATAGATTATGTATTATATCTACTGGGGCTGCATAATCTTCAGTTAATAAGGTTATAGTAAAATGAGTCCAAGTATCACCACTTTGGGGATAACGCAGAGCAAAATCATGGGGGGGGAAGGCAACAATGCAATGGCTAACAAACAGCATGTAAGTACTGGAAGATAAGCACAAAATACGAGGGATGATTATCAAAGATCTATAAATATAACCTAGAGAAAAGAAAACTCAAGGGGCCAGAGCTTCAATCTATAAATACCTTCAAAATATAAATATAAATGAAGGAAGGGAATTACTCAATCTCAGCAGATGCTGAGACACAGAAGCAAGCTAACAGAGTTGAGACTAAGCTCAGAGTGTATTTCTGAACGCTAAAACCAGTTGGAGTCTGAAAGAGACTAACTATCAAAGAGGGTATCATCCTGGTAATACTCACAGATGTATTAGGTGAGGCATTAGCGGGAAGAAATGCAGGCAGGGTGTAATCCTGCAAAGAGTAGAAAGACAAGCTGGCTGACCTGGCTCCCACATCTGTCTGGTGTCAGGCATGGCCTGAATGGATTCTCAACCCATGGGACAGGTGTTTACAACATTCGGGCTCCTGCAATGCGACAGTAGCTTAGTAGCTGGAGAGCAAAGAACCGCAGTGGTAACAAAATAGACATGAAGCAAGACCTTTTTGAAATCAAAGGACAAACAAAATCCAAATTAACTTGGGGAGTTTATCAGAGTTTTTAGGTCAACTTCACCCCAGAGCATTAAGGCTTTTGTCTTTCCTTTTGTTGAGGGGAAGCTTGTCAAGTACTGACGTGGCCCATAGCTGTTCTCACATGGAGATGCTGTCCTTGAAAACCTTGGCTCCTAGGATGCACAAATCAAAATGCAACATCGCATGTGGGACTGGCAGTCCCCCGAGCCTGCCTGCAGGTTATGTCTGAAGGTAGCTTATTTTGTGCACGTTACTCAGGGATAGGGGACTCTGGGGGTCTCAGTGTAGCATTTGGTTGGGGGAAGAGTGTAAGTATCCTCTGGGTTTCTGTAAATCTTCCCTAGTGATGACAGTTACAGCATGGTCAGAAGGAAGTTCAGGCTTTGGCCTCGTATGGATAAAACTGCATGCCAGAGTGTTGTTAATGCAATATCCCACATTAGAAAATCACATAGCTGTAGTGCTCCATAGTATTTCAGCCTCTTTCATTGTAATTTTATTTTCTTGTTTAGATGCAGGGCTAAAAATGTCTGTTATTATATATGCAAAAATGGGCACATTGATACTACTATAGGACCACTAATTTGTTCCATTTCTTAGGTTTTTTTACAGCTATATTAGCAACTGCAACATTGCATGGAGAATTTTCACATCTAACACATTTTATTGTCTTGGCTACTGAATCCTGACTAGTAACGTTATTTTAGATGTGTTACTGATAAACAATTTTCTTGCAGTGCAAAATGCCAGGCTTGATAGAGAGCAATACAGCAGTTGCTCTCAGTCCTGCCAATTGCCAAGCGCTTCAGCTTCTAGCATCTTCAACGATTTCCTGAAGACTAAGTCTCTTTTAAAGGCTTTACATCCTTTAAAGCCCAACTAACTGTAAACAGCATAGAAGAAGGAATAATTCTCCCAGTTAAGCCTCCCACAGAGACTGTTCTCTGTGCCAGTGTACAGATGAATAGGCTTTGAATGCTAATTGTAACACTGTGTGTACTCTTCCTGAGCTAATCAGCTCACAGGGTACAGACAAGCAACTTTTATTATCAGTTCCATTCCACCACACAAACCATCCTGAAACGCTTTTCCAATAGCTAATTTAAAGACCTCCCGTTGGCTTAGTTCAGGCTGTGGAAGGTTTGTAAACAAGCTGTGTTATTCAAGAGGAATTTGCTCTCCCTCAGTGTCTCTCTTACTTTCTCTCTCTTGCCTAAAGTATTAGGATCTAATGGAAATAGCTGCCCAAGTGTGGGAAGCAAAGCATGTTAATACCTACTGGCAAAAGCACATGTTCAATGTCTCAAGAGGTTTCATGTGCGACAGACTAGAAAACTCACTTGCAGACCTAAGTAAGAGTTTATTTGCTTTACAAAGTAAAAAATCATTGCAAAAGAAGTATTTTCTCCTTTTGATAGTGGAGTAGTTTTACCATTAGAATTTATATACAAATTTGGTTTTGTCCCTCTCTTTGGAATGAGATATTGTATATATGATCAAAGCTAGCAGTGATGACCTTCAGATATAAAACCTCTGCCGGGAACTCTGCCAAGATGAACTGCAGACAGCATCAATAAGCTGAATCCTAAGAGCTTCCCCACACCTTGTATGGCTGTTTAGATCTGTATTGAATGGGTACAGAAGTGCTGCTAAAACTGAGTATTTTCCTTTGGTACAAATGACCACAACAGCAATGTGGTGAAGACACTTTCAGACTAGGTATTCTCTGCTTTTATATCCCCAATAAATGCACTCCTAATCTGTTCAGAAGTCTGTTTTGTTCAAAAAAGAGTGCAGTTTCACAGAAAGAAGCCTTCTAATGTTTCTGGCACTGCTCTGTTTTAAATCTTTAGGAAAAGAGAATTCAGACTGACTGTGGAGAAACAGGCTTTCTTTATAAGCTAAAATGTGTGAATAGCTGGTAGCAGTCCTCAGGGAAAAAAAAACCCAACCAACCACTCCCCCACTCCCCCCCCCCAAAAAAAAAACCACAAGAGAGAAATCCTTATCTGAGATAGAGGTAGTTTTGTAATTTAATAGTATTCTTAGTAAAGAACAAAGATTTTAGTGTACCACAAACGGACCTGCAGAGACCCTTTGTAATTGTTCCCTCCTTGCTGAAAGTTCATTTGATCCTGTTGTGTCCATATTACACTGTAACAGGTTGTGTACTATACTGAACTGCACCAGGGAGCTGCTGCTGTTATATACTACAATCTGGTGCAGGAAGCTATTTGTAAGCCAATAAAAATCCACATTGAGTTGAAATGCAGGCATACATTTCCCTGCCATGGAATTAAGATGCAAAACAAGGACCTTGTCATTCACAAAATCCCCAGTTTATGCTGAAAGAGGAAAACCACTGAATGATCTGGTCTCTCTTACAGCTGAAAACACATTTATGAAAGTGACTTAATTCTTCAGCCACTCTCTGTAACCTATTTGTTCAGCACTGGAGCCACATTTTTCAAAGGGCTTAATATATTTCTTGACCAACTTTTGAAATGGGAAGTGCAGACCAAACTGCCCTTCTGCTGAAGTCAGTAGCAGAATGCCACTTCTTCAGCCAGCAAGTGGATAACTGTGGTTCCCACTGGCAGTATGAGTACCTCAGGAAATAGTATTCATGTCCCCCATTAAGTGACCCCTTTGTTTCTTGTCCACATTGACTGTGTATGCCACCACAGCTTCTTATACAATACAAGCAAAGAGTCTAAAGAGTGTTTTAGAACTGCGTGAAAAGGGCATCTTGTCTTCACTTCAGACAAGGATCTCTTACATGCGTTTCCTTTGGCTTTTTCTCGTTAGTGAGGAGATGAAAATCTCAAGCATCTCATAGCTCATTATTAATACATAGTCATTCTCTGCTGCTCACAAGGGAGATGGAGAGACTGACAGGCCCCTGAGACAGCAGCCTGATTATACAGCCCCTATACATAGACAATTCCTAGTGACTGCATAGAAGAAAGGACCTGTTACAGTTGCTACCAGTATTTGTTAGGCACCAGTAGTGTTTGTGGTGCTCTACAAGGCAAACGCTGTCCTACTTTATCCTGAAGAATAATGGATGTCAAAAGACTGTTTTGAAGATGCAGAGATAGTGACAACTTACAATGTTCCTGTCCGTTTCCTTTTTGCTTTCTATTTTTTCTCCTGTCATTAAAGGGCCTGTAAATAATAATAGAATGATGAGGGCAGGCTAGTGACAATGGCTCTGATGAAATGCGCTTTGAGGAACAATTTGAATGAGAAAAAGGAGATACCCACAGGCTGGGAGATAAAGTAGCAGCAAGCAAACATGAGGGGGAGTAAGTGAAAGGAACGCTGGTGTTGGCAGTGATGACTATACAAAAGGAACCAAAGTTAGAGATTTGGCTTGGTGAAGTGTTGGGATGAAGCGTTTGATCACGGAAGAGCGAGTGGGAAGATTCAGTGACACAAAAACATGACTTGATTGTCAGGCAGGAGAAGGTGGTTGTAGGAGCTGCATTTCTGACAGACCAGTAGGGAACAATGAAGATATGTAGAAGGTGGGGGAAGGTTAGAGGTTATCATCTAACGATACTCAGTATGAAAGAGAGCAGGATTATTATGTTATTATTCATGTATTTAAGGACATGGAACATTAAAATGCATTTAGGACTTGAATAGAAGGAGCCACCAGATAAATGAAGGAGGGGAAGGAAGTAGTTCAGTCATGCTGGCATGCATCACTGGGGAAGGAAACAGATCAGGAAAAGACCAGGAACAAAAGCTATTAGGAGAAAAGAAGGTAAATTGTTGGAAAAAGCTTGTGACAGAGCCTTTCCATCTTCTTCTTGAAGCCAGTAATACTTGTGACATTTGGAGAAAGAATGGCAACAAGAAGGCTTAGGGAAAGAAATGAAAGTCTCAAAGAGGGACTTGATGGGAGCAGTGGGACTTCTGCTTAAGAAAGATTTGAAAAGACTCCTGGAAGTAATTCAGTACAGTCTCTCTGGTTCCTGAAATGCCCTTTCAAGACATTCAGTGGTGGAAGAAGCAGAAGCAAGATGTGAGCTGTGGTTGGGTGTACGTCACTCAAGTACAAAGGAGAGAATTACAAAGTAGAACTTAAAGAATTAACTTGGCCACCTGTGAAAGCAAAAGAAGGAGCAGGTGGTAAGAAGACCTGGAGCTGCAGGGACGCTATAGACATACCGATAACTTAGAGGGTAGAGTAGAATGGACAAGGAAAGGGGAAAGGCACAAGGAGCACTAAAAGAGCAAAGGCTGGTGACCGCTGAAAATTTTGACAATGAACAGTCGGATAAGGGACAATTAGGCATCTATGTTCAGTTCAGTTTCTCAGCAAGGTGGACGTCTCTGATGTTCAAAAATGCCCAGGGTTCTTGGTAAGGAAGAAGATGCCACAATGACGCAATTCCGAATTTAAAAAAAAAGGAAAGGTAGTGAAAATGAAGGCAGTCTACAAAGCTGTATTCACCCAGAGATAAGGATAAATACAGTGTATTCTGGTATCCTAGCTGAGAGGCTGCATGATTAATCTATTCCTTTCCATTTTGCAGACTTTGACAAGAGTCAGCACTTGCTCAAAGTAATGAAGTATCAGTATTAGATGCAACCAAAAGACAAGTTCATGCAGTTGTTTACATTCATTCCTTATTTGATCATGCAAAATGCTTCCTTGAAGTAATCTACAGGGCAGTACTTAGCAGATGCCACCTTGGCTGAAATCAGCAAGTGGGATCCACTAATTATAGTATCTCAGCTACTTCAACGTGTGGTTTCTGGACCCCTGAGGAGACTTCTGAGTCTGCCAAAGCAAGTCTAGAATCAGTAGGTTCAGATTTGCTGCACGGGATTTGTATCTCCAGTGAGAAATTTTAAGGAATCTGTAAATTAAAAAGGAATGTCCAAATACATAGTAGTTTTCAGTTCCTTCTCTCCCCAGATCTTGTGGTTGACCTAGAGAAATATTACAGAAAGATAATTAAGCATGCAATAGCTTCCCCTTTTCTTGAGTTTTATGAAGATTTTCCTTCTTTCCCTTCCACCCCCAAGGGCATTCCATGCTATTTAGAAAGTGTTTGTTCAAAGATAGATAGATTAATCTGTATATAAGATGCTAAGGATGAGATGTATATCTGAGGTCTCTCCATTCTAGAAATAGACCACATGCTGTATTTACACAGTCAAGTGACTCAATTTTTAATAATGAGACTATCACAGTGGAGGATAAAGAAAGGATTTACACTTTAGTGCCCAAAGTAATGGGTAATTACTCCTTTTTCTTTCCAAAAGTGCTAGTTTTATCAGCATTTATCCTAGTTCTTTATAGAATTCTCTCACTTCAGTAACTCCAAGGTTGGTTTTGACACAGAACAACTGAAACAGGACACTGGGATTTGCTTTCAGAAAAGAGGAAGGTTACCTTAACCATATGTCCTGGTTTCAGCTGGGATAGAGTTAATTTTCTTCCTAGTAGCTGGTACAGTGCTGTGTTTTGGATTTAGCATGAGAATAATGTTGATAACACACCAATGTTTTAGTTGTTACTAAGCAGTGTTTATACTAAGCAAGGACTTTTCAGCCTCTTATGCCCTGCCAGTGAGAAGCTGGGAGGGGGCACAGCCAGGACAGCTGACCCAAACTGGCCAAAGGGATATTCCATACCATATGACGTCATGCTCAGTATATAAGCTGGGGGGAGTTGGCCAGGGGGCAGCGATCGCTGCTTGGCGGCTGGCTGGGCGTCGGTGGGTGGGTGGTGAGCAGTTGCATCACTTGTTTTTTTTCCTGGGTTTTGTTCTCTCTCTCTCTTGCTGTTTTACTTTTCGTTACAATTTATTATTATTACTACTACTACTACTACATTTCAAGTCTTAAAATGTTCTTATCTCAACCCACGAGTTTTCTTACTTTTGCTCCTCCAATTCTCTCTCCCATCCCACCAGGGTAGGGGGGTAGGGTGAGCGAGCGGCTGGGTGGTGCTTAGTTGCCGACTGGGGTTAAACCACGACACCATACTAATTAGTGTTCTAGTACCTCCTTTATTTTCAAACTATTAGTTTGCTTAATAAGAAGGGCAGAGGGAGAAAGTTTGCAGATATATTGTTTCACATCAAAAGATACATTTCAGATCAACTCTACAAGTTACTCTTCTCCACTTACAGTAACCTTCCCTGTTGGTTCCCTGTGGTAACACTCTGCCAAAGATATTCAATATTCATCACTTGCTGCAGTCCTTAATTTGTACCTGCTATCTTCAGAGACTTGAGTTGGCTGTCTGTCTCAAAGGATGGGTTTTTAACATTGGCTGATATGTGAACACCCTTGCAGATGCAGGACTGGACATACCACTTATGTAGGTCCTACCGTTTATGTATATACAGCAGTATATGTTTGCTGTCTAATGCAAGAGTGCAATGGAACTTCACCTATAGATGCCTAACTCTTCCCTCGTATGGCTTTTCACTCTTGTTCTTCAATGGCAGCATGGGCAACCAACCTGCAATACAGAACTTCTGTGAAGGGAAAAACAAAAGTGTATTAGTAGTCTGAGAACCATAATAAAACCTGGAGTTTTCATTTGACTGTTAATTTCTACATGGTATTCTGCAAGCAAGCAGGAGCTCACTCTTCTTGCTCCAAGCCAAGCAGAAGCCATTAGTTTCTCAGCAGGACATACCCTGAGCTCAGTGTCACACTATTAAATCTATACAACTTCTAGGGGCCTTGCAGTTTGAGCAAAGTGAGCTTGCACCTGCCTTCAAAACACAAGAGAAATACACTCTTTTTGTCTGTGGGCAGAACTACTGTATCCTTGTTTCTCTGATTATCAGAAAAGGATATATGCTACTTTTCCTCAGAGCAGTAAGAGAAGGAAAAACAAATACTGGTAAGTTGCTTAAAAAAATTAATATGTATTTCAAGATTAAGAGTTAGATCTTCTTATTACACCATGAAATTTTCCTTTTTATTTCCACAGATAGATAGCATTCTCACTTTATACTCCAAATTTATGTCAGTCTTTGAACATAAACTTATTGCTCTTTCTTCTTAAAATACACAGCAATGGGGGACAGCAAATACAGGTGTATAACCTTTGCTGAGGAACATGCAATTCACTGTACACTCTTAACAAACAAGAGGAATTTCCCCAAATGCCTAACAACACTGGATTGTACAAAACAATTACATATCCTCTAATCATGGAGGGCTCTCTGAATCTGCACTTTTGACCTGAAGGCTGTTAAGGAATATTTAAAGGAAATACGAAAATGTAGGAGTCAAGATCAAGTAGATATATCAACATTAAAAGGGAGAAGGGGGTCATAATTAATGTAGTTCACGTAAGTTGCTCCAAGTATAACTTCAAACAGTATCACCTTTTGTTATCATCTATTCACTTAGAAGTAAAAATAAAATCCTTCTTTTGATTTTGTATGAAAGACAATACATCTATCATATCTTTGTCATGCAGTACAAACCAGTGTGCCAGTGACACTCTGCAGTAACTTATTTCTGCTTTTTCCATTCAAAGAGAATTAAAATGTCACATCTAACTTCTTGTAGGTAAAGGTGCATGAGCTATTGGAAAATCAGGGAAGTCTGCTGGTGACTGTAGAAAGTTCTAAAAATCTTTGCCTATGTTTAAGAGGTCCACCTTTGGTGACTGAATCTTTGCCTATGTTTAAGAGGTCCACCTTCTTCTACAGATAATGGCAAGACCTTGTATGAGGACTTTCTACTCATGTAGAAATGTTTGTGTTCAGCGATGTGTTCAGAGGTTTTTTCTTCTCCACAGAGGGCACTGCAAGCAATAGCAAAGCATGGCATCTTTGAAAAAGGATGGTGCTCAGAGTCAGATGCAGAGAATGTTCTGGTTCTGTCTGGATGATAATCATACTGCCATTTTCAAAGTCAGAAAAACTTCATATACTTCCTCCAAGCCTTCAATTTCTGCCCTTGGAATCTAACCAGCGTAGTCTGTAACAGGGATAGCTCTTGGCAGTGTAGGGGCTGCATCTGTGTCCTGGGATTAAGGTGGTCAGTAAGGCATCCAAATAGAGGAGACTGCTGTGTACAGCTGATTACAGATCTCGTTTAGGTCTGGCAAGATTTGTTAGGACACAGCTGTACTGATCTGGCTGCTAAACGTCTACCCAACTACAGCAAAATTGCATCAGAGCTCTATAACACAGAAAAATCTTTTTGAAAACAAAGAAAGAAAGAAAACAATCAATTTGAGTAAATTTGAGCGCTTCAGACACTTGCCTGTAAGTTGACTGCAAGCAACAAAACAATTAGATGCAGTCTCCCAACAGAGTAAGTCTGTGGAACCAAAGGCAACCAGTACTGCATGGGCCAACCAAAGGTGACACAAAGCTGGATCTGCTAGTCACTAACAAGGAAGAACTAGCTGGAGATATGGTAATCAATAGTAGCTTTGGCAGTAGTGGCCATGGAATAGTCAAGTTCAAGATCCTGACAGGTGTGAGGAAGGACAGTAGTACAGTACTCAGGTGGACCTCAGGTGAGCAGACTTCAGTTTATTCAGGGGACTGTAAGTAGGTTCCCATAGGAGGCAGCTCTGAAGGGCCAAGGATCTCTGGGAAGCTGGCAGGTCTTCAAGGACAGCATCCTCCAAGTGCAAGAATGATCCACCCTGATACTCAGGAAGACAAGTAGATGCTTCAGGAGACTCTCTTGGCTAAGCAGGGAACTTGTGAAAAGCCAGTATACAGGAGGTGGAAGCAGGGACAGGCTATAAAGAATGAATATAGAAATATTTTCTGGGCATGCAGGGACAACACTAGGAAAGCCAAAGCTTACCTAAAGTTGACACCTGTAAGAGGTATTAAGGGCAACAAGGGCCCTTAGTACTAAAAAGACAAACAGGGAAACTGTGGCACCATTTTTACATGGGGTGTGTGACAGCAGGCACAGATATGGCAGAATTACTCAATGTCTTCTTTGCCTCAGTCCTCACAAACAAGATTTCCCAGGCTTCTTTGTTTAGAAAAAAAGGGTTCAAGGATAAGAACTACCAGCAGAAGATGAGGATTATTTGAGAGAACTTGACCCATAAAAGACCATAGTACCTGGCAGGCTACATCCATGGGTGGTCAGGAAAATGTCTAAAATCCTGGCAGGGCCACTCTCAATCATCTTTGAAAGATCATGGAAATCAGGGGAGAGCCCAGATGGCTGGAGAAAGGCAAATGATGCACCTCTCTTCAGAAAAGGCCAAAAGAAGAATCCAGAGAACAACCAGCCAGTCAAGCTCACTTTGCTCCCTGGGAAAATCATGAAACAAGTCCTCTTGAAACACATTTCAGGGTACACTGGGGAGAAGAAAGTGATTAGGAACAGTCTGGATTGAACAAGAGTAAGACATGTCTGACCAATCTGGTTGCCTCCTGTGCTGCAATGACTGGATCTGTGGACAAACAGGAGAGCAATGGCTGACATTTACCTCAACTTTAGCAAGGCTTTTGACACTGTGTCCTACAGTATTCTTGCATCCAAGTTAGGATGTTATGGTCTGGACGGATGAACAACAAGATGGGTAAATAACTGGTTGGATGATTAGGCTCACAGGATAGTGATTAATGGGATGTACACTACCCAGAGGCTGGTGGCTAGTGCAGTACTCCGGGTGTCAATCCTGGGACCTATTGTGTTTGACATCTTTATAAACGACCTAGAGGAGGTGATGGAGGGCACACTGGCAAGTTTGCAGATAACACCAAACTTAGTAGGGGAGGGGGACAGTCCTCCCTTAAGCAGGAGAGCCCTGCTTAAGGGCAGACCTGCCATTCACCGGGGCCTACACAGACTGGAGGAATGAATGGGCTAACAACAACCTTATGAAATTCAAGAGGTACAAATCCAAAGTCCTTCCCCTGGGAAAGAAGATACCCAGCATCAAGGCAGAGCAGGAACTGACTGGCTGGGAAGCAGCTCTGCTGAGAAGAACCTGGGGGCTGTGATGAGCAGTGAGCTGAACATGACCCAGCTGCATGCTTGGCAGCAAGGAAGGCCAACAGCATCCTGGGCTGTACTGTACATCCAGTAGATTGATGTGCTCAGTAGATTGACATGCCCACTACTCAGTACTCATTAGATGACACCTAGATACTGTGTCCAGTTTTAGACCCCTCAATACGGGAAAGACATTGATAACCTGGAGCAAGTTCAGTGGAGAGCCACTAAGATGGTTGGGGGCTGGAACTCTTGCCCTATGAGGAGAGGCTGAGAGATCAGGTCTTGTTCAGCCTGGTGAAGGTATGACTTCAGGGGGAACGTAACAGCAGCCTGCCAGTACCTACAAGGGGGTTACCAAGAAGATGAAGCCAGGCTCTTCACAGCGGTGCACGGTGGGAGGACAAGAGGCAATGGGCATAAATTGAAACAAGAGAGGTTCAGACCGGCTATAAGGAAAAGCTTTTTCCCTCATGAGGATAGTCAAGCAGGGGAACACATTGCTCACAAAGGCTGTGTGGTCTCCAGCCTTGGAGATTTCTAACACTCAACTGGTTAAAGCCCTGAACAACCTTGTCTGATCCCATAGCTGGTCCTGTCTTGAGCAGGAGATTGGACTAGAGACCTCCTGTATTATCATATGATTGTCTGAACATGACAACCAGTCTAGCCTCTGCAGCATCGTGAATCTTGAAGAGTGCTGTGACTTCTTTCTTTCCATTGTCTTTTTAGATAATGAGAACACTTACTAGGACTTGCATGAAAATGAAAGGAAGAAGCCAGATCTCAGTAGGTATCTGATGCCATCCTATGCCCTTTAGAGCCATGCAGCCAACTAGTGTCCCAGACACCCAGCTTTCTAGATGTGAAAGGAAATGTGAAGTTCAGCATTCCCAAAGAAACAACAAACAGCTGCTGTATCTACAACAAGGAAGGCAAAACAAATATCTGCAGCTTTTTATTGCAGTGGTGTTAATACTTGTATTTCCACTTGCAGTAAAGTTGCTAACATCAGCAAAATTTATTCTAGATTATAAAACTGCAAATATCTATATAAATCAAGTGTCGTGCTTGAATTCCTGGCAGTTGGCCAGTATAGCTCTCTGTGTAAACAAGTTTGGCTACTTCTATATTAACCACTCAAGGTTATGCCTCTCTCCTAGACGATCAAGCTAGAAGATGACCCTTCACTGTATGTTTCTCTGTGTGGGACAAAGTCTAGCAATGGAGCTGCATTTACAGGCAATAGAATATGTAAATGATATGCACTGCAATTAAATAAATATCCATTCTTCTGAGTGAGGTCCATTTAGGAATGCCCTGCTGGCTTTAGAAAAGAATTATAGTTCATTGGTTCCTGACTGAAACAATAAACGAACCATGTGAGTGGTAAAGTTAGCTGGAGGAACACAGATGATTTGTTCAGTGACATAAATTAGGACGTAGAATTATCCTAACAGTTTACATAACATTTGCTGTGCCTGAATCCATTGCCTGTGGTGTTTAATATTGCATGTATGATTTGGCAGATCCAGTGCAATTTTACAGTGAAGCAAGGACACAACAGATGACAACTCTCCACGAAGCAAAAAAAGTGATAGCTGTATTCACATATTGCGGATGTAGTGAAATGGATCTGGGTTTTAGTAATTATTTATCTGCACATGGGATTGTTTTCTCTGTTTTGCAGATTTTCATTTGGGGTTTTTATCTTGTTTTTGGTTTTGTACATAGGTCGCTATTGCCTAAGTAAGAACCTAGTATTTGTAACGTGCTGAGTGCATCACTTCATGTTTTGGAGTACAGTGCCAATTGCTTCTTGTAACACAGCGATAGTAACAAGGAGCGATTTGAGACACCGATACTGTTCAAATCAAAATAGGAAAGATGATAGCCTTGCAGATAAAAGGGCATGCAAAAACATATGCGTGTTTTGTCCATGTAATTGTAACTCTCTGCATTCATTATGACAGATTTTAAATACTTGAACTGAGAAACCTAAACATGCCCAGTCACCCTACACAGAAATCTGTGGTTAGAAAAGAGCCTTGCCAGAGAGCATTTCAGAGCTTTCATACCACCCTGCTATACCTTTGCCAAGAGGACTCAAGGAAGCACTTCAGCAAGTGAAAGACTTGCAAAGGGTGCCCTTTGATGGTAGGCACCTTACAGATATAATTCTTGCTCTGTGCAGCAATCAAAAACCATTTCAAATGCTGAGATCTATAGTTCTGCTTTCTGCTATGTTTAGTGCCATCAGCAAAACCCACCCAAAAAAATTAGAAAACAAAACTCCAAACTAAACAACTTCCCCCAGAGGATCTGGGTTAAGAACTTTCTTATTGCCAAGTAGCAACTTTGTCCTGACTGCAGGGTAGCAGGGGGAAAAAAAGCTCTATATGCAATCTATTTGTTTAATACATGGATGGAGATATAACTTCTGGAAGTCCCAGAAGGTGCAGATATGGCATACGGGCATGTACTGGCCCCTTTGAGCATTGCTTGCCATCAGTGATAACAGGGTTAGTTAAACACACTCTGCTGAAGAAATAAACAGCATTTTCTATTCAAATGCCTGAGCAACAAGCAGCCAGTCATATTAGTGCTGAAGGAAGGAGTCTAAGGTTTAATTTCCAGGAAGGCTGTCTGTATAACAGCAACTATGTCAGAGGAGCAATATCTAGTTTACACAACAAAATATCCTTGCACTATTAAGCTGCAGGCAGACTGCAAATCAAAATTAATTACAAGTGTGTCTTGGCTGCATAGAGACAGAAATGCTGCAGCCCAGTAGAGAAGCAAGAAAAGCCAACCAGGGCACTGGTGAACATTTAATAGGAGTTTATATTTTTAAATGCATGGAGTACATCACTGGGAGGGACAGCATCTAGCAGCTTTGCCCTCAATTTGTGGTACTTTTGTTACTGAGACCGAAATAAATGTTTCACTTCTGTATATTTTTGAACACAAAACTATAGGGCATTTTCATAGGTGAGGATGACAACTACAGTTTGGCTTTACCCATCTTATTCCAGGCTACAAATAGACTCACCTTGTCATTGTGAATACCCGTTGCCCTCCTCCCACCCCCAACTGTTTATTCAACCATGACAACATTTTGGGAGAGCATTATGATATGGCTGGGATAAATTTCACCATGATTTAACTTGTCACAGCCTTTTAAGTGAAAGCATTTGCTATTACAGACCCTGATAATGGCACCCCTAGGTACAATACCCTATTGCAGAAGATCTGTGTTAAACATTATGAATTCCAAAATAGTTACCTCCTCTGGAACAAAATCATTAAGCTGAGTAGCCTGATTTAATTAGACTTAAATGTCATCAGTGATTCACTCTGTTTTAATAAACTTATCTGTTTTCATGTCACTTCTGTAATTTATGCCATAAAAAGCCAGTCGTGTTGTTCCAATGCCTCGGGAGCACAGTTAGAAACTATCTGAAAACCTTTCAGGGCTACCTTCTCAAAGGTTTCTTGCCACTGTAACAGACGCAAACAGTGTCTGTGAAGGTAAAGCCTTTTCAGGGAAAGGTATCACAGAGAACTTTGTGGCTACTAGAAAATTTAGAGCAAGAACATAAAAAAAGAGCGCAAATGCACTGAAGGAGGAGCTCTGTTGAGAGCTCTGCTACACTATAGAGCTCTGAAAGTGAGTAGAGTAAGAAGCAGAAAACATAAGGAAATGGGTGTTTACTGGAAAATTATTTCAAAATGGTAAGTCAAAATTTGCCTGGTAGCTTAGCAGGTTCACTGTCTTCCCTAATTCTTTTGGAAAGAAGTGCCAGAGCTGTGGGTCAGAGCCAAAGAACAGGCTTTCTTCAACATATACACTCTATTCACCCTGACCTTTCATTATACATGGACATTAAAGTTGCCTCAGGAAATCTGTGTAAAGATATTACATGCATTCAGTCCACTAGCAATTTAAAAGTCAATATATGACTTACTAATATACTCCAAGTACACTTTTACCTGTGGGAGGGCAGGAAAGGAGCTGTGGTAAGGATCTCACTTCTGTGCATTGAACTGAGTAGTGCACAGATAACCATCCTAAAGGGAATTTAAACACTCTGCAGTGGAACTGCATGTGATAACCTCCGATGCACAACCCCTAGGAACATGCTCTTGAGCTCTCCCCACGTTTACACTAAAATCAGAAAGCATAATTTTTATGAGAATAAAGTACAAAAAAAGAGAAAAAGTATTCTCTGAAGATATTCTCCTTTGATGATGGACAGGGGCCAGAACATATATAAACAACTATAGGTTACCTAAGTTTCATAAGGTTGGTACTTACTACTGTGATGGATCCAGTCTAGGAGCAGAGTTTGCCGAACAGGAAGCCTGCCCCAATTTACTTCAAAGCACAGTTGGGAGTAAACAGGTATGCTAATGAAGAAATTACATATGCTACTCATTTACCAGCTCCCAGAGGAGCCTTAATAGCAGAAGTTGATTACACATGCAACAGCAAGAAGGTCCTATACATGATTAAACACATTTGTGGGTACAGCGCTCCTTTCTGTGCTAAAAGCAAACAGGACAGGCAATATACAGCCAAAATTAATTGTAATGCATCTCCTGGTCAGATTAACAGGACCAAATGCTCACCCTGGCTGGTGGTATTTCCAGAGACTGAAAGACACTACTTGATATCATCTGCGATTAAAGAAAAAAAAACACAATTAAATGAGCATACAAATACCCTAGGTATATTTTGTTTGTTTGTTCTTTTTCCTCTACAAATAGTGAACAGATTTGTGTGCATGAGTTGGTGATGATCGGATATTGCTGAAACTGTTTGCTTTCCATCTTGTTTGAAGCAGCTCCACTGGAACCAGGTTTGTTTATTTACCTGGTGTTTGACAAATAGCCTCTGACACTCAGTTATCAGGGATTCATGCTCACATCTCTTATTGGAAACTCCATTCTCCTAATTGTTGCTGTAAGCAGGACAACACAAGAGGTGGTTTTGCCTCCAGGCTATTTCAGCTGGGTCTGGTATCAGCCATGTTTTATTACAACCTGTAAGACAGGGATCTCTTTGATTGTCCTTCCTAAGACTTACGGTTTCTTTTTCTTTTTTCTTTTTTTCCACTTTCACATACACTCACACACACAGGGTACAGTTAAAGGAATATGTTGATCTTAATGACCTCTCAAAATTTATCCTGGGGCTAATCAGAGGCTTGCTGTGTTGTGCTGGCTAAATCTATCATGGTATTGAATAATTCACAGCCTGCCTTAAAGGCTCCAGACTAGGTGATTTACCCCATATTAATGTGATGCTTTTGCATTTTAATAAGCTTATGTTAATGTTTTACAAAATGATAAAGCATGCTTCTGAACTCTCCAGCGACAAGGGATGATGGTATGAACCACATAATTCTAGCAAAGGACAGCCAACAACATCAGATTTATGAGTGTCGCTACAGCATCTGTTGTAAGCTTGGGCCAGACCAAACCATTTTGTTGAGTCTTACTCCTATTCTGATTGCACAAGTGGCTTTCCCAACCTGTCTGATACTTTAATGAAAGTAGTCAGGCATAAGAGAAAAGGTAGGGCATTCTGAAAGCAGAACTAAGTTTTCCAAAACTGTTTTAGTGCAGAGGTTTTATATCCCTTTGAGAAAAGACCTAGAAGAGAACAAAAGGGATTTCATTGCTCTGAAGCTGGAATTTCAGAGAGCAGTGCTCATGAGTGGGGTCATATTTTTCCATTTGAAAGGGAGACAGCCTGTCAGCAAAGCTCAATGTGTTAGGCATATGTTGGGTGTTGAGACTCATAAAATGCAGGCCAGGTGATGTGAACACTCACACTCTTTCCCTCCAGCTGTACCGCACCTTTCTATCTCAGCTGCTCAACAGGTCACACGTGCTTTTACTAGCCTCTCAAGAGAACAAATGAATGGCATTTATATCTTAAAATCTGCTTATGTGCTTGCTGTAAGAAGGGAGTTGGGGGGGGGAGCTACAATGTCTCTTCAATATCTGCTCTGTATACTTCACTGGTAATGGTGTCCTTGTACCTACACAGGATGGAAACCAGAGGGCAAATACTTCAGCCCTGGACCTTCTGGTAGATGGCAAGGTGGCAAAGGAACTCCAGTTCTGCTAAATGCAGCCTAATACATGTAGGAGGAAGGGGGAAGCTGAACTGCTTACCCATCTGACATTGGTCAACTCAAGCTTTTAGGACAGGGCTTGCTGACAGTTTGCATGGAAGATAGTAGCTCTCCGTGTTCATACAAGGAAAGGCTAGAGAAGAGAAAAAAAGAGACAAAGAAATGGGAATAGGGAATGGACAGCAGTACAGAAACATAACATAAAACAGAGTGTGAGGTATTATCTGGATTGCAGTCTGAAGTACCATTTCCTATCACTGACAAGCAAAACAACTGTATTTACTGATTTAAAAAATAAATTTTTGTTCCAAAAGGCAAAAAAACACCCACACTTGTATTTTCCTTACATGACTTTGCGTTTCGTAATTCTTCTGACAGGAAGAAGAGGGCAGCATTTAACAGAGTAAGCCATCTAGAAATGCTAAGATCTTGAATGCTCAGGTGCTCACCTAGCAAACAGAAAATTCATTTTCAGCTTGTGTTTCCTGGCTTGCAGCAGAGACCCAAACCTTCATTTCACATAATCCAACACAGTTCCTCAAATGCCAAGGTATAGAAGCCATCTCTAGCATAATGAATATGCAATGCACTATGGAACATCTGCTGTTGTTTTTTAAATGGACTGTGAGCAATTATGGAACTCACCTGGGATATAAGAGACCCAGGTTTTCATTCAGCGTTAATTTAGACAAACATGGTAGCCTCTGGCTTACTGGCTGTTCTGGGGTGGGGCTGCTTGTTTCCAGAAAATTCATTCTGCACCTGAGAGATTTTCATGACAGCTGGAATGTTTTGTTAAGACATGTCAACGTTAACAGCAGCAGCAAAATTGTCCACCAGTTCTTCTGGACACTTCTAAAAAGATATTACAGAATTATTTTTCACACCACATGCAATTTAACTGCGGAGACCATGGCTACAATTCAAAAAACAATGATATAAAAAATGACTGAACATTTAAAAAGATAACAATACCATCTGGAATTCAAATGATTGCTATTAATACACAAGCTGGAAGAAACACTAAACTGCACGCTTGAGAGTTTAAGCCAATCTTTGCTACCAGGTATTAGAAGGAGATCTATTGCAGGTTATCCTATCACTGCCTAATTTAGGGTTTCATGAATCTGCATTGGAGCATCTGGTGCAGTCAGACAGGAAACTGAAGTATGAGGCCATGTTGGTATTTATGTTCTTCTACATCTATAGCATGTGCAAAACTTAAAAACAAGTTGTGCACCTGCAGAACTTTAGAGAATTAAGTCATGCATCTGGGTGATTGAGAATCTTGTTACATACATGCCTGAGATTAAATATCTACATTTGAAAATATTGGCCATAACATACATCCATCACTGTTATAAAGTGCCCATAGGACCATTCAGGTTCAATGCCATGCTGAACCAAAAACAGCCTCAACAGAGGTGCTACTCCATCTCCCAAGCTCTGAGAAGGATCTGAGTATGACATTCCTGATGGATGTAGTCTAACCAACTCTTTAAAACTTCCAAAACAGGCAACTTTGTAACAATGTTAGGCAGTCCATTTCCAGTGCTTCATAACTTCAGTGCTGGAAAGTTTTACCCAATGCCTAGTTTACATCTCTCTGACTGTAATTCAAGCCTATCAGTTATATTCACAAGAGATATGGAGAGCAGATGATATCCTTCCTCTCTGCAGCAGCCTTTATGTGTCCTCTCCTCCCCTTCCCTCCCCTTCCCTCCCCTCCCCTCTAATTCTTTCAACATTTCTCCGAGCCTATGTTTTCAAACTTCTCATTATCCTCACTGTTATTCACTGGACTGACTTCAATTTGTCCATCTTTCATGAAGAGTTGTGCTCAAATTTGATACAGTACTCCACCTTGGATCTAATGAATGTTGAGTAGATCAGAAAAAGAGGCTGATGTGCCTTCCAAGGCAGGCTCCTGTCTTACACTGTACTAGAGCATCTTCCTTTTTTGCAACTGTTGCCTTACGTTCAGTATGTGACCTATTAGATCTGCCAGGTCCTTTTCTGCAGAGCTGTTACTAACAACCAGATCTATCCTGTGCTAAGCTGATTCTTCTTGTGTAAGAGTAGAACCTTTCCTCATCCTTACTCAGATGCATCCCACTTTTTCAAGTCACTCTGCAGTTTGTCAATATCTTTCCAAATTCTCATCTTTTCTCCAGTTTCTTGGTAGTCCCTCTTAGTGCTGTGCTATCTGCAAATGGAATAAATACAGCTTCTATCCTGTTGTGCAGGCCCATGACAAAATCCTCTATATCAATATGGACATCTTATAGGACGAAATAACAATCTTCAGAGTCGAGTCAGCACTTTCTTAGAAACTGCAGTCAAACAAGCACAAAATTGAAATCTAGAAACACAGATTTTTTTCATTCTTTTGTTCATTAAGTACTTGTTTGTTACAGCTAACAATCTAAAAAAATCAAGCATTCATCTCATTCTGAAATCAAACTAAGTTAATACCAGGAGTAGATGACACGTATTTCTGTTTTAGCACTAGTCAATTTAAACATCAGTCATACAAGAACAGATTTACAGCTGAAATGAGTTGCCTTCTCAGAATAAATGAAGCAGGAAGCCTATTATTTCCTCACTCAATCTTTTGCATAGTATATGTATTGTAAGTATAACCCATGTATTTCAAGGTCTGCAGAATTTAAATGCATCCATATCTTGCAAAAGGAGTCTTAAAACTTACTCTCAAGACACTGACTATTCTGGAGCATGACTCATTTGGGAGTGTATTAGATAATAACAACCTGCAGCGGGGAGTAATATTTGGGGAAGAAATTTTATTCCATAGTCCAAAGTCTTTTTTATCTTCTCTAATATCAAACTTGATGGAACTAGCTCTTCTCCTCATGGTAAATATAGTTTTATGGTGTTACCTAACAAATCTCTTTGTCTTTGGAAAAAAATTCATCTATTTCCCTACACTTAGATAGGAAATTACAGCAGATTATTCAGTTATTTCCCTGAAAGATTAAACATTTCTGAAGTGTAGCCTTTGCATATCATTGCTATAATTCGGTCACTCACAAATCCTCTCCACCAAGTTGCATAGAAAGACAGTCATACGTTTCACGTAGTTTCATACATTAGGAGAACACCAACCATCTTTCTGAAAGGAAAATCAGAACAATGGGAGTTCAAGAATATAAGCGAAAATGATCTTACTGGATCTTGTGTTCCTCACTGATCAGAACATGAGTAAGAACTTTTGTGTGTCTTTACAAGTTCTCTTCAAGGCTAACAGTATATTTGGTTTCTCCATATTATGGGAGATTCTTAATACTCATCTGTCTTGCAGGACTTCTCAAATATTTTTTTCAGCACTTCAAGACTTAAATGAGAGATGCTGTATAAGTGGAAAGCATGATGATGACAATTTTTTTTAATCTCTCAACAATGATGACTTATTACTACTCTTCACTCAATTTCTTAGCCAAAGCACTTGATAGTCTCATTCAATCATCTATATAGGAAAGCATGATGACAATTTTTTTTAATCTCTCAACAATGATGATATTACTACTCTTCACTCAATTTCTTAGCCAAAGCACTTGATAGTCTCATTCAATCATCTCTATAAAATTCCTTATTTACAAAAATAAAAGACTTCTTCTGATTAAATTGTCTCCCTTTAAACAAAGATGAACAATTTTCGCTGTGGGTCTTCAACACTTAGCTGAAATATAACCAAATAGATGTCAAGAATTGGTAAGAAGCATCCTCAACAATGATGACTTATTACTACTCTTCACTCAATTTCTTAGCCAAAGCACTTGATAGTCTCATTCAATCATCTATATAGTAAAATTCCTTATTTACAAAAATAAAAGACTTATTCTGATTAAATTGTCTCCCTTTAAACAAAGATGAACAATTTTCGCTGTGGGTCTTCAACACTTAGCTGAAATATAACCAAATAGATGTCAAGAATTGGTAAGAAGCATCTTAAGAAGCTACTTAAATTATGAGTGGCTTTGTGTAGTTTTAAAATTTGCACCTTTTCCATTCTGAGTGGCAACAGAGTGGAGACTTATTCTTGTTGCATGGATATGTTGTAACCAATCTATTTTTCACAGGGCTGTCCAAAGGAAAAATGACAAATTAATTAATTAAAAGCTTTATGGAAGACAATGCCTAAAATAGGATCACCAATTATTGCAACTACATTGCTCCACATCATGAGCAATGGTTGCTCGAGAACCTGAAGAGACCTTGTTCTATACCATTACAGAGCAGAAGGTAATACCCTTGGATAGTTGTGACGGTCAGGTAAGTACACCCTGTCTTACACAGAGGAGTTGAAGCCATGCCTGGCATTTTTAAGTGCTACCACAAAGCAAAAAATCAATGATAGTGTTTTTTAATACTCTCTGAGTTGTCACTTCAGGGCAGGGATTGTTTTTGTGCTTATAGGACACCTAATAAAACAGGGCCACAATTTAATTAAAAGGTCAAAGAGCTTTTAAAATTGAAATTAAAAAACCCAACTGCTATAGTAATGTATTTCACAGAACCAGCCTGCAAACCCCAAAGAACTTGGTTAGAATTGCTGAGCCAGTACAGAGCAGGTGATAATTAGCTTCTTATGTATGCCAGTGTCACATTAGGACTTAGAGCAAATCTTCTTGCTGCAGCTTTAGCTCAGTATTTCTTTACCTATTCACCATGGACAGAAAGAACGGATCATTCTTTTTCTTTCTGAAGCAGCCTCTTATGTACTTGAAAGCTGTTAATTCAACTCTGTTCAGTCTTCCGTTTTTTACTGTCAGTAATACCAATTCACTCAGTCTTTCTTTGAAGGTCATGTGTTGTAGACTTCTGCTCATTCTCATTGCTATCGCCCAATATACATCTAAAGTGTTCATTTTTTTCTTGAAGTGCAATGCTACCTTCTTGACCTAGCAGGAATATTGCAGCATACTGTTAAATATAGAAGGTTTCCAGAAAGCTGACAAAATACATCCTGTTAAAAAGTTGAGTGGCAAATAAAAAGCTAGAGGAATGATAGTCCATAGCAATGCCTAGAGCACTGTTTGATAATGTTATAATAATAATAAGTGCATGTTTGTGTGAGAACTGGCAGGTAAACATACTGTCTGCTATGAACAATTTCAAACCTCCTGGGGGCAGTGGAGATAAGAAACCAACACTCCTATCCCAAAAGCAGACTCCAGCCAATTCAGTTTAATAGGTAGATCTCATCTCTCCAGTGCTGCATCAGTTCAGTACCCAGTATAATGAAATGAATCATCCTGTCACCTCTTCCTACTCCTAATGCTGTCAGAAAATTGCAACAGCTTAAGAAGCTCAGGAAAAAGTCTCTCTCTGCTGTTTCCTAAACTTAACCCACTTAGAATCCATGTGTTACGGAACAAGAGTACAAACTGAAAGCTTCCTAGAAATATTTCAGTTAATAACAGAGGGAATGACTGTTACCTCCCAGAGAAGAAAATGTGAAACGAGTTTAATGAGATAAAATGAGCCTGGAGAGGGTTAATAAAAGCCGTTCCAGAGAGTAATTTTATAAAGAACATTGTTGATTGCATACCTACTGGACAAGTTAATACAGCGAAAGATGTCTGAGGAGAGGAAATGTACCGAAGATTGAGACTGGTTTGTACACATTTGAAAAAAACTGTGTCACAGTGAAAAAACAGCATTCCAGTCTGCTTTCAAATATGTAATCAGCGCATTTTGGTTTGTTGATGATAGGGAGGTAAGTGGATAGCCATGTTCAGGTTAGCACAAGTGACTGTTAAGTGATTAATACTTAAGATACCTGAGGCAGAGTAACTACAAGTGCAAGATGTAATTAAGAAAATAAAGAACATGAATAGTAATGCTCTTCGCACCTGGTGAGAAAGAGCACATTGTTGACATGGTGTGATAGCTACAGATGGTAACTGAAGTGGGAAATGCGTGAAAGGTAGTGACAAAATACAAGGATTTGTAGGACTTTTCTGAAGAAGACCTGATTTTCAAAGGTGCTTTCAAGTCAGGAGTATACAACCCTGTAAGTCAGTTGGAGAAGGTGGGGGATGCAATTTTGTTTGTTAATTACAAATACATTAATGGTAGTGAATGGGAATTCACTAGTTATTTAATCAGTGTCATTGCTCTACTATAAGGGTTTACTTTAACACTATGTTAGATAGTTCCCTTGTCTTAAAAATGCATTAGCAGTAAACTTTAACCTCTCTCATACTTTACTTCACAATTTAGGCAGATGTTTATTGAAGTATAGATAAACAAATTGAAATAATGAGCACATTTAATTAGGAACTTAAATTGTCTGAGAAATTATATTCTAAGCTGCATAGAACACGAGCCAAAGACAAGGAAACAGTTCATGTGTAACACCTATCAATGCATGCAATGATGCAATATATATCACTATCAAGTTACATTTGGGGTTCCATATTCACCATGTCTCTATGATTCCACTTCAGTTTTGCTTGCCTTGCAGTTAACAAGTTAATATTAAACAACAAACTCAATAACAAAAAATACATAAATGCCTGCTCAGGTGTTTATGTTAGAAGAAAAGGCTGTGATCTTTTTGCCACTTATAAAGGACTAAGCAACAACCTCAATAAAGCAGTAGCCACTGCTTTCATATCTGAGATTGGTGGCATTCAGTAAGGTCTCCAGACAGCAAACTGTCCTAAAAAAATTGCCGGTATAATGCAGTCACCTTCAGCAGTGCTTCCACCACCATCTCAATTAGCCACCATCTCAATTATCTCCCTCATGTATTCTAGCGTCTGACAAGCAAGCAGCCCTGAAGCACGTATCACAGTCCATGCCTCCTCTTTCATTTTCCAAGTAGCATTTAGACCTAGATATGACAGAATACGATGTTGTGGATGTTCCCTTCTCAGGGAAGGGGTCACATGCTCAGAGGAGCAAAAATATCCATGAGAAATCATGAAACTTGAATCCATTTTTTCCTGAAAAGTAAATATTTTGGTATTTTCATGGACTACCTGCTTCTTCACACAGGATTCTTAATACCAATCTCTCAGCCTTGACCATACTGCAAATCATGCTCCATTTGCTCCTGGCTGCAGAGCACATAGCAACTCAGGGGCAAGAAACATGTACTTCTTGGAAAAACATTCTTTGGGCATGCAATGGGTGCTCTACTCCCACAGCACTTCTAACGACCTATGAGAAATGAAGGTCCTGTGTTGGTATCTATGGGAAGATCTTGTCTACACCACATGCTCTACTGTGAAGGCAGAAACTAACTTGTAGGGTCTAACCCTCTTCTCAATAAATCAAAATGGCAACATTCAGCTCTATTCCTTTTACAACTCAGAATGAAATAATTTATCCTGCATCAAAACCAAGCAAAGAAGTTGGAGTAGGGAAATTGCATTTATCTTTTTGATCTCAAGAGCTGCTATACTATGTGACTGGGGAAAGAAGAGGGGAATTTCAGGAAAAAAAGGCTAAGTAAAAAGAAATCAGATAGCAAGTGAATGTCAGTATTTTTTGTTTTATTTCAGTACGGGAATTTAAATTGATGACTTCCTGGGCAGCAGATTAAAAGGTTACAGAGGATGCAGATAATCTTTCATGCAGAGCATGTTGGAGGCTTGGAATTCACTCTCCAGTATTTGACATAGCAGTTTTAATCCTCATGTTAGCTCTTGGGAACTATCTGACCAAAGGTAAATAGCCAGCTTGTCTCTTAATGAGCATCTGGATAACAATTTACAGTAACCTTAGGTTCGTGTGGAAGGGATGCTGCTTAAGTATGTGTGCTATTTTCTGGATGGGACACTGGAGCAGATTTAAATAAGTTTTACTGAATGAAGTTAAATGAAGGTTTTTAGCAAACTATAAAATCAGTTAAGTAAGTTCAGCATAATCAGATAACTTTCCTAATCAGTCATACACTAGAAATTATTTTTCTGCTTAGCCAAATCTGCATTTACATGTTCCAGATACCAACCTCAGCAGTAAATAGGTACTATGTTCCTATAGTACATAAATGACCATTTTCATTTTGCACATATCAAAATATTTTTCCAATATTTTTAGAATACTCTAGTGCCAATTTTTCTTAACAGATACTTATTTCATACAAGAAATACTTTTACACGTGAATGTAACTTACCCTATAATTGCTCTAAACTAGTATGAACATCCTAAAAATATTTAGTCCCCATTTCTTCAAAATCAGCTCTTAAAATGACACTGTTCATAAAGACCTTCAATATTGGATTTGGGGCTCTATTCAGATTCAATAAATAAATTAAATCCTTATTCTCAATCTACCACCATTGCTAGTAATGAAACATAAACTAGATGGTAAATGAGTGAACCATATTGGTGTCTTTTCCATAGGAAATACAAAAACATATCCTGATTTTGATAAATAAATCACTGTTAGTTACAGTATGGCTGTAGTTGTGTGGTTTGCACTACTAGAGAAATAAAACCTCTAGGTCTTGCCTAACAAGGTGATTTATCCAACAATTGTACATGGGTTAGAAAGGAGAGACCTTGGTTTTCTCCCTTTCCTCGCGGATATATAGATCCTTCCCCTGACATCATCTGGTTGGTTTGCATTGGATTCTAGTGGTATCCACTCACTTTACCTGGACAGCAGTGGCCCCAAGAACTAACATGTTCATAAACCCTCTGTTATAAGCATATTATACCACTAGATTTTTAGGCAGGACTTGAAACCATTTTGTATTAAAAAATGAAGGTACAGAGTAACCACTATTTAGCTGAAACCAGAAGGGCTTTTCATCAAGCAACATGCATAGCAGGATCCCCACTCACTTCAGGAAGATGAAATTCAGCAAGGGCATAGTAAGAGTTATCAGAAATCTGTATTTACAGCCAAAACCACTGAAATTACATTCTTGCTGCCTTTATAGTAGGAATCAAGTAAACAAAGACAGAAACTGTGTGGATAAAAATATTCCTATGAATCCAAAAGTTGGTGACTATGATTCATAATTACTAATCACTTCTTTAACATATGCCTGTACTCTTTTTAAGGACTAAGGTTAACAATAGTTTCTAGTGTTTCTTGCTTCCTATTCTTTCACTAGATTAGCAACTGCAAGACATCTCATTTTAATTGGTCAAAAAGGAAACCATGAAGATTGATCACCAAATACTTTTTCCAGACTTTTTAAGATAAGTAGGGTTAAGAAACAGAAGGAAAATTAAATAAGAGGAGGGGGAGTATGAAGCAATGTTTAATGCCTTTGGCATTATTTCTTTTAGTGGTGAATGCTAAGCGATGCATTCTGAGATCACAGTTGAGCAGACAGAAAAGGAAAATATCATTTTGTCTGTGAAGTTCTCAGAAAGATGAACCTGTCAAGAGGTAGAGAAATAGGTCACATGAAAGTTAATGGAAAGTCATAAATGGAATACATTGTGCCACAATGCTTCATCTCAATTAAAAGTTCACATGCTGAATGCCATTTAAATTGACAGATACCCAGCTCTTATCAGCCTGCTTATTTATAGTCTTTGCATTTATAAAGGCCGTTGTTTATTCCACTGGGTAGCCTCTGGAATCCTCCTGTTGCATTTCTTAGTCAAGAATAATTGAAGTGTAAAGTAGTGAAATGCCAGGATTCATAGGAAAATGTTTCATGGGAGAATGTTTCTTTATTACAGATGTTCAGGTGCTTCAGAATAAACTGATGTTAGAGAAAGACTGGATTTTTCCTTCTAGCATTGTCTAGACTGACATGAACTAACCATTGCTCTTTGACCATAGCAATGTCATCACTTCAAGAGGCAGCTCCAACACCCCTGTTTTGCAGTTCAAGACAAAAAAGAGTGGTTTGGAAGGCAATATAGGGAACGTCATACCTGCATGACATGCCGCACTGCTGCACCCCAGCTTCCCACACAGAGGTGTGATGAGAATAATGAACTTGCTGAAAGGGCTATAATATGCTAACTGGTGGGTTACAGCTTTATCCTTGCATTACTCTGTTGCGAGAGGTGGATAATAGTTTATAGAGATGACTTGAGCCACTTGTATGTCTTTGTAGCTTTTGTATGGGAGGGATGACTTAAAGCTGAAGGTGAGACACAGAAAGATACCACAGGTAGTACTAGAATTGGGAACATGACCGCAGCATGCCGAGGAGTAAAAAGTTAGGCATCAGAAGGGTGCACTTTTTGAGTTGTATGTCAACTCTCATTCTCTCCAGGTCAGGTGTCTGACTTAGAGCTCCATGTTTAAGTAGTTCATCCTTCTTAGGTTAAGCACTTCACAAAACTCACTTGTCTCAGGGTGATAGTGGGAGACATTGTCTACACAATTGCTTGCTAGTCCTTGAACTTGCTCAGGAAATGAGAGCTCTGGTGTGTGGCCCTCCTTCAGTGCCAGGATCTCAACCATATTTCCTCCAACTCCACAGTAAATGCCTGCATTGTATAAGAGTTCGAGAGTACCTTTCACTTCCCATGTTATAGCTGTGCCACTGAGCTGCCTAGACTGCCAGAGGCAGCTAGCAAGAGGGAGCCTGACATTGCAGGAATGGTCCACCACTACAAGGTGGGAGGGATGAGTATGAATCTCTGTTTTGGGATGAACGGATGGATGCCAGAGTGCCACAAGCACACCGAATACAACAGAAACACACAGGGTGTTTGGTAGCTTTACTGACTGAGAGCAGAGCTGAGACAGATATTAATCACTTCCTCGCTCAGACTGGGAGACTAGTGCGCATGGGCAGAAGCCTAAACGTGGGCACCAAACACTTCCACTGCCAAAGTGTTAATGGGATGCTTCATTTTAGGCAAAGATGTTTCTTAGTTAAACTGATTATGTTTTAGCTCCTTCTCCCAGGGCTTTTCTTTTTTTTTTTTTAATCATAGCCCTGACAGAGTAGTGATTTTGGAAAAAAGACTGCATCAAATCTACAAGTGCGCAGGCGTTCCAGGCATGGTGGGAGGCTGGACTACATGGGAGACATTCAGTGTAGCCTTATCTGGGGACACACAGTGCATCTCAGTGGCTAAGAGCAAAACAAAACCCAAGAGATTCATCAGTGAAAGAAAAACAAGCCCATAGTACTGTGGCTCCAGTTTACAACAGATCCAAGATCTGCGCTCCTCTGACAGTCAGGCTGGCAAATATCAAAGCCAGGAATAGGGGAAAAAAACCTCTTACAACTTGTACAATTGCACAAGTACGCAGACATCTTTTCAGAGAGGTTATAAATGAAAAGGAGAACTGTTCATCCTTGGCTTACAAACACCTAAATGTGCACTGCTACCATGCAAATCAAAATATCTGTCTGTGATTTGAAAAAAATCATACCTGTGTCTGAAGGTCTGATCCTGAATCAGCTGCTTACATTTAACTCTCCCAAGCTGTATATGTTCTAAGGACTTGAGCACTAAGGATTTAGCACTGAATTCTTGACGATTCTTACTTGTTCAGCATAGTTGAGAAATTGAGCACTTTGGGTAGCTGTCTCCTCTCCTCACCCAAAGCCTTAGGCTTATTCTGCTGTCAAAAGCCTGAAAAAGAATGCATGAAGGGTTATTTTTAAAATGCTTCTAAGTGGAATTTGTACTCAGTTAATATTTAAGTACTGCCTACAATGCATGTAATAAAATGGGAGCACGCTTTGGAAAGCCCGGATTGAATGTGCATGTCAGTTAGTGCTCTGCTAGCCTAATGCAATTTGATTTTGATATAATGTAATGGAGCACAGTGATGAAAAACAGCAATCCTAATAAGGCTTCTCTTTTCACAGCTTATTTATTTTTGGCCGCTGAAGCAGGTGCCTCTCTATCCCTCTCTCTTTCAGAGCATGTAATCTCGAAATAATTAGCTAAGACGACTTCTCTTTGTGTCACAATTAAATGAAATCTAAGTAACAGACTATTACTTTTATACTGCAAAACCATAGGAACAAATTTTCAACTAGTATATACTGGCAGCACAAACGTCAGCTGAACAAAGAAAAAACCTACAGCAGCAACAACTTTACTCACGGGAAAGCAATGGACTAACGGGACCTGACTGCCCTGTAGGTGCTCAGAAGAGAGCTGGCTGCATTTCACATTGTTTCAGTCACCTGCTCTTTAGCATCTAGGCAGATCAGATTGTGCTGTGATTTGTGTAAGGTGGATTAATGTTCAAAAGAAGATTGTATGAAGCTACCAAATTAATTTCTGTGTGATTGTGGTTTTGAACACAGGTTTCTAGGGTGAAAGGCTAATGCATTAACTCATCACGTCAAGCACATCTCATTATGCAGATGTTAATACACTCCATTTCCTACATTTTTAAGGACCTGATGCTTTCAGGGACTGTTTTTTCTCCTCATGCTAATTGTACTATCTGCATCTTTTATCTAATTTAACATGTAGTTTGTGTCAAAAAATCCTTTGAACAAAACAACAATCAGGCTTTCATGAAATCACAGATCATCTAGGAAGCAAGGAAAGCAAGCTGTGGCGGAATAGAAGAGGATGCTTTCTCAGTCCCAGTGGGCAGCAAAGCTAAGCAAATGAGTGTTACCCACTGAATTGAGTACATTCACTCTTGGAAGAAAAATGCTTTTTCACTTTAGAAGTGTATGCAATTATCCTCTTTCTGTCCCAGCCACATGCATACACATCTGGCGCTAATTCTGGCCTTTATAGGATGCTTTTTATGTCACTGTGGGGGAAAAAAGAAAGAAAGAAAAAAAAAGCTGTAAATATCCTGAACAAGTACTCCTGGGATAAAAGTGCTAAGCCACCAGCATAGAGAATAGTCTGTGACACTCTAGGCTCAAAGATTTTAAAGGATGTATCCAAGGCCATGTCTGAAGTATGTTGTGCTGAACCAACTGAGATGGTTGGCAGCGATAACTTCTTTTCCCATCCTGAATAGGGATGTAGGATGAAGTGTAGGGAACCTTGATGAAGTCTGTTGCTGACATTTAAATAAATTAATGATGTACTCTGTATACAAACAAGAGAAGCTGATGTTTCAGCAGTGATGGGCCTTATTAGTTTTTAATGATGATGAAGCCAGCACTTTAATGGTTTGTGTTGAGCTTTTTAAGCCAAATTTTCAGTGAGCCTGTTCGTGTGGAAACATAATGCTTTTATTGGTATATTCAGCTATGTGAAGGTATGTAGATACTGGCTAAATCTAAATTGTGCATCAAACACATGCTCCTGATTGTCCCAACAGCAGGCTTTCTTCAGAGAGCGAATGTGACTCCTTTCACACCTACACACCTGTTTCCTTCCCAAATAAACCACAAATCTGAAGGTAGAGAGGAAATGGCATGCATCTGGGTCTCTCCTGGACACATCACAAAATGTCTAGCAGCTCTATACATAGGAGCCAAGAAGCGCCTCCGGCTCAGTTAATTTAGACATAGCCACTGCCATTTTCCCGTCTGCTGCACTTACAATGAAGGGGAGTTTCTGTCCTTCTGTGATGGTAGCTATGAGGCAGCTGCTATTTTATGAGAGCAATTGATGCAACATATTAAAAGGGCAATTTTAAGATGGATACATTACCGTTATTCTTTCTGATTTGTTGCTTTTCTAGATCTTGATAGTCAGTCTGAAAAAGAGTGGATACTTTTTGTGTAGAGAAAAAAAAAACTATTTCCATATAGTAAAGGGAAAGTGGGAATGTTCAGCTCTGCCTGGTAGCTTCAACAAACTCACTGAAATTCATATTATTTTATGATGCTGTGAAGATGTGGTATTAGGAAAGTATTAGTCTTGACCAAGACTACAGAGAATTGATTCACATGTCATTCTTAAAGCTTAAGTGACTACGAGTAGATGAGGCACTTAGGGACATGGTTTAGTGGACATGGTGGTGTTGGGTCGACGGTTGGACTTGATGATCTTAGAGGTCTTTTCCAACCTCAATGATTCTGTGATTCTATGATTCTATTAAAATGCAGGTAATTTGTCTGAGTTGGTGAAGTAATCTCGGGTCCTTGAAGGGGAGATGTTAAGCCAATTAAGGGGACAGGTGTAAGTTGCTCAAAAGCCAACAAGTAAATTAGATGGTCTATCATTAATATACTATTTGTGCTTATTTTTATTAAATGGCAGGTGATAATGTGGGATTTTAGGGTTTTATTTCTTTATTACATCAAATAAATGTTCTGCAATAAGAAAATTGCCAATTTAGCTTCCTGTCTGGAGGTAGGTGAGAAATATTTTTTCTCTCCTACTTGAATACAAAAATCTCAAAGTTGTTCCCATATCCCAAAAAAGACAACTAAAAACTCACATTAAGACATTGTGATAGGGCAGAGACATGTTACGAGTCCAGTGTGATCCACATTAACTAAAAAGATATTTAGGCTTACACATACAGGTTTTCTTAAGCATAACATCCATGAATACTGACATAAGTTAAGGATATTTAGTGTCATACTTGGAGACTACTCCCATAGGGGATTTTGGTTATAAACTGAGACAAAGTGTATTTTGTAGGTCGTCAAATGTTCCCCTATTTTAAAGGCTGTGATAAAACATGACACCTTTGGAATCAGGAACTTGTGTTTTGTTCAGCTCAGGTGACGATAATCGTACTTTACAAAATTCTAAAGTAACAAGAGCAATGAAACCTGATTTCCGAAGGATGTCTCTTGTGGCTGGATTCGCTGGCACCTCACACGGTGTCAGTTCCAGCTGATGCTCTTCCCATTTGGAGTGCTTGTAACATACAGACTCTCCCACATAGACTCCCCTGTGCCTCATAAGGGCAGAGCTCATGCTACCGTGGACACTCCCTTTACAAGGCTGCTGAAGCTGCCTCTTCTCTGTCCCCTGGAAATTGTATAGAACGTAATACCTTTGAGACAGCTACCTCTTCCAAATTTTGAATCATTCAGACATCTTCTGCTAAAGTCATCAGGCACAGATCAGACAGATACAGAGAGGGAGACTGTGTAAGTCTTGTTTCCTTCTGAAACTAGTAAAAAGGAGCAGCCATGCATACCCCAGTAGGATTGTGACAGGACAGAGCCAGCTATCCCTCTGATGAGCTGCAGCGTACTGGCTCCTGACTGATGCTAGAGTGGTGCCACAAAACAGTTAATTACAGAGGATGCAAGGCAAAAAATGAAGGAAAATAAGTACCCTTAGATCTGTTTAGTACTGTTCCCATTTTTCCTCTCCCTAGCAGTAGAAGTGTACATTGCTAGCTGCCAGTGACTTGGTCTCGCTCTTAAACCCCGCAGGGGAAAACACTGATGTTTTGAACGGTGTTAGCTCATCCTGTTCTTTCCCAGCATATCATGTTACCTTTACGGTTGAAAGAAGGATCTTTTTACTTTTCACATTGAGATACTAGGACATACATAGCATTTAAAATGTAATATTAATTTGCATTGGTTGCAGATTGCAGTCCATTTAGTATGTGGAGACAATAGTACCTGTGCAAGTAAATCACAAATGATGTGACAGATATTTTTAAAGAGTACCATGTAATAGTGTGTCAAAGTTTTCTTCTTCTTTTTCAGTGCATTAAAAGAAATCTTACCCTTGAACTGCTGAGAAAATAATTTATCGTGGTTTTTGTAAAAGCCTGATTCAGTCCTCTTAACATAATTTCCTGAGCTTTGAACTCATTGAGTCTTCTAATAATGTCCTTAAATGAGGGAAGGAGGTAATTTTCTCTCTTACTGCCTTTAGGGGATCATCAATCATGCATCACTCATAAGTGTTAGCATTGCACCATGGCTGCCTTTTTTTTTTTTTTAAAGCAGCCTAATCATGCATGGAGAAAGTGCTGTAGAGTAAAAGTTTCCATTTATAAATTGTAGTCTTTGTGCAGAATTGCTGTACCTCCTGCGAGGCAATTTTAGTATAAAGCCTTGCAGTGATTCAGATCCCTAGCTACAATAATTTTTTTTATAACCTTTCCTCCTCCCACTGCCACAACACATTTCTATAACAAGCAAATCCCATGGATGTTATAAGGACAGATTTATAAATGAGTTGTACTGTGACAGTGTCACAGAAGATGTGCTTATTAAGCCAAGAGACGATGCAAGTATTCAGCTATTTGAAAAGCCAAGCTACTTTTGTTTAAATCCCAAGAAATAGGCACCAAGATATTAAGAACTGGTTTGACTGAGCATTTATTCTCAAAGATTTGCATATTCAGTTAAATTCAGTATTAAAACACTGTCAAATTAATGTACTAGTCTTTTCCACTTGAAAAGCAGGTTAGATCACACAAAATGTGATGGTCTTCATCTGAGCCCTCAGCTGACTTTTCCCACATTATAAAAATCAATATTTGCTTTTCCAAAAAGAATTGCAATTGGCAGTGGGTGATTAGGAGAAATGAAGTCTGAATACTAACTGTACCCAATGGCAGTAAATGTACAGGAAATATCTTCCATATTAGACATTACTTCTTTCAGGAAAATAAATCAGAGATGGAACAAAATATCCCTGTTGCCTTCCTGCTTATTTACAAAGTTCTGTTTCCTGAATACACTGGTGCTCAGCAAGAGACAACGTCTCTTCTCACCGCTCCAAGGCCCCATAGCATGATGTGCTTGTTCAGGATCACACTCCCAAGGACTGTTCTCTGCTTCTTTCACCCACTATTTCCACTTTCTTCTTCCATTACTTTCACATACCTTTCCATTCAAACAACACTCTCTGAACTTCATTCACTCCTGTAATACACATTTCTAAATGGCCTTACATGAACCTTTGCTGTGGGCAGTTGCATGCCCATGTTTTGGCATGGGAGACACTATTGTTTCAGAAAGATGCTTATTTGTTTCTAAATGCTTGTGGAAAAGGAACACATCTTTTCCCGCTATGGTTTCATCACACTTTAAACCAGTCTTTCATGAGGTATATATAGTAGCAGCAGCAGGGAGCAGCCTACACTTGAGGCTAGCAGTCTCACAGAAATACTGTGCAAATATGACTTACAACTTTCTCCTCTTTCATGCAAGACTTGAATAACTGGCATTGCCTCATGCCTGTCAAAAGACTGCTCTGTAAATCAATTCTGAGCAAAAAGGAAAATAAGTAAAATGCACATGTTCACCAAGTCTGGTTTTTTCACCTTTTGAACTCTAGAACAGCTTTTTAAAGCAATCAGCTATAAGTGCAAACGATACCCTGCTGCCACTTAGCCTCCTTTCCCAAGAAACCCATTTGCAAAGTATTATTTGTTTGTTTCTCTCAGGACAGAAATAAGCATTAAACATGGGAACATTAATACACTTCATAATGATAAACCAGGGGTTTAAATGAGCATGAAAACTTGCTGAGGCAAAGCCTTTAAAATTATTTTAAAGCTCTAATAGGATCCCTTGCATGCATTTGAAACATATATTCACACAAAGCACTGACGCAGGACATGGTCACTGCTGTTTCTATTATCATTATGACTTTGCAAGCTGTGTCTTATTAATGAGCATTCAGTGCAGTGCTTTACCTATTGTGGGAATCACTGTCTTTGACATGTCCCCCCCCCTTTTCTAAGAACTATCCCCTAATTAATATGAAACCGCTGTGAAATAAGGTAATACTACATGTAACAGAAGAAGCCCAGAGTAGAAGATTTGCATATTGACAAGGCAGGCCAGCATAATGCAGAGATACCTGTGCTACCTGAATGACCAGCAGCAATCCAGCATGGGCCAACTGTGGTACCTCCCCATGCAAAGAAGGGAGACATTGAATTACCCCTGCCAGCATTACGTAAGAAGACTCACTTCAGGGAGATGAAAAACAAGAGAAGTGAAGAATTATTGTTTTTAAGCATGCAAATATTTGGTGTCCTTCTCCTTTGCAGCCAGCCACCCAATCATGCACATGGAGAGCACACAACATTTTTCCTCTTGGCAGAAGAGAATGGAGAAGATACACAGGTCATTGCACCAGGCTGGCACTAGGGAAGAACTTAGCCTGTCCAAGAGAGGAAGAGAAAGGAGAGTCAGCAAACAGAGTGTGCTTCTATAAACAGATGCCACAAAACTGCACATACACAGGGAAGACCTCATTTAGAGGTTAGATGAAGAAGAATTGTGGGAATCACTGTCTTTGCAAAGTAGCATTAAGCGTCAGCAAATGGGAATCACTCTTTGCAAAGTAGCATTAAGCGTCAGCAAATAAAAAATGCAAGACTTCAGCACCATCCTCCCTGTGAGGTGCAAAACAGGGAGCATCTAACTCCCAGTCAACAGTCACTCTGTTGAGTGTGACGAAGTCACTGCATCAGCTGGAGGGCTGAGCCCAGCAGGACTCTCCTCTTCCCCAGAGGAGAGCCCATTTTCTTCCCCTCAGCATCCTACCAGTCACCAAAGAATCTGCTATGGAGCTCCCACAGACCATCAGGGAGGAGACTCCTCTCACTGCCCTTTTTCTCTTGTCTCTAAGTAATCGTGTGTGAGGACAGGAGAAAAATAGCACTATTACAGGAGTTTCTTCTTAGGCAGCACTACAAGCTTAGGTTTATGAGAACCCGCCTCCAGTATCACGACCCCATTGTTTTAGGTGCTGGACAAAGAAGTTTCTTGCCCCTAAAATCTTACAACCCTGGAAGGAAAGGAGGTCGCAGGGATTTGTCATTAAATGCAGAAAGGGACGTGATTAAACCTTTGCAGTCTAAGAGTTTCAGCTTGCCTCACAGTGTATCGTCTCTCAGCCCAATGACCTTCCCTCCCTCAAGTGTCTTTTCTATGATTTCTGCATTTAATGACAAATCCCTGGTGAATGGAGTTACATCCAGTTGGCGGCCGGTCACGAGCGGTGTTCCCCAGGGCTCAGTACTGGGGCCGGTCTTGTTTAATATCTTTATCGATGATCTGGATGAGGGGATTGAGTGCACCCTCAGTAAGTTTGCAGACGACACCAAGTTGGGCGGGAGCGCTGATCTGCTCGAGGGTAGGAAGGCTCTGCAGAGGGACCTGGACAGGCTGGATCGATGGGCTCAGGCCAATTGTATGAGGTTCAACAAGGCCAAGTGCTGGGTCCTGCACTTGGGTCACAGTAACCCCATGCAATGCTACAGGCTTGGGGAAGAGCGGCTGGAAAGCTGCCTG
>NW_008794709.1:2330263-2339009 GCF_000699145.1 Aptenodytes forsteri
GGTATTTAAAAGACGTGTAGATGAGGCGCTTAGGGACATGGTTTAGTGGGCATGGTGGTGTTGGGTCGACGGTTGGACTCAATGATCTTAGAGGTCTTTTCCAACCTCAATGATTCTATGATTCTATGATTCTAAGAACTGCAGCGGGTTTTGCCTCCTACTTAATTCCTACTGATTCAGCTTAACTCCTAGGGTCCCCAAGGACAGTGCAGCTCCCATGGCTCTGTCTTTTCTCATCCCAAAGGCATAAGAACTGCAGCGGGTTTTGCCTCCTACTTAATTCCTACTGATTCAGCTTAACTCCTAGGGTCCCCAAGGACAGTGCAGCTCCCATGGCTCTGTCTTTTCTCATCCCAAAGGCATATATGATGCAAAGCTGTACGCGTGAACAGTCTGGGCTGGATTGTGCTTTCAGAGGCACAGGCCTTTCTATCTCCTGCACCACTCTCAGCCTCCCACAGGACAGCTGAAGCTACTGGCACTATTAATGCAGTACCTTGCCTGAATGTGCGTCGCTTCCATGTGAGAGCACAAGTTGGAGAGGTTTCCTGGAAGTCCTAGCATATCTGTGCAGAGACTCACATGCCTGGTCCCATGGAGGGAAGCAATCTATTGCAGTACGCAGACATGATAGGCTCCTTCTCATGTACACCTTCTCAGATCCAGATCCTTTTTTCATGCAACTTTCTCAATTCTTCAGATCAAGACTTTGTAATTGACCCTGCCAGCCAGAATTGCAATACTTCAGGTTTCTTTCACGTACCTTCAGGTTTTGTTTGGCTCTAAATTCATCTGTCAGGCAAACAAGGATGAAAAGAAAAATAATGTGAGCTGCTTAGCAGGAAACTTTATCCATTTAAAGAAAATCTTCAAATAGTTATTAAAATGCAAGCTTAGCTTTTCTTTTCTTCTGCTGCACAGAAGCACCCTCATTGAGACAGTCACTATTGACTATTTACAGAGCAGATTTTTCCCATTCTAATGTTTGTTTTAATGGTTGTTTCAAGTGCAGCATATAACCAGTGAGCAGTTAAATTTTGTGCCTGTGAGAGAGCTGTTATGTGTTGAAATCCCACAGTATATTCACTGCTAAGCAACATTCAGTTTCTGGCCTCTACTCAAACTCTGATATTCTTTGATTTCCCCATCCACATTTTGGTCTCCATCACACATAACTCTTTCAAGTGGTCTACACATATAAATGCTAATTGACTACTGCTTAACCCAAAACCCATTCATGATTTCAGTGCAAAGGTTTCCACCGACCTCATGGATCAGAACTTTGATGAACAAAAAAGCCCCATAATGGTAGACTCACCTGAAGAAAAACTCTCTGTTTAAGTTAAGTGAATTTGTTTTTTCTAAAGCAATTATCTCTGAGTTCAACAAAAGAATGTTAGACATTTAAAAAACATTTCTAAAAAAAATAGAGACTCATTCTTTTAAGAGTATTTTCCCTATGTCAGAAAACATCTTTAAAGTATAACAATGCTGTTTGGAAGTATCAAATGAAACTTTTTTCTCCTAAGAAAATGTCAATTTTTAAAAATAAATTGAGCCTTTTGAAGGTGGTCAATATTGTTGGAATATCTTCCTATGAATATGATAATCACTGAGCCATCAGGCTAGCCAATTTCACTGAAAGGCTCAAAATGTGCAGGATGATAGCTTTACAGACCTATTTGTTAGCCACTAGCTTAACAAGGTGTCAGGCTGATAGAGGCCACAACTACCCATCTGCCAATCTACAAACCATTGCATAGCTGATTGCATAGCTAACCAGGTCTTGCAGATACAGGAACCCATAAAAGCATGAATATTTACTATGGGAACCTGAACAATGGAGTGCTTTTACCATACAGTAATGTAATAGTACTTGGGAGAACTATTCTTGTCCCATTTACTAGTTTATAGGCGGACAGAGACTGCTGGCTGTAACAGGAACTATCAAACAAGAAGAGTTTTGCTGGTTTTTTGCTTCTAGGAGTTGTGAAAAGTTTGCAAAAAGAAGTTGTTTTTCTACCTCCATTGTTGCCATGAGTACTTAATGTAGAAGCAGTTCTCAGAAACAATAAATCGTGCATTTTGATTCTTCTGATTGTTACAGGTGAATCTTCTTTTGCTGGAATCAGCAAGACCACCACTGACTGAAAAGTATTCTAATTAGCCTGTGTTACAATGACCCTTCTCATTTTTATAAGTTCACTGCAATTTAGGAAAAAAATACTCATAAATTCAGTAATAAACATTTTCTGAATTAAAATCTAAATAAATGTTGAAAAAATGTTGAAAAAAAAAAGTGCCACAAATGAGATCTTTAGGAAAAAAGCCAAACTGGGATCAAACTAGGAGTTGTGCTCATGTAGAGCCTCATTCCATAATGAATTAAGAGTTTTTGACTTCCAGAGAGAACATGGCATAAATGACCTCTTCTTAGATGTCTACTTTTGTTTATTGGTAAGTGACTGACAGACTGGTTCTGCTTGACCTCCCTTATTCCATTAAATTTTTGCTACCTATTATTTCAGCTCTTTTGTTTTTTGCCAGCTGTATCCTTCTGGAAATGCGCATAAGTAGCACACCCATACTGTATTTCAATATCTTATTCAAAGACACAGTACTGACATTCACAAATAAGGCACTTCTACGGAAATCTGTTCTGCTCCATGTGGCTACTCTAGCAGGGGTTTCCTGTTTGCATTTTTTTTAACACCAATCAAGTCATTCTTCTTAAAAGGTATCATAGCCTTCCGTGCTAAAGTTTCATAAATACAAAGCTAGGTACAAACAGAACATTTTCAGGCAACATTAATTCCTCTACTGCCCTGCAGGAATCAACCTTTGTAAATATACTAATTACCGAGAAATATAGTAAATCTCTGCCTTGCTGAAAGGCAGCGTATCGTGGCATGACTTGGTGTGGTACGCAACTACCATGCTAACCTGTTGGAGAGAGCTTTTACTCCTTTGCCTGAATCTTGTGACCTACCACCTTCCTCTTCCAGGTATCCCACCTCTTAACTCTAGTCCTTTCCTGGGTGATGTTTTAAGAGATAAAAAAGACATCATCTCACCCACCCGGACGCTCATTGAGTCACTTCACTGCACCAGAGAAAGAGAAGTGTTCCACTGCAGGCTACAGGTACAGCATGAAATGTAAGGAGGGAACAGCGTGACAGGAGAGCAGGGCTCTGCCTACAGCATGGCTGCAAGCTAGCTACAGCTTGGTTATTACTGACAGACAATTTCACCTTAGATTCGCAATGAATAAGTTCTATGCTGGTCAATCTCCCCAGCCCAGGATGTTTTCTGAGCAATAAGAAAATACTCTATTCTGTTTCAATTCAACATGGTTGAAAAGATATTTGGGAGGATAGGCTGTGCAGCCTTTTGCTGTTGTGCAATAGCATAGCACGAGACAGGATTCAATCTCCAGTGCACAAATCTGTGTATCATTACCCCACAAATGCACCTTTGAATGCCTTCTCTTTCACAATAGCCCTTTTACAGTCTTACCACCATCTTTCTGTTCTTTTCTTCACAACTACTTTGATTCTTAAAGTCTTGCTCACACAGTACATGATCCAGCTGGAAGCCTTGCTTTCCAAACCCATGGATTTTCCCTAGCTCAACACACTTTCTCTTCCCTCTTCTGTTTCTCCTTTTGCAGTCTAGAGCCAGGCTTCTTTCTGTTCCTTCACACTTACTACTCTTGCTGTAAACACCTTCTCATCTGTAACCTGCCATCTGAAACAGATTGCCGCTTTCTCTCTGCCTCATCAATTCATTCCCTCTTTTCAAATCTCAATCAAAAGCATAGATTTTCTCCCTGGCCAGTATCTTTTAATTTTTTTCTTTGTGTTATCGGCTGACCGCCTTGACTGACTCACTGTAGAATGTCTTTACACAACTACTTTCTGTAATTTATAGTCTTCTATATCTGTGAGGAGCATTTCAGAGTATATTATTTATGACATTTTGTGTAAAACAGAGCACAATTGTATTCCTGTGGTCTGCCAATAAACCAGTCTTACCTATAATAAAGTTACATCCTGAAAAGGAAGACTGTATATCATGTCCGTACAATAGAATTAATGCATCAACTGCTTTAGAGTATACCAATTTAGCTTGTCTTTTAAAATTATCAAATAATATTTGGATCATCTGAAGGGTAGAACTCATTTCAGGTAAAAGCAAGGTATTTTGACCAAGTTAAATGAGTAAAACTTGGTCAAGTTATGACCAAGGCTCTCTGCTTACTTTTATGAACTATGGATATGCATCGGAAACTGTATGCATCTGCCCCAGCATTTTAAATTTACTGTAGGTGCAACTCCAATTCCTGCTGAACACCTGACAACCTCACAGGTGGTCTCTTTCCAGAGACAATCAAAGGACAAAAAGCAAGTGACAATCCAAAGCTAATGATGGAAGACATCAGATGCATCTGACCCTGTCCCTGTCCCTCAGGGAGCCGCTGCACCCTGACAATTTCATGGTCAATGTCATTATGTCAGTAAGTTGCACAGATTGTAAAAGTATCGTCTCAGGAAAAGCACTGTCCACAGATGGGGGACAGAGAAATGTTCACACTGCTCTTGCCCACACTAAAATTCACATGGGGATAGAATTTTACTCACCAGTTTCTGCATTAATTAATGCAATTTATTTTTTTCATAGAAAGCTTAAGAATTACAAAGATTTTGGACAACTGCATTTATATTATACTGGATTTAATTATGCCTGTAGCCTAGTAACTGATAAACTAAGTCCTATTCTAGGTCATACTCCCTCACGGTAATCTTTCAAGAATGCATTCTCAGGGAGGGAAGCAGGAGACAGAAGATAAGGAAATCCGTTCAGGAGAAAAAGAAACCAGTCCACAGCATACTTAATCAAGACAATAAGGTCAGATGGCTGGGCAAAAAATTGCAGGGGAAAGAAGAAGCAGACATTAATGTATGTGCGATGTGGACAAAGGATACGCAGAAGAAGAAACCTAATCAAGTCCTGAAGGCTGCTGTTAATGTTTCTCAAATGGGAAAAAAAAAAATCCCTACTTATCTAGCTTTAGATGAATGAGATAGATATGCTTTAGATAATGCTTTTAGATAAGCTTTTTAGAAAAGCTTTATATAAAAGAGATAAATGTATTTATTTGTCTTGTAGTCTTAGTTTACCACATCACCCATTGCTGTGGTTAACACATGGATGACATGGGTCTGTGATGGGAAATATCCTCTCTATTAACATGTGGTTGATAACCTGAAAATGTGAGAGGCCCTACTTTATGAATACATTCCTACACACCTCCTTTCTGTCTTTCAGAAGACAATGATGTCTTTCTTAAGATGCAAAGATTTTAAAAGAAGTAAAAAAGTGGTCTGGTCCCCAATCTGCTGCACTGTTAACTCTAAAGCAGTTTAACACCACCCTGGGAATGGCATGCCCTAGCATTGAGGGGAATAGATGTAACCAAAAGGACAAGGCCAGTTTTGCAGAGCTGTGTAAATGTACCAATGAGAACCGAAACAGATGCAGAGAGAAGTTTTCTGGAACAGTGCTTTTACAGCCTATGTACCTTAAGGACATACCTGCACTGACTTTGTCACTGGGGCAGGGACTGACGGGTCTGGGCTGAAGTGGGACTCCTGGGCCGTGGGCAGGGATTTCCCTCAGGGCCTTCAGAGAAATAACACAGTCAGTGTAAAGAAGTGACCATACATCAAACGCTCTATTAAAATTTTCTCAGGTAACATAGAAATATATGTTGTTTGAGTTTCTATCAAATATATATCACACATCACCAGCATAAAAATTCTGTCACATGTTGTTTTCAGGTAGAAAATATCTAAGCATTTAGCAGTGTTTCGTACTACATACTACGTAACTCAAAGCATACACAGGGCTGATTACAGCAAAAACACTTGCAGCTGTGGGCTGACAGAAAGCATGTCTGCTTGACTCTCACATGACTGTGAGAAAAAACTATTTGGCAACTGAGAGGAGCTTGTCTTAACTTGTTTTGCTCATTTTATTTTAAAGACAGTGTTTATTGTCATAGAAATACAGAAGAATTATGTTTCTACAATCTGCAAATGAACAAGCCTCAGGGAGAGAGGCAGAGGAGTCTGGCTCACATGGCATGAGAAGGCAGCTCCCTGTCTTCAGGAGCTCACTGAAGGGCAGGAAGGCAAGTTTGATGGCTCCCAAAGAACAGGAGCTGTTCCAGCCAGTGCCTTGCAAGGCAACTGTCCTGCTGAGTTAGGAACCACAGCCCTGTCCTTCTCACTAGATTTGAGCACCCTTTTTTTCTAAAGACTACTCTGCTCGTTAGAAAATGGAAGATATGTATGGGCATGAATCACCGAGCAGTGGTAAATAAATAAATAGAAGTGGGAAACCCTCTTCTGCAAAAAGTGAAAATCTGTGTCTCTCCATTGTTTTCCTGAGCAGCCATTCCTCAGGATCCAATCCCACCTCTAATAGGCCTTTCAATTTATAAATTTCCTGTCCTTAAATCAGCAAGCCGCCCTGACCCCTCCTCACAGCTTCCATGGTGATTCTTAGCCATCAACCTACCTAAAATATGGACTTAAACAACTGGTTTGCCTGAAGCGATAGTCCATATTTTGTCTACTCTTATTTGAATAATTAATCTTCAAGGCCTAACAAACTTTCACTGATGGCTTTCTGCAAAGCACAAAAATGTCTCCTGGCATTCCCAGCCTACTTCAGTAAAGGTGAAGATGTAATATACTCGCTTAATGCTCAGAATACAAAATGGAGTTTGAAATTTAATACAGATTCAAAATAGCAAAGAGAATTCACACTTGTAGATCGAGGTTTCCTGAGCTGCCACAGAAACTCTGAGGCAAAGTTATGCAGCTTTGCCACAAAGTCCGTATCAGAAATGTACTTAGAACCTAAATTCTGTGATTTCATGTTCATTTTTTATTTTTATAGGAATTATGTGTATTCTTTGGGAGTATCTTTACCCTGAAGTATTTTCTTTTATGGAAGAATGACTAAGACATTGATAAGGGCCATTAGAATTACCAGAGTTTAACAAGGATCTGTGCATGTTTGCGTAAATAATTAGGTTCAGAACAAGTCTTCTAGATGAGGACTCTATATTAGCACTTGCTAAATGCTCACACCATGTTTCTATGCTTGTGTTTGGTTCTAATTTAAAGTTGTCTTAATTCAGTGGCATCAATTACCATTTCCAGTGTCATAATTTTTCATTCGTGTGTTCAAAAGAATAATTTTTGCTTGTCATTGCAATTCTATGCCCCCATCTGCCCACCCTTCCCCCCCCCGAGAAGCATGATTCAGCATCCCTGACGGGAGAGGTGTGGCTCACAGAGAGTATCTGTCAACATGACATTATGGACGCTGACAAACATGGACTGTTCGGCGGCTGGAAGAGCTCAACAGGGAGACAGACATACCACTATGCAGGATCATCTCTACTGAAGACCCAGCAGGGTCACTTTTTATCATTCACACCATCATGTGTTTTTCCTTCTGCTTGTAATTTTATCATGTTATAACACAATACATCATATGCCAGCAGGCATTTCAGGGTAGTTTGGTTTATTTGGATGAAATACATGTTTATGAAGAGAGCTGGAACTCTTTAGGAAGGAACTTGTTTTTCATGGCTTTGTTTCCAGAACGCAAAACAATTAAGTGATTGTTGAATTTTCTGCAGGCAACTAGTTATGTATTGTTGACTTTCCCATCGGCTTTTGGGACCTATAAAAATCCAATGGCTAGAGAGGTTGGAAAATGATGAGACACTTTTCTCTCACTTTTCTTTCCACCCTTCAGAATGGTTCCAAATACATTTTAGATTAGGGAAAGTTGTCGGTCATGGACTACTTTTTGCAAGCACTCTCTTCATCTTGTCTAATGACCTTCTTTCTGATATCCATGTTGTGAATGGCAAGTGAGATATAAGCTTTCTCTCCATCTCCTTATGGCAGGGACTAGAATAGCGTGTAAGAATAAGAAAGCAAGCATATGGACAAAGATGGTAGGGATTTCCACACAGGAAAACAAAACTGATATGGGAGTACATCAGCCCGTGGTCCTCCAAATAACCACTCATTTACACAAAGAGGAAGTTGAGAACCGGGAATGCAAACAATCTTGTAATATTTAGACCAGAAGGTACTTTTGAAATGTCATTGCACTTCCTCACATTTTTTATTGGCTGAGAATTTTCTACTTCACTATTTCTAGCCATTCGTACTCGGGTCATGGGAATAAACGAGTGAATGCAGAGCAGGCAGAGAATGCCCGTGACCTCAAGATGGATGCATTAAACCACACTCCTAACAGAATGGGGGAAGAAAGCGATGAAACAACAGTAAAGGAGAAATAAGAATAACATGATCCTAGTCCTATAGCAATGGGTCATACCAACTGCATGTATCTATACATGTTATACAATCACAAGTTCCTAGTCACTGGAAAAAAATCACAGAGATTCTTGAATACTCTTTCAGGATGGTACAGTATCCCTTTCCCATATTTTTAGATGGACCTTCAGACTATCCATTTGTTGCCATTTAACCTCAGCTGGCAACTGAGCACCACACAGCTGCGTACTCACTCCCCCCCCCAGTGGGGTGGGGGAGAGAATCAGAAGAGTCATGGGTTGAGATAAAAACAGTTTAATAATTGAAATATAATAATAATTATTATAATAATAATAATAACAATAATAATAATAATA
>NW_008794709.1:2339639-2369728 GCF_000699145.1 Aptenodytes forsteri
CCCCAGTTTATGTACTGAGCATGATGTCCTATGGTATGGAATATCCCTTTGGCCAGTTTGGGTCAGCTGTCCTGGCTGTGCCCCCTCCCAGCTTCTTGTGCACCTCCAGCCTTCTCAGTCGGTAGAGCATGAGAAGCTGAAAAGTCCTTGACTAGTGTAAGCACTACTTAGCAACAACTAAAACATTGGTGCGTTATCAACATTATTCTCATGCTAAATCCAAAACACAGCACTGTACCAGCTACTAGGAAGAAAATTAACTCTATCCCAGCCAAAACCAGGACACCATCTCTGCATGACAATTTCTCAGAAACAGAGGGAGGAGGGGTGGAAACAGTCTGCAGCACAAAAATGAAATTCTGGAAGTACTACTATTACTGAGATAAAGGAATAGCAATATAATGTAAACAAACAATTTGTAAGAGTTTTGAAAGCAAGCTCCCATCTGTTCTGGATACACAAAAATGCTACAGAAGTGACTATAATTTACAGCATAAACGGTAGTACTGTTAAGCTCAATTTAACAGGAGAAGGAAAACTGCTATACATGTCAAACACCATAGCATTATAGAAATGATCCACAAAGAGCAGAAAATCAGGACACAGAAATAAGCTGGTATGAGTTATTCCACAAGGAAGCTGGGGCCAGAAGCCCCCATATACAGGTATGCCTAATATGCTTTGTCAAACCAGTGCTGAAACATACTCTGTGGTAAATAAAATACAATAATTCCCCAAATTCTTCACATCTTCTGAAAAAAAGATACTTTTAAATATCTAATATAGTAATGATTCTGTCAATAATCCATATTCACTCTATAGCAGCTGCTGTGAATCACCACATTTCTCACTCACAAACCCAGAATGTCAAATGAGGCTGTTTGGGAACACAGGTTCTCTCCAGCAGCTGTGTGAGTAGTGTGGCATTTATAATAGCACTTAGATGATTTGGGAGCACAAGTCTCCCTCAAAGTCACGGCACAGACAAAAGAATTTAATCCACCATCACAGATGCAGGATTCCTTTTCTAAATGGATTGGTGATGAGAGCAGCTGGAATTACAGACATCAGAAAGAGTTATTTCGTTCTGCTAGTTGAGAGTAAAGAACATTTTCCAGTTCTTCAGCAGAAATACACTTGCTGAAGTCATTAGGATGAAATAGGTCATACCCTTAGGAAACTAGACTGACTACAGGGATGTGCATTTGGCCTGTTTCACAGAGGCGGCTATTTTCCTGCAATTACTTGGGAAGGGGAAAGAAAGGGAGGCTTTGATGCACTAGGTAGAACCACAAATATTATGGACTGACTTACTGAACAAAGATTCATATTACACATGAAAAAAAAAATCTTTTTTTTCCTTATTAAACAATTATTTTCCTCTTAATGCAATTGTTGCAATTTTTCTGTTGGTTTGTGTTACTACAGGGTAACCGTTGTTGAATTTAACAGGTTTGCCCAAAGGATATCCCTTGGGAGGCTATACAAAAACCTTCAAAGGGTGCAAAGGGCATTTGGGGAAAAATTGGAAACACATTGCTGCTAGAATACAAAGGCTATACTTGCCCATCAATGGCAAGCAGAGGTTTTGCAGCAATATGGCTCATCTGGTAGGACAGAGGTTTAATCGGGTGCTACCTCCACATTGCCAAAAGTTACAAGTCAAAGCTACAGAAATCATGACTTTAAAAAGAGAAATTTTCTCCTGTGTTTCAAGAAAGCACTTGGAACTGTCTCCACAGAAGTGTTTTTTTGTATTTAAAAGGTTTTTTTTGTTAAATGCTATCCACTGTTGTGCCAGTCTCCACCATGTGTTAGAAACTGGCAATACTGGTGACCTGCATCAGCATGCAAGGCTCTCCAGCCTGTCTGACGCAGCCCCAAATACATTTTAAGTGCCATGAGGAATCATGTAGAAGGTGGTTGGGATAATTCCATCTAAAAATGGGGAGCACCTCATTTAAGAAAAAAGATTAATTTACAGATCAGTTTCTTTGGTTTAGAAGTGAATATTACGAAACAATACAGTTGCTCAACTCTCCTGTTCCACCATATCCCTGCCCTTACTGGGACACCTATACAGCAATATATATACCATCCCAGAGGCTGGTGATCAGTGGCACAAAGTTCAGTTGCAGACCAGTAATTAGTGGTGTACCCCAGGGGTCATACAGGGTCCAGTCCTGCTTAACGTCTTCATTAATAATCTGGATGATGGGCAGAGTGTACTGGTGTTGATGTACAAGTCTGCTGATGACACCAAACTGGGAGGAGTGGCTGATACACCAAAGGGTTGTGCTGCCATCAAGTGTGACCATGACAGGCTGGAGAAATGGGCTGACAGGAACCTCATGAACTTCAACAAGGGGAAGTGCCAAGTCCTGCATCTGGGGAGAAACAACCACGCTGGGGGCCCACCCAGCTTGGCAGAAAAGGACCTAGAGGGTCCTGGTGGACACCAAGTTGAACGTGAGCCAGCAATATGCCCTTGTGGCAAAGAAGGCTGATGGTATCCTGGGCTGCACTAGGAGGAGTGTTGCCAGCAGGTCGAAGGAGGCGATCCTTCCCCTCTACTCAGCACTGGTGAGGCCACACCTGGAGCACTCTGTCCAGTTCTGGGCTCCCCAGTACAAGGAGATATGGACATACAGGAGACAATCCAGTGAAGGGCCACAAAGACGATGAAGGGACTGGAGCATCTCTCCCAGGAGGAAAGGCTGAGAGAGCTGGGACTGTTTCACCTAGAGAAGAGAAGGTTCATGGGAGATCTTATCAATGTGTGTAAATACCTGAAGGGAGGGTGTAAAGAAGATGGAGCCAGGCTTTCTTCAGTGGTGCCAAGTGACAGGACCACAGGCAATGGGCACAAACTGAAACACAGGAGGTTCCCTCTGAACATCAGCAGACACTTTTTCACTGTGTGAGTGACTGGGCACAGGCACAGGTTGCCAGGGAGGTGGTGGAGTCTCCCTCCTTGGAGATATTCAAAAGCCACATGGACGTGGTCCTGGGCAACTGGCTGTAGCTGGCCCTGCTTGAGCAGGGGGGTTGGACCAGATGACCTCCAGACGTCCCTGCCAACCTCAACGTTTCTTTGATTCTGTGATTCTGTATTTATTGCTTGCCAGGCAAGGTTGGTACAATCTTTGTCTCCATAGGTGATTTCCACTCACACCAGAAGACTCTTATCTTTATTATGACAGTGCCATACACAAGACTTCCAACTCCTAAATTATTTCCGTTTCCATGTTTACAGAAGAACACATTTGAATCATTTGCTTTATCAGCAAATTGGCAATGTGTTTTCAGGACCTCACATATTGAAACATGTTGCTTCTAATCCCAATGTGCAAGAATTTGTTGAAAAACAAACACTGCTGGAGTTTCATTAGGTTTCTATATTTCATCTTAAATTATGTTTCTTTAGGGAGACACCTAGCATCCCGATGAACAATAACAGATGTGACTGTTTTGGCTCAGTACCAGTCACCAGATATATACAAATTCCTGGAGGATGCTTTCACCATAACAAGTTTTTTGTTGTTTAACAGCAGATTATCACTGACAGTAACTGCTGCTAACTGCCCATTAAATCTTTTAACATACAGGATACATACATAGGTGCTGAGTACTGAACAACTTCATGTGTGGCATCTAATACCTGGAAGTCACTGAAGGAGCATGTTTCTGCCACAACATATACACACACATGCTGTGTTGAGGATAGGAAGATGCCTGAGATAACTCATTACACGAGACGAAACTTCAACTCAGACTTAAAAAGGTGCTTGAGAAAGCTTACTGCATGTTTTGCTTCATGGTTAGAAGGATCAAAGACAGGTGGAGAAACTGGCTTAAAAAGGGTGATGCATAGGGAATGACCAAGGGGTGGTGGTGCTGGGGAAGCCAGGTGACCCCTGCTCTGAGCGGAGAGGGTGGGGAAGATGCTTGGGGTAGCCTCCATTTACAGGACAGATACAGGATGCTGGGAAGAGGAGGTACAAGAGAACATAGCTTTATGCTCTGACAGAGGTGTCAGCAGAGCTGCCAAAAGTAACCACTGGCAACTTTACAAATGGAAACTGTTACATTCACAAGACACAAGCACATGATTCTTAAAGACCATCCTATATTACTGAGCAATGTAAGAGTTTCTGACAGACCTATTCCTGTGCTGTAATAGCTATATCAAGTAATTCACACTAGATACTCCTTTCAATACAAGATGCCATTTCTCCCACACACCTTGACAGTGAGAAATAATCACCTGACTGTGAGATGGCTAGTGCAGTCCCAGTGCTTTCTTATCAGCACTAGAAAGTTCATGTGCTAGACTAGGAAAAAAACTGATTCAGAGAAACACTGATATAAAAGAATCAAAGCAGCAGTTAGATAAAAGACCACTGAAAATTAGGTGCAGATATTTATCTAGCATTCCTTTCTTTTAAGGACAAAACAATACAAATTCTTTAGTAGAAGACACATAGGCTTCATTTTAATAGGCAATGGTGATGACATCAACCAAGTGTATTAGGACAGCTAATTTATGTGTATAATAGTCACTACACCTGTGCAGACCAGAATTTGCATACTCTAATATTTATATATTTGCTTAAATTATACTAAGACCCTTAACATTGTCAGAGTGGTGTAAGTTGGCATCCACATAAATGAAAGCTAAGCCCACTGCTACCTGATTTGTTCATGCAAAGGAGACGTGCTCTCAGATACTGTCTATGCAATTAAGAAGAACAATACACATTTTGGTCAAGAAAGAGATTTTTTAGATCATATTAACTGAAAATGCAACAATTGTTTTATCACAAACAAAAAGTAGACATAAAAAACACATGGAAAGAATATACGCCACGCTTATTCTGCATTGCAGTTCTAAGCTGAAAATTTAGCACTTTGGTGCAGTATTTACTATATATCTTTTATGTTTAATGCAACATAAAGCCATCGTATTTAGAAGCAGTCCCTAGCTTCAAGACCTGATTCTCTGCTCTGTGAAATTAGGAATACCTCAACTGAAAGAAAAATCAGTCATATAAAACCTGAACCCAAATTTTCTTGAAACCTTAGAGCTATGCTCTTGGCTCCCCTAAAGTGAACATAAAAATGCATGCTCAGATTTCTGAAAGCACATCAGGAACATTATTTAGGTTACATGGCAAACAAATTACACTGAAGAAAAGACCCACAAGATCCTGGAAATTTTATTGCTGCAAAGCTCAGTCTTGGGGAAAAAAAGAGAAAACTCTACTGACACATACTGAAAAAAAATGAAGACAGTGTTTTATGCAGAGTGTGTGGAAAAGGAGAGGAGTAAAGCTGATGGTGGGAAAAACAAGTGCAATATCTCATAACAAGGGAGTTTGCTATTATTACAGCCACGCATAGGCTATTATGCGTGGACATTTAGGATACAAGCAAACACAGCATTAGAAGGAGCCCATATTGCAAGATTATTGTGATATTACTCTAAAAGAACTTCACAACAAAATCTGTGACCATAACAAAAGGGTTCAGTGAACTGCTTGATCACAGGAAATAATAGAAAAATTCGCATCTGGACAAAATAATCGATGCCATAATTCACAAAAACAGCAGCTAAGAATAAATGGAGCAAACTAAAAAAAATGCAGTCCAGTTTTTGTGTTCACTTCAGTCTGTTGATGTTTCTCTGACACAGTTCCACTGGCAATGTAATACTGGGAAGCCATTATTACAACTCCTACCCTACAACAATATGCGTGACTACAGGTTTTCTCTCATACTGCTGTTCACAAGCCCTTTTCTTCCTAAAGCTGATATTAAGTGGCTAGTACCCTACACATTAGCTAGTACATTAGCAAATAGTGAGGTGCAATAGGAGCAGATCTAAACAGTCAAATGGTGGGTGCCGAGACCTGATACCCTGCAGTATATTTATCTGGAGGTTACTACTGTGGTTTATCTCTAACCTGGTTCCAAGGACCAATGCTCATTAGTGTCTGGAAGGTACTAGGTGCATTCCTAGAGTGCATCCTTGGGCTTACTTACTTACCATTTACTTCTGGAGTATCTGCACATAACTGAATTCCTGAACTCCCTATAAAGATACTATTTTTCATAACAATTAGGGTATCTTTATAAAGTGCAATTTGGTGCCATGGATACTCAAGCTATTTCTGAATTAACTAGCTCAGGTACCAGATACTTAGGCCCTTGCTTGGATATACAACAAGTAAATGCGAAAGTGTCTTTTGTTCTCTGATTAATTCTTGCACAGACTCCAAGGGAAATCCCTGTCTTAGAGCTCTCGGAGGATGACAGCTTCTTCTCTCGTGAACCACCAAAGCTGTTTACCTTCTTGAAGAGGAGAGAGAGCAGGGGAGTGGAAAGGTGAGATTAAGGAAAGTTTGGGACCCAGAAGACTTAGGCTCCAATGCAAATCTGTCTCCAGTTCTGTTTGACTTTACTATAACTGTGGGGAATTATTTTCCTGCATTATTTTGTTGTAAATTAGTTTGTTGACATGGGATAAGTACATTTCACTGTTAATTTGAAAACCTCAAGGAAGTGTGACTCAGAAATGGATCTGTTTGATGCTTTTGGGCAGCTTTCATGTACTCATGATGAGAATGTTTGGGTCTGGGCAGAGTCTTCAGTAATTTGAATATGACATTTTATTTGCCTGATTATGTAGGCTCTTCAGAAAAAGCTGTGGTTGTTCAACTTAGTTCCATTCAGTTCCATTCCATTAAAAATCTAATAAATAGATTTTTAAGATAAATAATCCCATGACTACGAGATCAGTCAGCTAGCAGTATCTACACAATTCAACACCTAAAAGTATAAGAACTGTAGGCATTCTAATAACTTGTGATAAAAGCACATAATAGTGGATAATGACAGAGAAATCTGCGCTGCTCTACTACCACATAACCTACACCTCCCTATCCACCTACAAATAACTTGCAACCTTTATGTACGGTCTCAAATTTGACCCAGAAAGCAAAGACAGGATTTGGGCTTCCTCTCCATTAACCCCAGCCAACGTGGAAATGTTTTGTAGTTCTGCTCCTTTGTTGACAAGGCCAGAAAATGATCAGACCAACTGGAGTGTGCAAACCGGCACTGAGAAATAATGAAGCAGTTCTTGTGCAGTGTGATATACCTTTGTTCCCAGAGTCTTTCCAAACTTTTTTATTTACAGAAACAGACATAAACAACTGTTGCGTAATAACATCTCAATAAAGCAGTCCTCTTTAATGCCATTATCCCCTCTGGAATGAGGAATGACACTGTCTTGTGCTACTTCGTTTAGAAAAAACTATACTTGATATCCTTCAAGAAGACATACAACCATGTGACATTTGATCACAGTAACATGGTGATACTTTGTGATGCTACAAAGATTATTAGTTATGCGTTTATGAGATCTCTCTGTTCCTGTCAGCAAGCAGATGCCAGATACCTGACTTAAAGTTCATTTTCTAATTGGTGAACATGTGTTTCCACTATGCTTCGTGTTGGCCTAATTATCCTTAATTAATCCTTGCTTGGTTACATTGTTGAAGAAAGTGGGTATTTGCAGAAACTTTACTTTGTGCTGATTTTAAGGAGAGAGAACAAAAACATTAGGAAGACTTTAAAATAATTTTTCCAGCATAGGTAAGTTATTGCTGGTTACTCTGGCAGTTCAGCTAACTGCATTTTAACATCAAACATTTGACGTTTGACTAAGTAACAAAGATCTTGTTCAGTCTTTAGGCAAAACTCTACTTTAGTCATTGACACCTAACGAGAACTTCAGAATTGGGTCATTAATACAATTCCACAACTGTGGGGAAAACACATACATGTCTTCCTCCGCAGCACAAAGCCAAACTTACTTAGAAAAAGCTGCCCTAGCAGGTGCTTTGGTAAAGGCCTGTATGTGACACTTTGCTTTTGCTTCATCGTTTTGGTGACTCAGATGGACTGCCTGAGACAGACAGATATATGGTGTCTGAAGATGATTATAGACCAGGTACGAAGCATTTTCGAGAACCCAAAGCAAAAACCAGCTTATTGATTAAACTATATAATTGTTGGATTGTTGAGATTTGTTTGCGGTTTCCAATTATGATAGGCAGAATAGAGAATAATTCTATCTATAAAATATTAATGGCACTTACGTTCTTCAGGCAAGAACACAGTAATAACTGGCATTTTCTTTTTTGTAGATTGTTATATTACTAATGCCCTCCAGTTATTTTGCTCTAAGTTGAGACCACCCCCCTGTTATTAACTCACAGCTGGCATTCAAATTGTCATTTGCATAAACTTTGCCTGCCTCTGGCAAGAAGACAGGAAAAATGCCTTTTCTGAAATCATCAAACAAGCACTTTTCCAAAAATAAATTGAAGATTGCAGCTATTTTTTAGTTTCTGAAATAAATGAAGCTTTCAGCCAATGTATCAAATTAGTATACATAGGGAAAACCTCAAAGAGAGCAAACTGTATTATAAATACAGTAAGTGTTGTTAAAGGGCATTTGAATTGGCACGTTAAACTGAATTAAAATGCAACAGCATCCGGACACAGGACTAATTCTTGTAAAGGTATTCTCTAAGGACTGGTGTAGGAAGTAAGCCACCAGAATGAACTTGCTGATTGTGATATTGCATTTTATTCTATCTTCATTTTTTGCTTAATGTTAAATATGCATTCTTGCCAGACTGATCTCTCATTCTAAAAATTATGGGTTTCAATGAGGGAAAAGGAAGGTAGAATTACATTAAAACATTGCTTCAGTGTACATATACTGATAAAACAACTTTGAAAAAGAAATACATAGTTGTGTTTTCCCCCATGCCTTCCTTCCCATACTACTCCTGTATAATACCTTGTACAGTATATTAAACCCCTAAAAAGCCAATGACATTTTTCTCCATTCCTCTTCTTGATTGCTTTTTACTTCATAACAATAATAAATGCCAGAGTCTAAACTGAAAAACATTCTCTGGATTTACACTGACATAATTGAGATGGGAATCAGATGCTGTTCTATAACTAAGGGCCCAATTATGTCAATCAAATATATCTTCAGGAAGCCAGAAAGCTACATAAAACTTGATCATCCTGCTAATATTAATATGTAATTAGTTAATAAGCCCCTACAGAGGGGGAGTCATTTAAAAAATTGTAGTGCTAGTTGTATTGCATTTTAAAGACTAATGTCACTTACAAATAGGTGCACCTAAGTAGGGCTTTCTGAACTGATGTTGCGCTACCATTTTACTTTGCAGCAAGCTTAGTAATTCATTTAGGAGCTGCAAAAAGACAAGTTCAGAGACAGAAATCACAAGTCCATTATGTATATGAAGTCATTTGTCATCATGGATGTTTTATGAGAATTTTATGAAGCTGTAACAGATGGTGAAACTTTTACTTGGGCTAAAAAGAATTTGTTTCAAAAAGTAGCTCTATTTGATTTCATCAAATACATTTTCCTCAGATTACAAAACATCTTAGTCTCCTGACTCTCAAAAGCTCTTTCAGATGTAATATTTTGTCAGAAAATTTTGACACAGAGTCAAAGCCAGCTGAGTAGAATCAGATTATGCAGAAAATGATGCATGGAATCTTAATCTATAAGAAAATCTGGACAATTTTGTAAAATGTAATAAAATAAAAGATGGAATAAAACCATGGAAATCAGGATTTGTATCTTATTATAAAAGAAACGTATTTTTCTTGTAAAAAGGAGAATAATCAGTTCTCAGTAAACACTTTCAGTCTTTGAATGTAGTACTCTACCCCTAGTAATATGGATATTAACAAAACATTATTTAGTTCAATTAACGTAGCTGCTATTCAGCAGCATATTTCATAAAGATGGCTTTGTGCATTCACGAGCTTCCACCAATAGAAATTCTCTTGTCTAAAGAATCCTCTTCAGAGATTTGAACCATTTTTTCTGTGATGCTGTAGTTGTTTCAAAAACTTTTCCCATACTTTCCCCAGCTCTAATAGTTGATAGAATGGCTGGTGAAATAGAGATTAAATGGGAGACTTAGAAGTGTCAAAATAATCCAACATCACTTCCCAAACTGGTTCTACCATGGGCAGACTTCCTCATATCTACTCATCTCTAAAAGATGCGCTATGATTTCCATCATCCTTGTATGTCAAACATCTTGCAGTTTTGAAGACACACAGAATCTTTTGTGTTAAAGGCTTCAATGTCATGTTTAACAGCCTCTAGTGATGAACCCTGGATAAATGAATGCACCCTCTAGAAAGAAATTAATTAAAACCAGGTCACAATAATTGAAGAAAAAACTAGATTATAGACTGAGGGCAAGGAGGAAGAGGTAGTTAAAAGGAAGGAATCCCTAACATACTGGCAATAGCAAACCCATCTCCTTTGATGTATCCACAGATAGCTATACTACTGCTTTGTGGCACAAATAGCCCACTGGTGTGAAGCCACTCAAAGATAATTTCTTTGGCGCGCAACCCGCAGAAAAGCAAAAACCTGACCTAACTCAAAATACTGTTAAATATACAAAGCAATCCTGAAACTTCTGAACTTTGCAAAGCGGAGAATAACTTTGTGTCTGTGACTATGCACTTCTAGAAACTTCAGTGTGCATGTTTTTACTAGAATGAGATGATGATTTTTTTTTTCCCTAAAACAAGATTTGTCCTCACTATTTTGGCTTTTCTTAACCCAACTTAGTAGTTAAATTGAAACACAAACATTGACTTTGCAAACACTCAAAATAAAATCAACCTGATTGCACACATTCTTACTAGTTCCCCCAAGAGAAATTGCAGTACAGAAAAACTACTCTCCTTAGGATTTGTGTACACACAACGTAATATTATGGCAGAGAGAGATAACCCATTTAGAGGTGAAAGTAGCCGCAGTACAGCCTTCTAAATGCCCAGCTCCACTTGGGCCAATGCACACTAGGAATATTCCTGTATTGCTGTTCTCTGTCTGTACTCTAAGGGAACACAGAAGCTGCTCAGAGCCAGGTCAGGTACCTCTGCCTCATGCTGTGCTGCGCAGGATAGGTGTTTCACTATTTTAGCATTTTGTTTAAAGCTCTTCTTCCTGATGGCTACTGTCACAGCCTCTTTGTAACAGAATTCAGCAGGACATCATATTTCTAATCTCTTTGTAACAGAGTTCAATAGGACGTCATATTTCTAGTCTTTCTGCTTTGCAGGGCTGAAAGACCAAAAGAATTATTTTCAGCTCAGCTCAGTTCTCTCATTGCCGTGTAAACCTACACAGCTTGGAATTCTGCATTGCAGCTCACACATCCAGTGAAACGCCACAAGTACAGAAGTATTTCTATGAACTTGACTCCCTGTTCTTTTTTCAAAACAAATCTGTAAGAGATGATAAAATCTTGCAAGATAAAGAGACCTGAATCCCACCCTGGCAGGTTAAAATATATCCAACTGTAATTTTAAAACTTTTAAAATCACACTCATTTCAGATCTTTTAAATTGTTTTTGCTTTTTTATATTGACATTAAAAGTAGTGTCCAGTTTACAATAGGCTTTTAAAACTTTTTTGCTTTACAATTTCTCTAGGGTAGAGCAAAACATTAGTAGCCTAGATTAAACAAGTGGATGGTATCCATGTCTCCACAAACACTTGAAGTACCTCAGGTTAATGGGAAACTTGACTTAAAAAATTAGTTAGAATAAACTCTATATTAAAAGGCTAGTAAAGGAAAAAAAAATGCATCATTCCCTTGCCTATTCTTGCAAAAACAGACCCTCTGAAGTTTCTAAAAGAGACTATTCACATGGGTAAAGTTACTCACCCTCGAAAGTGTTCAGAGCTTCTAGGACATTTTATTTTATGAAATTTGGAGTGCTAAGGGTGAGGTGGTGTTTTCTGTTTTCCCTTGGTAGTCACTTTGTTCTCTTTCTGTGACTCCAACAAAGCAGGGAGAGAAAAATACATGATATGGAACATATGAGTCTAAAGGTCACTATTCACAGTGAGATTTGAAGAAAAGTGTAGTAGTTAAACCTGCATATGTTCTAGCAATGCCTAAATTTCAAGTTGGCAGACTCCCTATGAAGGTTACTCTCCAAATATATTGGCCAAGATTTTGAAACACTGCTATACCTGCCTTTAAATCATGCTTATTCATGGGTTCAGGAAGGATGTCTCATACAAAGAAAAAGTAAGCATCTCTTTAGATGCTTTTCCAATCCCTACATGAAGTTCTTTTTCAGTGTTTATTTTGTCTGCACCTAATTTTTACTCTACCTCTGTGGATTTTCAAGTGTGTAATCAGAGATGCAATCATACTGCAGCCTTTGCCTCTGCATGGGACTAATAGAAAACCACTATAATAACCTTGTTAACTCCTTATGCCTCTGTTAATCTTATCCAAAACAGGAAGTACATTATTTTCCTTCTTATTCCTCTAATTTTTTATGGGACTGAGCTTTTCCTTTTGTTTTGTTTTATGAATATATTTATACTTCTAGATCACGGTCATGTTCTCTTTTCTGATCCTACCCTCTCTCAAACTTAGCTGTACAAGCTCCTGCTCAGCTGGCAGATGCAAATAGGAAACACCCTCAGGAGATGTTGCAGTAGGGAATTTCAAAAGTCATGTTCTTCACTAGAGCTTCTGCCCTGGATATTGTTATCCTTGTATATTGCTGAATGGTTTGAACAAAATCCTTTCTTTGTAATACCCTGAATTCACACACTTTAACTTTTTTTTCCCCCAACTCCTAATCCTGTTCTCTCTCTTCACTCTCTCATCTTCCTTCTTACAATTATCCTAGGATAATTTAACCTGAAAGATTAATTGAAAAATCCCCTCTGTATTGTAAAAATTTCATGTCATCTGCAGCCACATCTTGGCCTATAATAAATTGTACTACTTCCTTCTCATCCTTTCTTTTTGTTTTCTGTTTAGAGCGTGAGATCATCAACTAAAAAGTCTACTATACCACCTTTGCACAATGTCTGGCATAGCATGGCCCTGCTCTGAACTGTCCAACAAGTCCCACACTAATTAATCCTTTGGTATCTACCTGCTAAGCCCATGGGAATCAATAGTCCTATTGATAACACACTTGGGAGAGGAAAGCACTTTACCCTGTGCCTTTAGAACGGAGAGAGGCAATGTCCCAGGTCTTTTCTTTTCTTTACCACCAATTCCTGTGTTTGCTCGCTTTGAGGCTGCTTTCTTGAAGTTACCTGAGCAGTTGCCTTTACTGCACTACCGCAGCACTACTGCAGGTAGTGAGAGATAAAACTTGGCAAGTACATTATATTCCTGTTCTCTTTGATCTGTTACCCTGAGACACAACCTTATCTAGTGGGGTTTGATATCACTAACCTCTCCCCGACCTTTCAAAATTCTGCTTAAAATAAGTCCACTGATTGTGGAGTTTCACATGCTGTGTACTTGGCATCTTCCACTGAGCAAGTACAGCCATCTGTTTTAGTTCGTCATCATACCAGTCAGCCCTTCAAAATGCCATAGACAACTTTTTTAACATTAAAATGCAAAGACCTCCACATAGCAATAAGGAGGAAGAGAGAATAAATTAGGCAATGCTTAGAATAGGAAAGACAGCAACTCTCAGATAAGCTATAGATACTACATTTTCATTTGAATGTTAGCACATTGCTAAGGAGATGGGCAGGAAGAGAATTTGGAAGAGGGTATCTACCTTACGGAACAGGGTGAGAGAAGCAGGTTGCCAGCTTCCCATCAGCTAGACTTCGGTTCAGAACTGAGGACAACATCCAAAATACAAGATGTTGCTGTTTATCCCAGGCCTCAACTCAAAACATCTGGGATACATTCTGGGAATCCTAAGTAAGCGACTGAAGATCTGTAACATAATCTCAATTTAACACATAGAGAAATTCAGATAGAGAGAACTGAAAAATTTGCTTCAGGTCACACACCAGATCAGGAGATGTAGCAATGCCTTTCTTATCCAAATAAACCACCATGTTGAAACAAATCTAAATACCTGCATTATTAAATTCGTGCAGGATTGGGTCCACAGACTGCAGCCATAGAAGCAGAGTTGTTCCACGGATATTCCACAGAGTCTCTGTTACTAGATTGCAATACTTCTACTAGAGGCAGAAATTAATACCAAAAAAAAAGCAAACAGCAGCTACAATAAAAGCTGCTGAGCATTCCAAACTAGTAATTTAAGCTCCCATAAACACAATTCCTTCAAAATAAAGATGTTTAGAAATAGCAGCCTAGCAGCCCTAAGCATGCTAGCGCCATCACCAGAGAGCTTCATCCTCTGGGGAATTAGAAGTACTCATCTATGCTCCCCGCATTATAATCAGCCAATCTCGTTATGCCTTCCTGCTTCATAATTATAGATCTTATTAACAGAGATGAATTTGATAAAAAAATAGGCATTACAAATTGCACAGTTTTCAAAAGAAGAGGGAATCATTTAGTTTTGGACACCAATGAGAATATTTCTTCATTTACCCCAATTGCCAACACCTCTGCTATTGTTAATATCATTAAATTAGATGATTTAATGAGAATGTCATTAGCGCAGACCATTTTTGAGAATTTCCAATGTAGAAAAACTCCAGCTAGCTAGAAATAATCAGTCAGATCTTAATCTTTTCTAGACAATGCTGACTTCAGTAGAGCTGTAAAAGTTCATACTGGTTGAGTGTCAGGCACAATCTAATATCCAACAACTTTTGGATAAACTGGAGCCTTTTTCATAAAGTTTTCCATTCTGAAAATGGATACTAATAGCAGGCTGCAGCTTTCAGTATCATTATCTAGTAGTTCATCTACTTTAAACAATTGTCATTTATATTGAAAGCTAAAGCTAGTGTGTTTCATTGGTTCAGTTTAACTACGATAGTCCAAGTGCCATATAACCTCTCAAAACTATTTCCCTGTAGTGTTTGTAGTTTGTACCTCACTGGCAGTTCTGATTTTGGCTTTTTTTGAAAGTGCCTTAAAAGAAACAGAGGGAGAATATTCACAATTTCCAAACTCTTTATTGAAAGTGTAGTTTAGTTGGAAAGTTTAGATTTAGTTAATCACCACCTACCTAGCCTCAAATTCTTTTTCAACTGTTCTGTTTGTGTTGAGCCAGACAAGCAGGATGTTAATTACGACAGGGGGATGCCAGGGTGGCTAGAACATGTGGCCTCTTAGGTGCCACCACTGCAATGGCACATTGAACAGCCCATCTGTGCCCAGAAAGGCCACAGCATTTGCCTAAAATCTGTAGTGAGCTGGGAAGTTTAGAAGTACGTAAGCTCCCAGTGCATGTACAAAACCAGGATTTGATTAGTGTCCAACAGCAAGGTGGGTTGGAACAGTTTATCAGGCCTATGAGAAGCAGGCCTTGTTCTGCTGGTTTTTTGCTATCATAGTTCTCCTTGAAGACAGTGAGAGCTATGACTGTGTCTGTGACCGTATAATCTCCCTGAACTCCTCAAAGAATTCCACATTTGAGTCTGTGGGATGGAAAGGGATCATTTACACAGTGACAAAACAGTTGGCTTTAAACCTGCTACGGAAATGAATTGGTAGAGCTGGGAACTGACCACAACTTGTGGTTGGGTCCCACTTTTGAAAAGGAGTATCATACAAAGTCTTCATCCACAGAGAAAGGAAGAACAGGAACTGGGAAGTCTCTTAATGTCAGTTCTGAGTGACTACCTTTATTGTTACAAAAAGTCCTGGCCATGCCATGTATAATATTGAGATTATTCTGATACACAGTTATTATTCTTACATACAGTTGCGATTACTGGTATTTTAGTATTAAAGGAAGAAAAAGAATAAGAAACTGTACTTGGTGTAAATGCAAGGCTTTGGTTGCAGGGTGAGTTGCAGGGGTGGTCTCTGTGGGAAGAGCTGAGGGGCTACCCTGTGCTGGATGCAGCCTTTTCCAGCTGGCTCAGCAACAGATTCACAACAGGTCAAAACTGCACCCATCAGCAAAGTTGTTTGTGGTGCCTCAGTGAAAACATATTTAAGAAAGCACAAAAAATGCTGGAGATGCACAGGAAGAGGGAACAAAAAGAGTGAGAAACAGCAGAGGGGACACCATGGTCAGAGAAGGAGGAGGAAGAGGTGCTCCACAGTGCTGGAGCAGATATTCCCAGCAGCCTGTGGAAAAGCCCATGTCAGAGAAGATTTTACTGACAGGAACTGCAGCCTGTGGAGAATTCATGCCAGATCAGAGGAAAAGGGGGAGAAGGAAGGAATGGCAAAGAGAAAATCACTGTATACTGACTGTAACACCCCCCCCCATCCTCCTCTGCGCCCCTCCAGGACAGGGCAGAGGAGTCGGGTGTAAAGGAGTGAAGTTGAGCAAGGGAAAAGGGGGTGGAAAGTGTTGTAACATTTGTCTATCTTTGTTTCTCACTACCCAAATCTATTTTAATTGGCAATAAATTAAATTAATTTTCACCAAGTTGAGTCTGTTTTGCCCATAACAGTAACTGGTAAGCAATCCCCCTGCCTTTTTCTTGACCCATGAGCTTTCTTGTGCCTGTTGTTCTTCCTATTTTCTCCCCCTGTCCTGCTGAGGAGAGGGGAGTAAGTGAGTGGCTGGGTAGGAGTTTGATCCTTAGCTACAGTTAACCCACCACAGAAATACACGATTAAACCTCTTTAATCCCAGAAATCAGCAGGCATCTTTTACTTCAGCTCCAATCATTTCTGCATGTGTCTCTGAAAAGCTTTCGTAATAGTTATTGTACTTTAAACTCAAGATTACTTTGATGAAAGCAGTCTTCTTTAGGTAAGACAAAGCATAATTTTCCCGCTATCAACAAGGAGTCTGACTTCAGTATACCACAGATAACTGCTATAGTTCATAGATAGTAAATTAGTTTTGTTCAAGTGTTTGTGAATCCTGTTTCTTATATCAAATAACTTGAACAGTTGATAAATGGAATGAACTCAACCAAGCTCTATGCTGTATGAAAAGAAGAAAATGAAACATTCATTTCTTAAAAGAAGGCACCACAAGAAATAAGCAAATTAAGGAATATTAATATTCAACTCCACTATTTTTCTTGTTTATAAGAGCTGGCTAGAAAATTTCTTGAAAAACAGGTTTCAAATGATAAATGCCAATTTGACAGAATATAATTGATGGAGAAATGCATCTATTCACTGAAATTGCTCAGCAGAAACCTTGTTCACCTGTCAGACTCTGCAGGCTAATGAATTTCTGCTAGATGGCTCCCCTGCTCCAGGGAAGATGAGGAGGACTTCCATGTCTGAAGCCTGCGAGCTTCAGACTTCCAGGTCACTGAGGCAGCGAGAATTCCTTCTGCAATGTCTGGAATGTAGCGCCTTTAAATCCCTTAACACAGATACTGTACTGGAAAAATAATAACAACGCCTTATGTACAGAAAGGCACTCTAAATGCAAGCTGGCCTTAGACAAAAATGTGTACTGCTTTGACTTTCACGTCTAAATGGATTCCTTAAGGAGAAGAGTTTTGTTAAGAAAAATGGGAGAACCTGCCCTGTGCCTGTGTATCAGTGGATCTGGCCATATACCACCTATGTTTTTAACTTCATGCAACTTCAAAAATCCTTGGAGAGATATAGCTGTTACTTTATAATTTGAGTATTTTGCTTCGGTGCATCAGGATTCATCTTTCACTTGCTCTGGAAAAGACAGTATAATAGTATTTTAAAACCATATTCCATTAAGTTACACTTATGTAACCCCACTAACTTCAATAGGCATCAAAACTTCGCAAATGGTTCTCCCTCTAATGACACCAAAAAATTAAAAGTCATTCTGTTGCCCTGAGTAATTTTAGTTAGAACTAATAGTTCTGATAATTTTATTAACTTTGATGGACTTTCAGATTCTTTTTTTCTGAGATGCAAGTATAATACGACAGTAACTTTCAACCTGATTTCCCAAGGAAGTGAGACTTATGCAACTGTACTGTGAGGCCTCCCCTTCCTCAGAGAGGTACACAGTTCTCAAAGACAGTAAATTCCTATACATTTTGTGAAAACTGATTGCTAGAGATGGATCAAAATTAGTGCTACCACTAAGGAAAAGCCAGTTGCAGTTCAGCCAGTTGGCCAATCACCATGGATATAATGAACAGGCATCAGCACACGATTATTTCAGCAATAGCATATGTTGCCACATTCTCAGCCAAACTGGCAAAAGACATGGGAAGGAGCTGGAAGAAGTACTTGAGCACTGAGGATGGGAAGGACTGAGGAATGTGGGAGGAAAAATAATTTTAAAAACTTCATTAGTTCCACTTTCACCGAACAACTTACTTCGGTATCTTAAAACTGTAGATTTTGCCTTGGATAAAGGAATGTATAAATCTCTTATGCAGAAGATGTATATGTACTTTAGCACAAGTGATTCCTGCCTTTTAGTCTATATTTCTTTAAGTGATGATTTATTTATAATAAGATGCATTTTACTGGAGAGAAAAGAGCCTGTGTTTCATTTGTGAATGGAATGAAAAGCAAGTTGTTCAGCTTTATAGTACCAAGGAAATGTAAAGTGAGAGCTGTTGAAAAGGATTTTCAGACAGGAGACTGAATGGAAGTAGGTGATGCATTCTTATTGTGGTAATGACAGAATGGACTAATGGCATCTTCAATATGTGTACATAAACTCAATTCATACAAACTCAATAGAATCACTAAATTTTAGTAAATAAAGCTGGATTGTTTTTCATCTCCCAATGTCTGTTCTTCAGCCTATCTGACAATTCAAAGACACTGAATGGTCTATTTAAAATCAAATAACTTTTGTGAAAAATAATATTAAGTTTCTGGTATAAATTAGCTAAGATTTTCCTCTGCTACTGCAAAAATGAAAGTATTACAGTCATGACATTAATTTATACATGCACACACATGTATACCTACAAACATAAAATATGATGTATATTACATAATTCTTTTTTTCTTAGTTGTATTTAGACTCTTCATAGGAAAAAAAATCATGGAATCTCAAGCTGAAATAAATCTTTGGACTAACACGAATATTTACAGCTGAGAACCTTGACAAGACCTGATTTCTAGTTAGACAACAATTCCATCAGTAATTGCTGAATATTTAAAATCTTGTATGTTTGTATGTATTTGAGTCTTCATTTACTGATATTCAGAAACCATTTTCAGAACCCCCAGTATCAAATGAGCTAATTTGAAATTACTGAATTACTCCTAGATACTGATTTAGCAGAAGCAAAAAACCATAGCACTGCCTGATTAAAGCAATACAGTAAAGGCATTACAGTAAGAATGCTACTACAGTAAGAATCAAAGAATCACCATTTCAGCTCAGGCTTCCACAAAAAATCTGGGGCAACCTCTACTTTCAAAGATCTGTGTCTTCAGTGTACAGGCTACTTCCAAAAGTTCTACATATGAGTAAAAAGGAAGTACAAATGAAGTCATAAATAGTCATAAGCTGAAAACTTGATATGGTATTCCAAGCAAATAAGATTATACAAACATCACTGAATCACAGAATGGTTGAGGTTGGCAGGGACGTCTGGAGGTCATCTGGTCCAACCCCCCTGCTCAAGCAGGGCCAGCTACAGCCAGTTGCCCAGGACCACGTCCATGTGGCTTTTGAATATCTCCAAGGAGGGAGACCCCACCACCTCCCTGGCAACCTGTGCCTGTGCCCAGTCACTCACACAGTGAAAAAGTGTCTGCTGATGTTCAGAGGGAACCTCCTGTGTTTCAGTTTGTGCCCATTGCCTGTGGTCCTGTCACTTGGCACCACTGAAAAAAGCCTGGCTCCATCTTCTTTACACCCTCCCTTCAGGTATTTACACACATTGATAAGATCTCCCATGAACCTTCTCTTCTCTAGGTGAAACAGTCCCAGCTCTCTCAGCCTTTCCTCCTGGGAGAGATGCTCCAGTCCCTTCATCGTCTTTGTGGCCCTTCACTGGATTGTCTCCTGTATGTCCATATCTCCTTGTACTGGGGAGCCCAGAACTGGACAGAGTGCTCCAGGTGTGGCCTCACCAGTGCTGAGTAGAGGGGAAGGATCGCCTCCTTCGACCTGCTGGCAACACTCCTCCTAGTGCAGCCCAGGATACCATCAGCCTTCTTTGCCACAAGGGCATATTGCTGGCTCACGTTCAACTTGGTGTCCACCAGGACCCATCATATGAAATGATATTCATAAAATGTATTTTCTTCCTGTTCAACATATTGTTTAAACACACAGGGTGACTTCGCAACATCAAGGCAGATGTGAGCGAAGTCTTTAATATTACCGCCATGTACAGACAGTGCTAATACAAACAGCAGTGTTTAAGTCTGTTTATTGCTTACTCAGTAAAAAATAATTTCCTAATTGAAGCTGCTGGTTGCAGGATATACCTAAGCAAACAAATAAATAAAAACTTGATATTTTATGAAGCTAACAGAGATTCAGAGATGGAAGAGCAAAGTACTCTAAGCTACGACTTTTAAAGCCAGACCTTGAATACATATATTTGGACTGAAACAAGTTTCTAGTTTAAAACCTGAGAGCAATTTGTAGTCCTTGTATCTTCCTATCATACTGCTGGAGTCCAGAATGAATCTAAACAATAAAACCATGCTGAAACTCTTAGTTTATCACACAATTGTTGGAGGCATGCTGCAAAAACGGCATGGAACTGCTCTATGAGAACAAGTGGATATTTGGCTACTAGACATGCATACTATTGCTATGTAAACATATATGTAAGATTGGGGGGTTAAAAGTTGAATGCATGAATTATTGAAGCAATGTTTGATACACTGTACTGAAAGAACTTAAACAATTTCTGAAAGAAGTAAAATTCCTTGTCGTAAGAGAATGCTGGAAACACTCTGTCTAGGTTTATTTTTATTGTCCTTTCCCAGTAGAAAGGCTGTACGATATTCTTAAAGCATTTGAAAGCCTGGGACTATCTTAGAAAAGTATAAGTACTAGGAAAGTTTTCTGGTTATGAATAACATTTACAACTCTTCTGAGAACAAAAATACTATTTTTAAGCCTTACCTAGTTCCTTACCTTACTCTGCCACAAATGTTGTTTATCTCTACTACTGGGAAAAGGAAAGGTTTCGGTTGCATCTCTAAAGGCAATGTATTTTCTCTTTCTCAGTTTAATACAGACATTTTGCTGAAGGCTCTTTAAGCCTCCCATGCATTCCATGTCAGAGGTTTGGTCTGAACAACATTAACCTCACTCTCTCTCATTCCTGGAAATTCCAGACCATGAAGACTACATACAGAAGCCAATACTATATCTCACAGCAGTATATCATCAACAGACAGGTCCAATCCAGTTTTTCCATTTTGTGTACTGGGATATACAGGCCAGAATGAGCAAACATAGTTCCTTAAATTTGGCACTGAAGTGCTTTTATTTTCAGATGTGGCAGAATGGGCACATCCCACTTATAATGATCTCAAAAGCCAGTGCCTCCGTAACTGCAGGCACCTAAATACGAGCATTTGGCCTGTCTCAGTGTTTTTCATGTGAACAATATTTGTCTATGCAATGCACATTGATATCCAGCAACGACAGCTACTTTCCAAATGAAAAGTATACCTAAAAAAAAAAAAGAAAATTTAGAGAGAGAGTGAGCAGACAACACTTTAAATCAAAACTCGCCTATGCAATTCTCAGGTCCACCCTGAAGCTACATAATTTGAAATATGGAGTACTTTACAGGAGGATGAGGAACTTTTGCTGTAGCTAGTAAAGCAACTCTGGGTTGTCACAACAACTGTAAATAGACAGATAAAATAAATCAAACTGACAAAATGCACTGTGATAAGAAAGTTCTGCAACAGTACAAGAACCATTATGACTATTTCATTTCATTCAAACTGAATTATGCTCAATAAATAAAACATAATGTGATGATTAAAAAAAAAGCTCTGTCTCCAAGCTACTTACAGTATAAGTGGATTAGATTCTATGCATAATGGACTAGTAAACAGCAGACCCATATAAACTGAGGAAAGAGAATTCCATTTCAAACACTGAAACAGTATGAAGTTGACAATTGCACAGAATTATTAGCCAAATGCTAGGCAGTCAGCCAGAAGGCTTCAACAAAAATTGCCTTAAGCAAGAGCAGCAAACAAGGGGAGGAGTTAACGGTAAAAAAAAAGGCAATTAAATTCACTCATGGAATGATATATGTCACCAGAAAGGCCAGAATGACAGATGATTAATGGAAAAAAATCCAGAAAACAAAAGCTGATTTAACGTAAGAGGAAGTCAGTGAAATTAGCCCTTTAGTACCAAATACAAATCTAGAAAACTCCTCCATTAACAGCAAAGGGACAGCCATTTTATTCTGTTAGTCTGTTGTAATTCCCTTTAGAGTTCACTTGGATAATGAGCGATTAATGTCTGTGTGTATAAAACTAAAACTGTGTCCTAATTGGGTTTGGCTGAGCTAATTGCCTCTGATCAATAAAACTGACACATAGTATGCTTGTCCTTCAAGAATCTCACTCTGGGCCTCATTCCACTTCCCTCAAACCATGCTTCTGACATCCAGGGGAGCAGAAATTGGTCACGTTAATAGAAAATTGAAAGTAATACAGAAGAACTTAAATAGAGCAGTAAGCACTGGGGAAATATGTATTTTATTCGACTAAAACCCCCTTGTGCTTCATGATACTTCCCATTCACTCGCAGCAGTTTCCTAACATTTTTGCAGTACCTTCTCTGCAAACAGCATTCCTGTTGCTTCACTTAACACCAGCACAGACACACCCATAGAGCCTCCTTGTGCTGACACAGCATATGGCAATAGAAAGGGAGTCCCTCCAGAAACACCTCCAAAAGACATAAGCTTTGCTAAAGTTCTCGCCCTCCCCCCTCCCCCACCCATAGCTAAAAGTAGCTACAGTCACACCAGCATTTTTTGGCACTGCAATGACAAGGAAAACACACAACTTTTTCCTCAAACAAACCAATTATACTTTATAGCCTAGAGGAACATCTAATCATATGATACAATGCCTACTCTAGTAAAATTACACACAAGAACAACAAAAAATAGCAGATGCAGACACAACATAACTACTTAATACTACTCCAAATATTATTGTACAGCATTCATTCATACTTAATACATCTTTTTAATTTCCTTGACAACAGGATCAAGATTAGTTATACAAGCCATGCAGTCTACACAAGTATGTCTTCTAATTAACATGCTAAACCTGCCTGATACAGGCAGCTGCTGCCTATAAGACCATGGGATCCTCCTCTGAAAGACACAGCAGCATGGCTTCTTTTGAAATCAAGGAAGTGCATCCCCTCAGATGATTTCAACAGAAGTGACAATGTAAGAGTCATTGGAAACAGCATAACCTAGTATTCTGCTAGGAGGCAGGGACATGAGGCTCTTGCCTCTGCTTTTTTTCTGAAGATCATCTGCATTGTCCATAAAAATACAAGCGAAACAGTGTAACACAGATCTCCCCACCCTGCTTAACCAGGAGAAAGGAGCTTATGAAAGCAACACGGTGACTATGTCAAATACCAGGTGGCCACTACACCCTGAGCTTGATTCCATTCAAACCAGTAGTGGTTTTTAAGGTGTCCTTCTGAGATGAAATAAGCCATGAATTGTACTTAATACATTATCAGTAATATTTTGCTCATTTAAGATACATGCACTTCCAGAGAAATGAATACTAGAGTATCTCTATTTTGTTTTTCTATACACAGCTGTGCCCTCTGGTGGAACTGGCTAATTCACTACATATTTGTCCTTTCCTCAAAATCAGCACACTATCTGAACTACATTCAGTAGCTGGAGTTACGATCCTCGCTTTCTTTTAGGAAGCTGTTGTATTAACTTCAAAGAATTTAATTGTACAGAAGTTTCAAGATACTGAGAGAATCCAAATTATAGCATTTTAAATAAAGTCCTCATTTTTGAAGTATCCTTCCTATCAGTTGTTATTTTGATAGAAGAAAATCCTGTTTTGTGGTCTTTTAGATAATGTCAGAGATAAGGTCAATTCAACTAATTTGGGAAGGGACAAAATGAGTTGAAGTCATCTGGAGCCATTGCTGATCTATTCCAATGATACTTTCTTAGCAAAAGCACATAAAAAAGACAGAAAACTTCAGTAAGAGTAGAAAATACAGTTTCAGTCCCAACTTTCATTTGCAAGCTCACTGGTGGAGAAACAGCCAGAGCACATGATCTTATTATGCAGTACCACACCTGACAGGTTCAAGCAGCAGCAGGTTTAACACTTTGTCTTTGGTTGTCTCAATGACAACAGCAGCACTGAGGAAGGGACGGTCTTGGCTGACTATTTAAAAAAAAGCAAAAAGATAAAAGACTAGGAATAAAGTGAAGGCAGAAAAGAGGATGTGGGGAAAGGAAAGATAGCAGGAGCCCACGTCCTGCATTCTAAGTAGTTTTCAAGCTCTGCCACCTTCAGTGGTGACAGCAAAATTATTGTTCCCATCTCCATGACTGAACACAGCCGTGATGGAAAATTAAGAAAATACGAAGTCATCCCACTGAATCTGGGTAAGTTTCAGGATAGGAGAGGAACAGCAGCCACATTGAGACGGTCACTCCTTTCAGGATGTGTTTTCCCACTACACCCAGTCAAGTACAACTACAGGCTGCCCCTGGAAATGTCTGTCCCCAGGTATGTGCTCCCATCCCTTCCCCAATATCAGATTTAGCAATTAAGATCCTGCAGAAGGGAGCTGTTTAGCTTCCTAACTCTGCTAAGCCACCAATTCCCCCCACTCCCAATTTGTCCCTATAGATCAGAAAGGTAGCAATTCATCATGTGTTCAATCACAAGATATGATGTAAGGAGAGTGGGAGACGAGGACCACGGAATTTCATCATTATTTATCTCTATCACTATGATGTGCCCCCCTCCAAAGTCTCTTTCATAGAAACAGTGAAACTGAAGTAACATATGCTTTGATTATTTTGTACTCCAGTTAAGTCTCATTTACAACGCACCTATCTGAGCTCATCAATTCCAACTCCATTCTATTTTTTTAATCATTATCTTAGTGCAGGGTACTATACATACAAACTTTTACTTGGGACTAAGCCAATCTTCAAATTTTCCATAGAAAAATATTAAATATAGAATTATAAATCTCTCTCATGCTGTCAGAAAGGTGGTCCATTAAAAAGTTAACATCTAAAAAAGGTCTTTGAACCTATATTAACCTGGAGATTAAGTCCCATACCTGTTCTTGTGTGAACTGAATTAAGAATATTTTTACTCGTGGGACAGAAGTTATTCTTCCAGTTCTCATTAGGATTGGCAATGATTACTGTCCATATCTTCTTGTGCTAGTTTCCAGGAAAAGCAAAAAAAAAACCACCACCCCCAAAACCAGCCTGCTTTATTGAGATAAAAAGATATTCTCTATTCATATAACATAAAAGCTTTGTGTCAGCTGCAGAGACTTTATTACCTCGCTGAAGTCCCAAGAGTTAGTACAGGTAAGAGCAGAAATTAACTCTTATTAGGAAGCTATAAAGGTTAATTTGGAAAAGTTTCCAGGAAAGCAAAAAAAAAAACACCACCCCCAAAACCAGCCTGCTTTATTGAGATAAAAAGATATTCTCTATTCATATAACATAAAAGCTTTGTGTCAGCTGCAGAGACTTTATTACCTCGCTGAAGTCCCAAGAGTTAGTACAGGTAAGAGCAGAAATTAACTCTTATTAGGAAGCTATAAAGGTTAATTTGGAAAAGGGAGCTCTTAGAAGCTGCTAGAAATGGTAATGAGGCCTCAGGATAAGTGAGACTATGACAGACAGTTCTTATGATGTAATGCTCAAATTTAGTTTCCACTTACGTCATGTGACCCTGCTGAAGCTTTGGGCACATAAAACTCTTCAATAGATACCAACCTTTCTTTTCAGCATGCAGTGGAATTCCTGCAAGAAATGCTGAATCAGACCTTAATACACACTTTCATTTTAGCCTTTATCAATTAAAAAGGTAGTAGTACAGTTTTAGAATTAAAGTTTATCTCAGGTATTTCTAACAACATCTAAGCTTTATATCAGTACAGAACTAGCTAGAAAAATAAACTAAGTACAGAGTCCAAGAGCTATAATGTCCACCAGTCAACTTTTAATCATATTCTACAGATCTTTAAAAGTAAAAAATGATGAAATTTGCACCCAAAACCTAAAAATAAAGAGATTGTTAAACCATGTTTATGGTTTAACCATAAGCCATCCCTCCAATATTTTCAGTTCTCCCTGCCTATCCCACTGCATGTGTGATAATGATGTCACAAGATTAAAGCAAGTACTATATCATTTGACACAAGCTGTTTCTAGCTTGTGATTGATCAACACTTCAGTAAACTTCTCTTACTTGTGTCAGAGCCCTGAGGTCACGTAATGGCCCTCACTAACCTCACCTGTGGCTTCCACCCACACCTTCTAACTATGGGCCCAGGAACCCCTCCTAAGTTTAGACCTGGGCCTTCAGTCTCTGCTTGAGCTTTGTTGTAGGGGTGCTGGTCTCCAGCAGTGCCCTCACCTGACACCTTAAACCATTTACAATTGCATGCAAAACATTGTTACAAGTTTTTGATGTGGGAAGTGGAACTTGGATTCAAATTCATGATTTCTGAAAAAGAAGCAGAGGAGCTGGTACTTGGTTCCGACACAGAAAATCTGAGCTTTGCTCCCTGCTTTAACTGAACGGATATTGTGTGTTATTTTGCCCTACTTGAATTATTTTGAAAGAAATTGAAAACTGGACGAAGAATGAGAGTAAAAACATTTAATGAGAGCAGAATTCAGTTCCACTGGACTTTGGTATGTCTTCTAAGTTAAAGGAGGCCTGATATAGCACGTCCGCTTCAAGCATTCAAAAATGATATGAAGGCCGAAACAGTTCCTACCAGCAAGACTCTGAGGAGAAGAGGACAAAATTACTTCCACAAACCTGAGAAATTTTGAAGGGTTGAATTTTGTTTACTACTTCTAGTCAGTTTGGAAATGTCATATTGGAGGCTATCAAGCTAACTGCACTTGCTAACAAGCAGAGATAAAGACATAGACCAGACACCTAAACAATCTAAATTTCAGATCAGCAGAATGGGGAAGTATTTAAACCCATCTTTCACTGCAGAGCTTAATGGGGATGAGCCTAGTCTCTTTGCAGTATCACTCCCTCAGAGCAGTCTTAATGTAAAGTCAATCTAAATCGGTGTTACTAAAGCCTAGGAAGAGGTGGAATCACGCAAAGGCAGGACTAGGGATGACTTTGGTCTGCTTAAGCCGTTACAGAAATATAGCTTAACTTACGCCTCTAAGGGCTGCTGATCTAGAAAAGTAAATAAATCTTCATCTGCCACTAGGGTTATCCAGTCAAATACATTTCTGTGCTTTTTGCTTTAAATATTTACTGCTACTGACTTATATCACTGTTCTTTACAGATGGGCAAAGCATAGAAAGCTTATGCTTTTGTTGTAGCGACCAGTATAGCCACTTACAGAATACTTGCACAGGATTTTACCTACACTAATATCAGAGAAGCAGAAGAATAAACTAGGAAGTCCTGGCTCAAATTCAGGTCATAATTAATATCAAATAACCAGCTGTGAACTACTTAATTACTAAATGAGCAGAACAGGTCATTGATATTAAAAAGTTATTTAGCATTAATTTTATCTCTAGAAAACTTGATCCAAAGCCCCTGACAGAATTTTAGGTGGCACTGTGTTGAATTAACACCTGAAGGATCTGTTCCTGTCTCAGAAGCTTGCCTTGCTGTCTGAAGAAGTAATAATCTATGTTGGGTCAAGCAGATGAACAGTTGTCATGCCACATAAACGCTGTTTGTTAAATTAATTGCTATTGTACATGAATATTAATTAATTAGTATAAATATATAACTTGTGTAGGGCTCAGAATGAAGCCATGTAATTCAGCTTCTTCAGCGATGGAAATGCTATAGCTCTGCACTTTCTGGACAAACTGGGGAATGTCCAGATCAGACCAACAAGAATGAGAAGTTTGTAAAGTGACTATAAGGAAAAAAAAAAGGAACTGGGCTTACTCACTCTAGAAACAAAAAAGACGATCAAGCTAAACATGTGAGCTGATAACTTAAGGAGCTTGCAGAATCTCCTTCATTTTAAGTTCCTAAGAACCAGTTAAACAAAACTCTACATAGTGTATTATAATTCACCACGGCACTTGAGCACAGCATGTGCTTTTAGAAGTCTCTTCCACTCCTGTATTTCTAGGATTACTGTGACTGTTAACGCTATCTCAACACATTTCTTTTCCCAAATTCTACTCAGACATGGCAATGAAATTGTACAAGACGGCAGTCTTTGAATAGTTTCTTTTTAACTGCAAAAGAAGCGATGGAGTCTGAAAGTGTTTACTCACTGTGAATTACTAGACCCACCGCTGACAAAAACATTCACAAGAAAATTGAAAATACGTAACAGAAGAAATTCATATGTCTTCTCAAAAGAAAGGTGAAAATTAAAGGTTAAAACCCCTGCCTTGTTTTCTGAAAACTTTAATTCCCATAACATATATATTACCTAAGGCCAGATTGCACAGCTTTTGTCAGCATTTATAATGCATGTGTGTGAATACATCAGAAAAAACATGTTGATTCAAGTCCTTCCCCTCTTAGTCTGGAGAGCTAACTTAGCCAGGGGTGTGGAAAGTCTCTACTTTCAGATATTGTTGCTAGGCCAAGCAAGAGAAAAATACTGTCTAAATGTCATATGCTCTTTTACAGAACTTCATATGCAATCTGCCATGAAAACAGTCTGTCTGACCTCAAGATGAGGCGAGCTACATCAATTTCAATGCTTGGAATGATCAACCCAATCATTTTTCTTTTAGCAGGCTTTTAACTTGTATTAAGTCCACAGAACAATACTAGTTTTCAATAAGCCACATGTGAAACACCCTATAGGTCCCATAGTCTTCTAAAAGCACACGAGCAGAGAGTGAATGGGATTATGGTGTCAATTTTCCAGTTGATTGAATGTACCTCGAACCACTCTGAGTATACTTCTGCAGTATCGAATGACACACCCAACAGTCCCCCTCTGCATACATTCTCCTTGTGACAAATTATTTCAGTGCTCGCCACTTTATTTTTTTGGAACTTTTAACCAAAACTGAATTGGTTAACAAGTAAAACGTTTTGACTTTGAAATCTCAGCTGCTTTATGTAAAAATTGAAGTCTCAATTAAATGGAAATTTAAGATTTCCCAGATTCCTCTAAATCCTGGGTCCACGTTCCTCAAATATTAACTGAAAACACTCAGGGTGGGAGACTGTCTTCCTATTACCGTGACTGTAAACAGTCATCCAGAAAGACCTGCCAATTGTTCTGAAAAGGTCTGATTCCACTTAAACTGTCTCAAGACTAGTTGAATGACTCATAACAGTTACTATTTGAACAGATAGTACCTAGAAGCTTAATTAAAACTTTTCACTGCATTATTTACTATTTGTAATAACTAACAGCCCTTTTTTTTAGTGATTCTTTTTAAGAATCACTAGTATCTATACAAGCCTGGCAGTCTCTAAAGAAAACAGCAGTGGGCCACGTAGACAAACTTACAGTTCAACTACCTGCTTTGCAAGGACTTTGAAACGTTATCGTCTACCCCTTACTCCAAAAACCCAGCAATCCCACTGGTTTTGCTTTCACAGTTTTAAGATTTTGTTGCAAAGCCCGATTCCCCGAGTTCACGCCTACACTACTATCGCTGATGTCAAAATCATTGAGGTGAGGATCGCAACCTGCCAAGGAGCTTACTGCGGTCTTTAAAAAGCCTCGAGTTGCAACTTCAGGGATCCACGTGCTTCTCAAAAATCTATCCTTGAAACGGTTCGGACTTTAAACGCAGTTCGACCCGACGTTACTCGCATACCGGGAACGCAAAACAAAGGACCTAGCTCTCCTCAGTAACCCCGCGGCGCCACCAACTCTGTGAGGAGACCTCTGCCGTTACACCACCCGCTCCCCCCGCGCGAAGCCCGTGCCGGAAGAGAGAGGGCGGGCCTTCCGCTGCGCA
>NW_008794709.1:2370488-2374409 GCF_000699145.1 Aptenodytes forsteri
CCGCAGCTGCAGTCGGGAGTCGAGGGGGAGAGGTGCCTTGGTGTTTGGGAGGCAGCTGCGGTCAGGGGAGTGCAAGAGAGACTGCTGTTTCGAGAGAATGCGGAAGATGTGAATGGGGTCAATTGACGCGCTTGAATTTTTTATGAAGTAACTGACCTTCAAGGTTTTATAGATTAATGTAATTGCGTAAAGAGCATCGCTGTACTCTGTTCGGCGTATAAAAAGCTTTTGTTTCCTTGAAAGATGAGTTACTGTCACTTGGGGAAAAGAAGCACGGGATAAGCAGAAGGAGCAGCCCCTTGCTTACATTAAAAAGTAGAAGGATATTCTTCCTATATTGCCTCACAAGGTTTTTTTAGATAGGCCTTGTACCAATGCTATTTTTAGTACAAACAGGTGATCCAAATGAGCATTGCTGGAAGTCAGTGGATGGCCAGAAAACAAGGTTATGCCTGTGCTGCAAAACTGTCGGTTCATAATGAGCCACAGGAGAGTATCGTGCTGTAATCAATTACTTTTAAAAACTGGTCTTTGGCCATGTTGAGGCTGCCTTATAATACCCCTGTGGTAAATATTTATATATAGTGATGGATGTCTATGTACTCCAGAAACTTAAAATAAATAGTTTATAATGACTTATTTGCACCAGTGTATGATGGTCCAGAAAAATTGATAGAATAAGCTACCAATCAACCAGATAAATTGCTTATGTGTTATCTGTCTCATCTTAACAAACAGTAATTCAATATTAAAATGTCTTGAGAACACAGGCTAAGGCGTTGGTTTATTGCTGTCTGTCTTTCTGTTTTGCTGTTATTTTTAGAACTTCTCACAGAGTTTGATGCCTCGGTACAGTGTAAGTTTCTTTTGAAAAAGGTGTTTTTCACATGATGAAAGAGGACAACAGAAAGGTCATAACATGCAGGATCCTATGGTCATTTAACTCTATCTCCATGTATTGCTGCAGTGGAGTCAATATGTTTCCATGTAGTCTCTAATATGCCTTCTTCCTTGTATTGCAATGTTTTGTTCTGTTTTGAGAACAGTCTCTGATTTCATCATTTCCGTCATTGTGTTTTAGCAGCTCCATTAATGTGCCCTTCTTGGAGTGTCCCTTCTTTAAGTTTTGTTTTGGTTGTGGTTTGTTTTTTTTTTTATCTAGAATGTATTCTTTGTTGCCATTGGGAACCTGTATCTTGGAGCCATAGTAGCAGAGGCTGTGGAGAGCATCTGGTTTTTCCCTGTAGTGTCCCCATGGATTCGGGGGGGGACAAAACTTGTCCTGTTTTGCCCCTGTTCCCTCCCTAGACAATGCCACCACAATGCTGTAGTGTTCCCTACCCCACCAAAGTGGTAATAGAAGTCATTTTATGCTGTTAAGACTTTAGCTCAAAATGGTCAAAACCCATAGAAAGTATTTCTGGTATCAAGAATGCTGGGCCGGTTGTGGCCAACTTGTTAACTACACATGAATGCTTGCAAAGTGGAACAGTTGGATTTCTTGAAACATTGAGAGGGAGAAGCTTTTCCAGGGCTTCTAAGGAAAGAATATCCCTTCCGAAGGAATAAGGGAATGCTTACGTACAGCTGAAAAGGATTAAATCTGGGGTTGTGTGATCTACAGAAAGAGCAATTCAGGGTTATTAGCCATTTCTGTGTACAAAGAAATGAGCTCCCCTTTCCCCTGCTCAGCTGTGTCTTCTGTCTACTTCTGTGTATCCTGTGAGGTATCTAGATTTTGACCCATTTACCTGCAAGCAATCTTTTGCAGGAGAAGAAAAAAAAAAAACCAACAGTGGGCTGTATTGTACTCAGGCAGTAATTTGTGTGCTTCTGCCAGCTTAAGTGATGTGGCTCACACTACCTCTACTTTGTAAAGAGAACACTGCTGAAAGGAAGCCAATATTGTGTAGTCTAGTGATAAATCCTTTAACTTTTACTTCTGACTGCCTGGCAGATATTCTAGTAAGAGAACTGGTAGTTGTGACCCAGCATTTCCTTCTATCCCTGTATGCAGAGGAGTGCTGCTGTTACAGGCTGGGAGGTGCATTCTGGGGAACGTGACAGAGCAGAAGGGCAAATTGCAGTACTTTCTGCAGCAATGTTCTTCTTCCTCAGTGTGCTGTGGTTGTTGCTACTTGGCTTGACTATTATGAACAGCTCTCTTAACAGGGAGTGGAGACCTGCCTTAGCATGTCTTTTCTCAAATTGTCAACCACCTATTTTGCTGTAGAGCTTTGAGGTTTCTTCTTTGAGTTCCTGGAAATCGGTGGTGGTCAAGACTGGGGGAGTGATTGGGCTCACCCTAGAAGCAGCCTGAATATCTATATATTAGGATGTTTCTCAGTCACTGGGTCACTCAGGATTACATATCTCTGTGTCACATCTGGAGAATATATTTGGAGCTTATAGCTCATTTCCATCTTGCTCCTGTCGGTGTGTCCTTTATGTCTTCCTAACCCTTGCTGTCCTGGACAGCTGGGACTCCAAAGGGCATAGAGGCTGAGGACATCCATCATCTTGGTGGTCAGAATAGCAGGAGGTTTTGGTTCTCACTCTGCCATGCCAACTTGACTAGCATATACGGGTTGACTGCAAAAGAGTAAAGTGTGGAAGAGAGTTGTGTTGTGTGTGTGTGTGGTTTGTTGTTGGCTGGAGGTTTTTTTTTTGGGGGATTTTTGTTTTTTAGGAGCAAGATGCCAGTCAGTTTGAAATTGGCCATATGCTCAGTAGCAGTGCACTGCGGTGATGCTGCTGGAGATTCTGATAGTTGGCAGAAGAAAAGTTGTGCTCATACTAGTTTTGTGTTGGCAGACTTATGGCAAGCAGGTACAAATGTCTCTATGTGACTGTCATGCTTTTCCTTGGTAGAAAAATCTCGTAATTTAGATGCAGTGTAGGTGGAAATAATTTCATATGACAGTCTCCACAAAACTAAGTGAAATTTGATTTATTTGTGAAATAAGCTGAAACAAAATTAACTATAATAGACTGGAATTAACACATTATGTGTTCAAACAAGTTGTTCTCTGGTTTTGGTATTGGAAACGTCTGATGGTTTTGTGTTTTGATTTATAGGTTGAAGACTTTGGGTGACAAATCAAGAGAAGCAAAAAAAAGCAGGCAGAGGTACTTCTGAATATCTTAATGTATAGCATTGATCTAGAATGTTCTTGTTAAAGAAAAATTTGAAAGTGGCTCATATATATGAGCCAGTTACAAACACATTTGCATATAATTTTACATAATATTATTTTGATAACAGAAAAGCTTAACCCTAATATTGAGGAAATACTTTGCTTAATAGAATCTTGATTGACAGGCCTAAATAATTTCTGATAGCCATCAATCAATTTATAAATGACTATTTAAATTATGTGAATATTCTATGTTATTGTAGTACTTTATAAAAGATTCAGGTTGCAGTACACTGAAATGTAATTGTTTACAATCTCTGTGAATCTCATGTACTAAAATTGTAATTCAGTTTTTTTAGTGCAAGAACAGAAATATGAGCCTTTTTATTGTGGAAAATATATGTATAATGGAGTACTTCAATTATCTGTTTTCATCTCTATTGCAAGAAGATAGAAGAATTGTGGTGGGTTTTTTATCCCCTGCATTTTAGTATATTGTTCATTCTTTCAACCTGTGTAAACTGTAGGGAAAGACTACTTAATGTCTGTAAATGACATCTGTGAATGTTGCTTCTTCAAATAAGCTCAGATGTGTTTTAGTGTAAAGCATGTTCTTACTAAAACACAGTGTGTAGACACAAATTAGTTTTAAAACAAGCCCTGAAAAGAAAATAAAGCATCTGAAATAAACTGTATTAAGTTCTGAAGCTTGATGTTTTGGATGTAAAGGTTTGTTGTGGTTTAACCCCAGCCGGCAACTAAGCACCACACAGCCACTTGCTCA
>NW_008794709.1:2374544-2385176 GCF_000699145.1 Aptenodytes forsteri
GCAGGCAGGTGTTCAGCCATCTCCAGGACAGCAGGGCTCCATCATGTAACGGTTACTTGGGAAGACAAACGTCATAACTATGAACATCCCACCCTTCCTCCTTCTTCCCCCAGCTCTATATGCTGAGCATGACATCGTATGGTGTGGAATATCCCTTTGGTCAGTTGGGGTCAGCTGTCCCAGCCGTGTCCCCTCCCAGCTTCTTGTGCACCCCCAGCCTACTCACTGGTAGGGTGGTGTGAGAAGCAGAAAAGGCCTTGACGCTGTGTAAGCACTGCTCAGCAGTAACTAAAACATCCCTGTATTATCAGCACTGTTTTCAGCACAAATCCAAAACATAGCCCCATACTAGCTACTGTGAAGAAAATTAACTCCACCCCAGCCAAAACCAGCACAAGGTTTTTTAACAGAAGACTGGTTGTATTGACAAGACACAGAAACTAAACTAAGAATGGGTGAAGGTCTGAATAAAACTATTTTAGGCAACTGCCTTCTTTGTACATTTCCAGTCTATAATATTTTGGTTCATCTGGTGTACTGTAAATATCCATCACTTTTTGAGAAGAGCACTGGGTGAACCAACTGGTTTATCACAAACAGGGGAATGCCAGGGTGACTTCTGCTTTGCTGATAAAGTTCTGGGACAAATACAGCTTAGCTTGATTGTAAGGATGGTGAGAGCTTGTGGGTCAGGATCAGAGGAGAGGCCAGTAAGGGTGATGTTGCAATGGGAGTTTGTCACTGACCATCTGATCAGGGAGTGAATGATGTCTTCTATAAACAACTTCAGGAATTCTCTGTATCATTAAACCCCCATTCTTGTGCGGGCCTTTAACTTCCTTGACATCTGCTGAAAGGACAGCACAGCGGGATGCAGTCAAGAAGAGTTCTGGAGGGTGTCAGGGATAACTTCTTCATACCCTCTTCATAACTTCTTTGGCATGCAGGAGTAGCCTTAGGAAAGTCGGAGCTCACCTAGAATTGACACTTACAAGTGATATCAAGGACAAGAAGAAGAGCTTCTAGCCCTGCATTGGTAATAAAAGGCTGAACAAAGAAAATGTGGGATTGTTGATAAATGGGGTGGATGATTTAGTGACAGCAAATGTAGATGTTGTTGAGGTACTCAATGCCTTTGTTGCTTCAGTCCTCACAAACAAGGTCTCCCAGTCCTCTGTGCTTAATGAAAGGAAGAGACTGACCAGTAGTGGATGAAGATCAGTTTGGGGAACTCAACCCACAAAAGCCCATAGGACCATATGGGCCAAGAGATACTTCATGAAATTCAAGAGGTACAAATCCAGTCTTTCCCTGGGCAGAAAGTATCCCCTGCAACAATACAGACTGGGGCTGACTGACTAGCTGGGAAGCAGCTTTGCTGGAAAGACCCTGGTGGTCTTGGGAGGCAGGAAGCTGAATGTGAGCCAGCAACATGCCTGGCAGCAAGGAAAGCCAACAGCTTCCTGGGCTGTATGAACAGGACCACAGGTGGTGGGATTGAGGGAGGTGATTATCCCCTGCACTCAGCACTCCTTAGACCACACCTAGCTACTGTTTTGGGCCCCCGATGTAAGAAAGACATTGATAACCTGGAGCAAGTTTAGTGGAGGGCCACCAAGATGGTTGGGGTTGGAACTCTCTGTATATGAGGAAAGGCTTGAGACCGGGGCTTGTTCAGCCTGGAGAATAGATGGCTTTGGGGAGACCTAACAGCAGCCCATCATTACCTATGAGGACGTTATCAAGGAAGTGGAGCCAGACTCTTGACACTGGTACGTGGTGGGAACACGAAAGGTGATAGGCATAAGTTGAAACAAGAGATGTGCAGACAGGAAAAGGCTATAAGGAAAAGCTTTTTCTTCCATGAGGACAATCAAGCAGTGGAACGGGTTGCTCACAGAGCCTGTGAAGTTTCCGTTCTCCGAGGTTTTCAAGTTGCAACTGGATAGAGTCCTGAGCAAGCTGGTCTGATCCCATAGCTGGTCCTGCTTTGAACAGGAGGTTGCACTAGAGACTGCCTGAGGTCCCTTCCCATCTCACTGATTCTATCATTTTTCCCTTGGTTTAAGGAAAAAAATGTTTCATTTATGGTATTTGGTTTTTTCCATTCAAATTGTTTGGATGACGGTGCAAATAAGTCTATTCTGGTAATCTTCCAAGAGATGAATCTTGGATGACATCAAGATCTTCACATAATACATCCTTAAAAGTGCTGCATTGTTAATTTTCTTCAACTTACGATAAGTTGCCTTTATATTTGAAGCTGTTATTAATGAAAATGTATGTATACTATAGGAGATCATTAGAGCATTAAACTGGCAAAGATTCTTTAGCTTAGTATTTATTTTTAATGTAGAATGCATTAAGTGCACTATCTTTATTGAGGGACATAAAGAACTTGTGTAGTAGTCTTATTTTCAGAATGTTTCTCTCCACTGTTTTAAGGTAAAACAATGTTCATCCTGCGTGTTTGTTAACTGTACTAAGAAATTATCTCATAAAAGTTGTTTTTAATGGACATAGTCAAAAAGAGGTAAGAATGGGCTACCATAAAATAACAAGGGGGAAAAAACCAACCCTAGCTGTGGAATATTCTTGTAAGATATACTGTGTAATGCATTTTAAACCAGAATTGACAAAATGTTTGTGAAAGTGAACCGTAGGGAATGTTTCTGTGGTCAGCATATCTGTCAAACGCAGATGAGTGTGCACACATATTTTATAACAGCTTTCTATTCATTACCAACATTTGTATATTTACAATTTGTTTTATAGAACTGTTCAGTGTTTGCCAGAGTTTTCTGCTGGACTGGAATTACTGAGCAGGTATGACCTTCCATTTCTTTGTTAGTGTCTGCTTCCTATAATTTCAGAAATAACTTTATTAGGTTAAGAAAAGGAGAAGAAAATGAAGGTGTTACTAATAGGTTTTTTGGATGTTCTGCAGTGAGTGGAGTGGGGGATGGTTACCAAATGATAAATATGTTTAAAGCTTGCCCAATCTTTAAGTGCTATCATGCTAATGAAACAGAAGTTCTGAAGGAGAGGCAACATTTGAAAGATGACTTTAGTTCAGAATCTAATGCACAGGGGTGAAGGAGAACAGCACTGAGGCCCAGCCTGTAGTTTTAATTTGACTTTTACATATTTGATATGGTTTCATTCAGTTATAATAGAGACAGTATACCTGTCATTGCCATGAAAAGAAAGTGTATTCCATGTGTATTTAATCACATTTTTTCTGAGTAACAGAAGCTATCTGCATTATAAATTTCCTTTGTATTTTTATCTTTTTTTTTTTTTAAATCTATTCCTTTTTTGGGGGGGGGTGTGATTACAATCTTGTTAATTTTTTTTATTTTCTTAATGAAATTAGGTTCCAAGAAGTGCTTAAGGCTTTTATGTGTAGTCTTATAAATATTGCTGGGTCCATTTAGCTCTTAATGTAAGCTAGCGATTTAAAAAACATTAATCACTTTTTCTTTGAAAGAAATTATTTCTTACTGTATATTTCTTTCTAATATTTACTGTTCTACCAAGACAACCTCACAGCTTTTTAAACTGTTATTTCTGGTAGTCCCTGTAAATATAAGCACAGTGGTATCCATGAAATCTTCTTTTGTAAGGGGAACACAGGAAAAGCAGTCATTTATCTTTGTTCTCTTCAGATATGAAGATGCTTGGGCTGCCCTTCACAAAGGAGCCAAAGATTGTGCAAAAGCTGGAGAGGTAAGAAAAAATAATGCCACACTTGTTTCTTTTAAAATGTGTAAATAATTTTAAACTAAAATTTTTAGTACCAGTGTACTGGGTTGACCCTGGCCACTAGGTAAGCATTCACACAGCCTTGTTCACTCCCCCACCAGTGGGACATAGGAGAGAGCAGGAAGAACAAAAATGAGAAAACTCATGATTCAAGATAAAGACAGTTTAATAATTGAAGGACAGAGGAAAAACGAGTGGTACAAAAGCAGTCACTCACAACCTCCCATAAGCAGACCGATGCCCAGCCAGTCTCAGAGCAATGGTTACCTTGGAAGACCAAACCCTTAGTTTTTATTGTTGAGCATGATATATAGTATGAAATATCCCTTTGGCCAATGGTCAACTGTCCTGGCTGTGTCCCCTCCCAACTTCTTGCACACCCAGCCTACTCACTGCAGGAGGAGCGGGGATGAGTGGGAAAGAGAGAAAGCCTTGACAATGTACAAGCATTGTTCAGCAATATCCAAAACATTGGTGTGTTAACAACACTGTTTTGATCAGAAATCCAAGACACAGCACTATATGGGCTGCTATGAAGAAAGTTAACTCTATCCCAACTGGATCCAGTACAAACAGTATAATGAAAAAGTAATGCTCCGTATTGCTACTTGGGAAAAATGCCAAGTTGCATTGTTTTTTACTGTGGTTTTAAGATGGTGTTTGACAGGCAGCTGACGAAATGGATCAGAATGTCCAGTTCCTCTTGTTTCTCACAGCTCTTCCAGATTTGATGGTACTCAGCCTACAATTAATATTCTTAAAGTATTAAATATAGATATTGCGAAAATAGAAATTCTCTGTGATCATGTTTCTCATGAGGTATCATCTAACAAGAATTATCTGAAGTTCATTCTCCTGTTTACTTTCTGATACTTCAATTACTTTAACAAACATCGAGTGTGAGAATTTCCTAGTGCTTTTAAAGTACTTTTCAACTGATACATTGACACCCAGAATTTCTTGTCTTCTTTCCTTTGTTCAGATAGTTGCAATCACTACTTGCACTTAAGCAAAAAATATTAATTATACCAGCTTACTGTTTTTCTGTGGGATGTGTTAGGTTAGAGAAGGATATTGAGAAGTACAACTTTGTCAGAGTGTGACAAGAAGGGATGGTAAAAATAAGACATATCCAGAAGTTCAGGTGGTCACTCTTCACCATTATTTGAAAGATTTTAAGTTAGCTGGGAATATTACTTTGAGACTGCTTAAGACATTTTAACATTGCCAATAAATGGCAATGTAAACAATAAACAATAATGCAAACAATGTAATGTAAACAATAATGTAATGCAAACATTAAATAATGTGATGCAATGTAAACAATTGCAAAAATGATGTTGCATGTTACTGCTGTAGCTCTTTAAAAGCACTGGGAGGGGCTGGGAAAGTATAGAATATATTTGGAGTTGAGGCGTGTTGGTGGTTAGTATCAATCAGGGTAGGGCTGTTGCCTGACACCGCTGCCCTCTCCTAGTGGACAGGAAATGCCAAGATTTGACTTGTCTGGCTGAAAAGGTTGAGGAAGTGTCTGTGCTTTCTCCTGATTTTGTTCAGTCTTCCTGTCCTGGAAGTGAAGTGACAAGTTGTGTGGTTTATTTCTGGAATGAAGGGAAAGAAAACTTCCAGTAAGTGCTGCCAATGCATTGCTCTGCTGTTTTGGAGGTCTGCACCAGACTTTGCATTTCAAACCCTGTTTAAGGGGCAGAGAGTGTAAGCTGGGTGGCCATGGTGCAGAGCAGGACTGAGCTGTGGGGTTCTCTGTCCTGGCTGAAACCTTCACTTTGGCCAGCTGCATCCTCCCTGACTCCTCTGGTTTCCTTAGGAGTCTTCTCTTTATCTTTTTCCAATGGATAAAAACCTCACTGCTTAATGTATTTTGAAGAGGTGTATTTAGGGTAAGAAAGATATTATCTTATGTTCTTCTTTCTCTTGCCTAATAGTATGGCCCACCTTTTCCATGCGTTCCAGTGAAAACCTTCAGTTTAATTAGAGATGAAGTTCTCTCTGCCAGCTTTGTGTGTTTTACTGCTCATGATGATTTTCTTTAGAACATCTCTTAAATTACTTGCTTACAGTTTTTTAATGCTTGCAATAGTTTGCTTTAAAAATTGTAGTTCTGAAAACAATGTGAGGTTTCATATAACTAAAACCAATGTAACCTTAATCTCACGTATTATGGCTGCTTGGGAAAATGAGAATGAAAAGCTTTCAAAAAGACTTCGAAATTTTCCATGAAGTTCAGATGTTTACTTATGGGAGCATCCAAAATATGTATTGCTTGTGGGTTTTTTGTTTGTTTCTTTTTTATAAAAGTAGAAAATACAGGGTTCAATAAAATAAGAATTGGTTAAGCACGCAAGATTGACTGTACTATATCAGACCTAAAGGTCCACTTGTCCAGTATCCTATTTCTGGTACTGGCCAATAGCAGATAAATAAGACAGCACGAGTACTTTATAAATGTTGAATAGAAAAAGGAACATGAAAATTTCAAGCTTTAATTTCTGCCTACAGTCTTGCCATGTTAAATTATAGATGCTAACTACCAGTTCCATCTACAAAATTGTCCTAAAAATACTGCTTTTAGATGATTGTAATTTTAGCTGCATTTAATTCTCTCTGGGCTGAAATGTTTTTCTGGTGTTTGCCCCCATGTCATGATAGTTTGGGGTTTTGGTTTTTTGTTTTGTTTTTTCTTTACGGTGTTTCCGCCATGTCATGATAGTTTGGGGTTTTGTTTTTTTGTTTTTGTTTTGTTTTTTCTTTACTGTTTAATGGATATAAATCCCATATCTCATTCTCAAAAATAGACTTGGCTTTATTTAAATAAGGATGTTGGTCTTCTGAAATGTTTCATTACTCGCTGGGCTTTGGAATAAGTTTTCAAACCTTATCTGGTAAAACAGGATGGCTTTTTGACAGGGGTAGATAGTTGGAGGAATTTGGTAACGGGAGAAGTTGTTGTTCTAAAAGAATCTGTCTGAAGTGGGTAGAACTGTTAATCTTTGAGAACTTCCTTTGCCCATTGCTCAGACTTTTTCAGTTTCTGCCACTAAATTCTACAAAAGCTGGGGAGTTCAGAATGCAGATGCAGCCATGGGCTGCAGTTGTGTACAAGAGGAAGAATCGGTAATGGAACTAAGAACAGGAAAATTATGATTGAATCATCTCAAGTATTATATGTAAGGGAAACGTTTGTTACCTAAGATCTCTTGATCTTTCTGTTTTTCATAGAATCTGACCTAAATAAATAAAACTTTTAAACAGTGTAACCTCTTCTCATTATACTATTGTATAATAAAAGTTAGGAAGACTCAAACAACAAAAATTGAACTTACATAGCAGTGTGTTCATAAAGACTTGCAACTACTGCAGTTTATCACAAGAGTAGAAGAGCAGGACTGTTAGAAAGGCAACTTTTTTTTAAATGTCATTCCTTTTATTTAATTTTCTAGAGTATTTTGAATGTGCAGAATTTTCAGTTTTGTTGTTAAGATTAAATCAGTATGAGTAGCAACTTTATACTAAGTTATTGATCTAAATAAGCCTTACATTGTAGCACTGCAATGTTGTTATTGCGTACCAGTACAACGCTGCTGTCAAAATTTCAGATGCATGTTCTTTACAGTTAATAAAATCCATAAAATAGTTCCTGCATTGATAAGTATATTGAGAAATAACTTTTTATCTTATTTTGATATAAATCTTTCATACTACAGGGGCTTTCTTAAGCATGTTGTATATTTACTTGAGAAGTACACAAATGGCAGTGCTATAGCGTTGCTGTGCTGACCTTATGCTTGCACAGCCATGGGCTGCAGTTGTGTACAAGAGGAAGAATCGGTAATGGAACTAAGAACAGGAAAATTATGATTGAATCATCTCAAGTATTATATGTAAGGGAAACGTTTGTTACCTAAGATCTCTTGATCTTTCTGTTTTTCATAGAATCTGACCTAAATAAATAAAACTTTTAAACAGTGTAACCTCTTCTCATTATACTATTGTATAATAAAAGTTAGGAAGACTCAAACAACAAAAATTGAAGTTACATAGCAGTGTGTTCATAAAGACTTGCAACTACTGCAGTTTATCACAAGAGTAGAAGAGCAGGACTGTTAGAAAGGCAACTTTTTTTTAAATGTCATTCCTTTTATTTAATTTTCTAGAGTATTTTGAATGTGCAGAATTTTCAGTTTTGTTGTTAAGATTAAATCAGTATGAGTAGCAACATTATACTAAGTTATTGATCTAAATAAGCCTTACATTGTAGCACTGCAATGTTGTTATTGCGTACCAGTACAACGCTGCTGTCAAAATTTCAGATGCATGTTCTTTACAGTTAATAAAATCCATAAAATAGTTCCTGCATTGATAAGTATATTGAGAAATAACTTTTTATCTTATTTTGATATAAATCTTTCATACTACAGGGGCTTTCTTAAGCATGTTGTATATTTACTTGAGAAGTACACAAATGGCAGTGCTATAGCGTTGCTGTGCTGACCTTATGCTTGCATTGGTCTTGCATTGCATCATTCATTGATGCATGAATTCTAAAAATTAGTCAAGATGCTCATAAATAGGTACATCAATTTGCAAGTAAAGTAAAGAACCTGTTTGTTTCAGCTGGTGGATAGTGAAGTTGTGATGCTTTCTGCACATTGGGAGAAGAAAAGGAACAGTCTGGTGGAACTACAGGATCAGCTGCAACAAATACCTGGGTTTTTAGCAGATCTGGAATGCCTCACGGCAAGCCTAGGTAAGGTTTTACAGACATAACAAGCATTCAAGTCAGTACAGAGGATTAGACTGAAGTTCAGCTGTTGTGAACTTTGCAATTATGAAATTTAATTTTGCTTCCCAAACACATCCTTTCTATTATAAAACAGTAGTTCTTAAACAAACTGGTTTTGTAAAAGAGCAAAATTAGTAGTGGTTGCTCTCCCAGCAGTTAAAATACTGTATGTGTCATTATTTGGGGAAAAAAAATTGTGTGACCACTGCATATCTTGGTGTGAACAGTTGACAATGATTATTCTTGAAGTCTTTTTAAATTCTTAAAGATTTGTAAGTAATGTGAACACTCATATGTAGTTGCTTCTCTTTGATTAAGTCTATATAATTTTATATAATAATTTGTTTTAAATCATCGTTTCATTTGGGGGAGCAAGAAATTTACCTGGCTTGGGACACTTTCAAGGCAGAAACTTTGTGTTGAGAGTAGTTGTTGGTTCCAAAGCTAGCTTCCATAGTTTAAATTAGTGTACAGGGTTTAGCTATTCTGAAGTGATACCCAGCTGGATGAAGCTAGCAGTGCTGCATATTAAGGTTACCAAATAACTCGTGTTTGTTAGATGGGTTCCAATTTTTATAACTTTACCAAATGTTAACCTGTTCGTTTAATTTAAAAGATGAAGGCTTTAGTGGACTACTTCTGGAAACCTCTCATACAACACAGTTGATCCACTGTTGAAAATGAAATTAGGAAAAAATGATCTGGCCTTTTAGTCTCTGAAACGCTCTAGTGTTACTGAGCCTTGAACTGGGGATGCAGCATCTGACAAGTAGCAAGCCTTTCTGTCAACAATAGGCCTCTTGCTGCCTCCATGAAAATCTGTTCAAGTTACATCAAATCAAAGTTTTGAAAAAATGCTGTCTGTGCATGGATTTTAGTAGCTAAGTTCCCCAGGGACTCTGCCTGCGCTATTCTTATACCAGCTGGGAAGCATGCAGAAATTCTTCATGTAATTGCAGCTCTTGTTTTTTGTGGGGTGGGCTGGATTTGTGTGCTGGCATCTGATGTGACGAGAAGGAGGGTTCTTTTCTGTGTTCAAAGGCTAATTTCTCATTCTTCTATGGTCAGTGGATATGCACAAATAGGCTTTTGTTCCTAGGTAGGCTGGTAATAACTTTGCTATTTCTTTCTGAACCAAGGAATATATTTCATTTTTTATTACAATTTTCTTATACCACTTTATTTATTTAGTCTTTATCACGTGTGGTAACCATTTAATGTTGGCTCTTTGAAAAGCTCAGTTATTTTCTAAGGAAATATCAATTCAAATAATGATTTATTTAAATACTGATTTTAATATCATCATGCACAAAATGATGCAGTCCACTGGTAGACCAAAGATAAACAATATAATAAAAACCTAATGGAATTGTCTTTATAATTCACAACTGCAAATGCTATAAATCCTGATGAATTGGGGTTACCTTCCCATTCCTAATGCTATAGTTTTATGAACCAGAATTAATCTCACCCTGATTTTAGAATTACTTGGATGTGTCTCTAGAATATTTTTGATACTGCACAAGTAGGATTTAAGGAAGCATTAACCAGCCTGCTTGGGGAAGCTAATGAATTTTGAAGGCTACTGCTAAGGTTGTGAGATTTGAACCAAATCTTCTAGTCTCACCTCGTGTGTCACATTTCAAGTAATTTACCTAGAGGTTTTTATTAGTTCCTCCTAAGCACTGTCAGGTTTTTTGGAATTGTTTTTTTCTGATAAGTTTTATAGAGTCTATTTGAAGAGAGAGGTATAATTTATACCAAATTCAACATCTATGCTTCTGGAAGTGATTTACCAGAAATTTGCTGTGATATTCTGCTCACTGTTTTTACTTTTTATAACTCTGAACTATCTGCTTTTTATAAATGTAAACTGTATTCACTTTTCCAAGAGAAGTCTAATACTGTGGCTGGGAATTTTAAACACGAGTGAAACGTTCTTTAAAAAAAATGTTAATATAGTATTATAAACTGCCGTGTCCTGGGTTGTGCATCCAAGATGTAATTTGGCTAATTTTCATCATTTCAGAAAACTAATAGTTCTGTGTTGTTAAAGCTATTACTTT
>NW_008794709.1:2385211-2409454 GCF_000699145.1 Aptenodytes forsteri
AGGGAACCCTGGCTGCTTTTGATAAAAGAAATTTCAGATAATGGAAATGAGCCTTTTTAGTGACCTACTTAAAATTGGTATGAATCATGTACAGATTCTTCAGCTTTTGCTGTGTATTACAAGACACATTTTCATTAGCACTTTTATAAATGAAGTCCTTTAACTTAGGTACTCACATTATCAGTCATCCCTTACTTCAAGTAAAAAGTCTGTGTCTTCATTTGATAAATTTATTGTATTATGCAGCATCTTGTAGCTGCTGTTGAAAACTTTGAAGAAAAAAGTACTCTCGTGAAAGTGAAAAGGACCGTTATTGCCCTTTCAAAGTCCAGAATTTGAATGACCACTTAAGCCAATTTTTATTTGAGATGTTGTAGAAAATATCTGCTTGCCGATATCTCACATGCTTGTCTTAATATGAATTATGCTTCATGTTTGAGCAGGGGCATTTTGCCCAAATATCTATTTCGATTTCAGCAAGTCAATGCACACAAACCTTAATTCAAATCCAATTTCCCCCCCCTTTTTTTTTTCTAAAACATCAAATGTTAAGTATCAGCTTGATACTGGTTTCGGAAAGACTGGTCATGAACATAGGTGACAGATCCAATGTAGGGTGGAAATATTTAGACTGGTGAGACTGGGAAGGAAATAAGGCCGAGTATATATACACAGAGATAAAAGCCATTGCTTCCTGCTCTTTAATAAATATTTTTTTCCGAAGTATGGGCTAGATGGGTGTGAAAATCCATTAGGGAAACAGAAACTTTTCGCACTGCTTAGGGGAGGTATCCTTGTTTATATCTTGAGCAGAAGGTCATGCTTTATTTTCAGATTGTGTAGCCAGTATGAAAGTTGCCATTTTCTAGCTTTGCAAAATTCAATCCAATTTGTTCAGAATTTGCATTAAAAAAAAAAATAACGGCCATGTTCCCTTTGTTTTAGAAGTGGGATTAAAGACTTCTTAATGGCTTCTTCAGACACTCAGGAAATGTACTGAAACTTGTGAAATATAAGGTCACAGTGATTATAATACCTTTTTCATTAAATACAAGATTTTTATTTTGGAAACATTTGAACTATAAGAACTTAATACCCCATATTTTGGACACTTGTTTTGCAGCAAAAAAAGTGTGTTTTAATGAAATATACTTATTTTTTAATTTCTAGATAAAAATGCCAAAGATTTTTTCAGTTTGACTAATGCAGTATACTTCCAGCAACATCTTGTATTCTGAGATGATAGAATTTAATTTTTGTTCATTTCTTCAGTTTGTAGACAGCCTCTAAAGCAGTACTTTTAGGAGGAAAAAGTATTGTCAGTAATAGCCCATAGACTTGTCTCTTTGGGGAAGACGTGAGTGTCTTTGGGGAAGAGAAGTCATTAGTTTACTATTATCTATTTATTAATTGTGGCTTATGTCAGGATTTAGATATTAGCAGGTATTGGTCAAGTAAAAGTGAATTTAAGACCAGACAATATATTAATCAAGATTTTTCACACAGCTGGCATTTGAACTTGGACTTCTGAATTGTGTTTGGTTACTTAAATAACAGTTTCTTTTTCATTAGCATCTAGCAGTTGATAGCTCTTGAAAAAGAGCTAGATAAATGTTTTGTGATGCAGAAATCTATAAAAAGCATTTCATTAGAAGACTCTAGTTTTTAGTGGTTTCTTTTTGATTTTAAAATTTTAAAATTATTTTTGAAGTTAGGAGAGCTGTAAAAACTTTTGCTGTAAATAAGTAACAGTTTGCAGATGGGAAAATGTTTAAAGAAAATCATATTTTATTATTAATTAAAACAATTTTTCTAACTGGTTGATGGTTGTTTAAAAACTGCTGTTACTTTTCTTGCTTTCGTGAGTTTCATTGTATGAGATGAAATGACATTTATCTTTTACTGAGAAAATCAGGGAAAATATTGGGGAGATGTATGTAAAACCAGGGAATTTGAATAATATAGTGTAATGATACCTATGTTCAACACGGAGTTTTTCTCTGTCATAGGCTCCAGAGCAGAATGCTTCAGCAGAGAGGGTTGTTGTATAAGGTAGAGGTATATATGTATAAAAGGCATATAGTTTGGTGTTGTAAATTTGGAAATGTCTGTGGCTTGAATACAGAAGAAAAAATATTCTAGTATACTTGCTATGTAGTTTCAGCAAAGAAGCTGTTTTAGCTTCATGTAAATGGTATGATACTAGCTGGGTTTAAGATCTTTTCAAAACAAATCAATTGGGCACTAGTAGAACTGTAATTATATACAAGTAATTTTTTTCTTCCTGTATGTATATGTCTTTCACTGCTCATTTTAAGCTTTTAGTAATCTGTGTCTCTGTCTGACCTAGAGGTAGAGAGAATTTCTTTGATGTAATTGTTTCCATCCTTTCTGTTTTCTACCTTTTTGCCTTTTAGTCAGAAAATGAATGAACTTTGTATAAATGTCTTTAATTCCTCTTGATGGTTTCTGTTGTTTTGGTGGCTGGGACAATACAGGAAAGCTACATTTAAAGTTATTGCAGGGAAAATCAAAACCTAATATTTTCTGATATACAGCTGTGATTTAGGTTTTCTAACAATTTCTGTACTACTGCAGAACCACAGGTAACATAGGTTTCGGTTAAAAAAAAAATTATGTGGTAAAGTTAAATTAGCTAAACTTTAGAAAGAAAGCATTTTCAAGTTCAAAATTGGTGTTTGTGGTTGTTGAGTTCTAGATAAATACTTTAATACTTGAGTAGCTGGTAAACTAAGAAAAACAGCATACACTGATGGAAGATAATTCAATCTAATGTCATCTGATCAAACTTTAACATACTTCAAAAAAATTAAAACTAAGAACTACAACTTGTAATAGTGTTGTTATACCTGTGATAGTGTAAGAAATACAGGCCAAACTAATATAATTGGAATGATGTGACCTCAAGTTATTTTTTCAGCTATCTAATAAAAAATATTATTTCTACCAAGTGTGGCATATTACTATACAGGAACAGTCTTAATCTAAAGGTATAATGGATTTTTTCCCAGCTTCCTTACAAAGATTAAAAGGAGAGGGTGTTTTTCTCCTTCGTAGCAACGCGGTTTCAGAGTGAGATGGTGATTGTTGCCAGACCGCTTGGTTGAGAGATTTCTTGAAGAGCTGGAAAAATAGTAGTAGATTTGCAGGTATTCTTTAGAACATTAGCCGGCTTTCTGGGGCACATTCATTCTAGGTGCCACTGTGAACTATAAACTGGAAATTAATTTCTAGATTTAATATTTTTGCTGAATACCTTTTAAAAAGTATGAGCTTATTTGTCTGTGGATATAGATAAGAGCTGATCAAAGCATTATGGCTTAAGTTTCAAATTGATTAAGTACGTATCTTTGTTTGGAACTTTCTTTTGATGCACAGTGCATACATTTTCATTTGGGTAGGAGAGACGTTAATTCACAACTGTAGCTGGTACTATTGCTATGGAGCTAGTCTTCAACTTTTTGTGGGAAAAGCAACTAAGTTTTCTTTCACTTTTAAAAGAAAACTTCTGCAACCTGTGTTGCAGTAAGCAGGTTTGTTGTCTTCTGGAGAGATCTTAAGTGTTCATTCCTGTTCTTCAGGAGCACAGTGATTTCTGCAATTTCCACTAGAGGTTGCTCAAATGCTAGTGCTAGGAATCAGTTCCCCTCTAGAATTCACTTTTCTTCATCCTCTTTATTTTCCTGTTCTTTGTTGTTGTCTTTTAATATTATTTCAATAGCAAGTACAGTAAAGCAGGTGGTGGGTTTTTTAAGTGGAAAAAACAGTGGTTGATAGGTACCTTACTAAATTATCTTGAGCCCTGCTGTGTTTGTGAATTTCGCAAATTAGTAAGTGAGCAATCATTCTGAAAAGCAAGTTAGCATAATACAGACATTTTCATTTTAATGCACTCAGAAAAGTCAATTTCTTAAGCAAAAAGGGACCACCAGTCATAATTGCAGTCATGATATTGCCTTTTGAATACATCTGGATTTTGTGAGAGGAAGTTGAGTATGTGGTAAGCAATGCATGTTCCACATCACAACCTGTAGAACTGAAGACTTTTTTTTCCTCAAACTTGTTTCCACATTAATTGTCAACTGCCTTTCCCCCCCCCACTTTATTTCTTCCCCCCAGGTGATCTGTATACCTGATAAATAATACCTGTATACCTGATCTGGTAAATAATTTAAGGAAATCATTGCTGATGATATGATTCATGTTTCCCTTTCTGACTGTTGTGGAGCAGTACCTTACTTATTAGGGACTAAAAAATCTTATGAAGTAATTGGAGCTGAACATACAAATATGCATGCTAGGAAATTTGTTTATGAGGTCTTAACTTTTGCTGTTCTAGGGGGACCACTAGGATAGCAATTTCTAATTGAGTAATGCCTAAGAAAGTTGAAATTTTGTATACTCCAAGGTAGGCTCCAAGTAGAATGGCCAAACCAGAATTGAAGATTTGACTGATGCCTTCAGCTTGCTGTTTTCCTTCTTTTGAGCATCCAAAACACATTGACTTTAAATCACTTTTTTCTACCTTGAACTTAATAGTTACTGTCTTGCTTTATGAAGATTGCTTCTGTCTATTACAGGCAAAGGTGAAACACAGCCATTTGCCAAAACTCAGAGTTGCTTTAGGTTTTCTGTGATTTCATTCCATCATCTGTGTAGTTCTTTGCATCAACAATCAAGTTCATACACTGCAACGGATTAGCGTATCTGTCTCTGAACTGCAAAATTCCTTCTATTCTTTGGTTGCTATTTTGTTCGTAAAAATGTGATTTATCCTTCCTCCTGTAATTTACCTTCCCCCTGGTATAGGAGAAGTCCTGGCAAAAGGGTGAATAATAGTCCTGTATTCACACAGCTCCATCCCAGAGTGACTAGCTGGTTAGTTTAGGAAAATAGTTTTTCCACTTTGGGATCCTGAGGAGGCACATGGAGTTCAGCATTAACCACCTGCAGGGAGAGCGATCCCTTGATAGAAGATTCACATGGGATAATTCAGGTCAGAAGGGACCTCAGACGTTCTTCAGTCCAAATTTCTACTCGAAACAGGGTGAGCTATGAGATAAGATCAGGTTTCTCAGGGCTTTTCATAGGCATGATCTCTTTTAGGTTGAGACTGAGCAATTACGGTTAAAGAGGAGATTAAGAGGTTTTGCATGGTTTTAAGTGCACGGGTATGTAAAATAGCTAAATCTAGTGATTTGCCTATCGGTAAAGTGTCTGTCTTCAGAGTAAACTTTTGAAGTCTGTGTTCGTTTATATTATCACAAGGTCATGTAAGAGTTAAAATTCTCCCAGTATGCTTTACTTTTGCTTCATTTGAATAATTTAAGATTAGTACCGGTCTTGGTCAGCACAGCTTTGTTCCTCAGATTGGTACCAGGCAGGAAGGGGTAAACTGACAGTGTGCCCAAGAAGCAAAATTAAATTATGGGCACTGGATGTTTTTTCCCCGAAGTATAGACCACAAGCCTGTGAGACCAAGATGCTGGGGCAAATATAGTGGTTCAGCGTCTTACTGCAAAGGGAACTTCAGATAGGTCTCCCTTAATGTGGCTCTGCTGTCACTCTGCTATGTGCTATGGACTGAGATTTGTTTATCTTTCTGAGCCATTTATATATGTGTAATTATTACCATGTTAATTATGTACCTTTATGAATTCCTGTTTCTGTTCAGGTGAGTTGTCCATCTATTGATACAATTTGATATTCATATAAGTATTTCTTATAGCCCAGCTAGAGGCAAACTTTGAGGAAATGGAGAATCATCTATTGTGTCTTGAGGACCTATGTGAACAGTGTGAGTTGGAAAGATACAAATGTATGCAGACATTACAGCTGGAAAACTACAAGAAAACAAAAAGGTAAATAAAACAATTGCTATAAATATAAATTAACATAAAATATAACCTTTTGTGATTATTTTTTCCCTGCATATAATATAATACCTTTTATTTTCATCTTTTAAAGAAATAGTAATCTTTGACAGGAAGCTGCAAATCTGTAATAGATTCATTGAATGTCGGTCTAAGTCTTGGTGATGAACAAAGAGTGTGTGTGTTTGGAAAATTATCACTACGTTGTTAAGATGAAGTCATGCTTATTATTCTCTACAAACAATTGGAGTGAGGGCTATTGTTAATAAGCACTGATAAATTGTTGTTTCTTTTAATCCCTTGCCCTGTTTTTTTAATTTCTTTTTTTCCCATGTATTGTACCTGTAAAGTTAGGAACTGTATTTTCCTCTACCTTCTTTTCAGTTCTCTCCTATCCTGTACTACGAGTACCTTTCACTCTGTATTATAGGTATTGATCTCCTGCCATTCTCTTACTTGCAAAGACAGGGCATTACTACTTGGAATCAAAGTTCAACTTGTAGTAGTATGTGTGAAAAGTCAGAACCTCCAACTCTTGAGCTTCATGTTTACCTAAAAGATAAAGTAGCAAGAGATAAATGTTAAAAGCTTAAATAACTTAAACTGTTGACTTTCTTGTTTTTGTTACTGACAGTGCCAAAAATAACCTTACTGAAGGAGGTAAGAAAAGCAGTATGAAGTCCATTATATAAATGAGGAAATGAGGGGCTAAATTGAAGCAGTTTGTCAAAGACAGTCTCTGACAGGCATGTGTTAGGGAGTGGCGGGTAGATGCAGATGCTGTCAGACCTGGAGCCAGCACTGACATGAGGGTAACCAGGTTACGTGATCTGTCCAACCAGATGTCCTTCTGTTAGCCAGGGGAAGCACCCTGGTACCCTCCTCGCTGCTCGTGATTGCGGAAGCAAGTTTGACTCATGCGGTATGGTCAGAACAACTAGTTTGGTTTATGGTCCTAGTTAGGATGTGGTGATCAAGGGCAGGGCTGTGCCAGACAGCAGTGGTCGCATTTGGCATAGCTTATCCATTTTCCTCTTTCTTGACCCTCCTTTTGCCATCCTTGTAACTATTTTTTTTTTTTTTTAAATCCCAGTCTCCTCCCAAATAAACAATCCACCCCTAATTACTTTTTCCCTGTTGGTCCTGGTTTTGCTACATCTGTACTCAAATTTGGTATTTCTGATACCGTTATCTAGGGAATGTTGGCCTTTTATGGTGTTACAGATACGGTTACCGAAGTACTACTGGTGTTGCAAGTTCTGCCTCCCAGAAGGTCACCCTTCAATTTTCTGTGAAGTTTGACTGTTTCTCACCTAACTCCCCTTTACCTAATACTTTAAAGGTCACCCTTCAATTTTCTGTGAACTTTGACTGTTTCTCACCTAACTCCCCTTTAACCATCTGTGAAATCCAGCTGTCCCTCATGGTGCTATCTGTAGCTTTTGTCAGCATCTTACTATGTTATCTGTCACATCTAGCAATTTCTCATGTGATGTCCTTTAGTTTTTCACATCCTGTTCAGTGAGCTTAACCTCAGGCCAGGGCAGTGGTCTTGTCATTTTCCTGCAACCTGGGTTTTCTCTTTCCCAAGCCAGGGCAACACCATTTTGTCTCTCTCTGGGAAGAGCCAACAGTAGTCAGTATGGCTGAATATTCACTTGTTTTGACCTATTTAAGTAATTAAATATTTAATAGTAATAAGTTCAAATTCTAAATATGTGCTATTTAACCAAATAACACACAAATTTAAAATGTGCATAAACCAACAGATTTGTACCCCCTAAAATATAGTAATCTTTCTGAAGTTTTCTGAGTTTTGTTTGTTCTCTCTGCTGTCCTCGCTCCTTCTCCCCCTCCCCTAGCCTTTGCTTTCAACATCAAAATAAAGTGTTAAACTGTTGCCTACTCTGCTTAGCAGCATCTAATCTGTTTTATAAATAGAATGCTAAGCAAACTACTTAACGTAATTATAAGCTGATTACATTTGGTCAGATCTAGACAAAACAGGAAAAATGCAGGTAATTTCTGGTTGATGATTACCACTGTATTTATTTAGGTAAGAAATTAACTGCTAGCTCATTACTAGAAGGACACTTGCCAATGTAGGTACTTGAAGAACGAACAGCCAGTTAACTTAATGTGAGTGTGATTTGTTTTGTATGTTTGGAACTCATATCCTGTCTTCCTGTCTTTAGTGTTTGGGGCTTTTACTGTGATACGAGGTACTGAAAGAATCAAGTGAGGGTTCAGGAGTCTATGCTCTCTCTTTAACACAAGAATTATTTTTAGGGAGTGAGTGGTTTTGTGTAAAAAAAAAAAGTATTTCCTGTGTTTTGACAATATAGGGATGAAAACTGAGATGAACACAAACTCTAGAAACTGTGGTTATTTTAAGCATGTAACAAAATAATTTTATTATAAAGTCACTGTAGAGCTTAGGCTAGAAGTCTTCAAGTCTTTTGAAAAATCTTCCTTCATGAAAGATTTAGAAGAAAGTGCTTTAGGTCAACATTAAACCTTTGAAATGCAGCTTATGGTAACTATGGGAACTGATTTTCAGAAATAGGTCTCCCTATTAAATAGATTAACTTTACTTCCGTTCAGAGAGATCAATTTTTCCCTTTTGTCATTGTGTTGAGTACTAGTTTCAAAGTACATCAATCCAAGGTGTTTTCCACAATATATTTGGAAGCCTGGTGTTTGGAGGGATTGATTGTTTTTCTGTGTGCTTATCTCTGGATTTTTAATATTCTCCTTTTTGTTTTTACATCCATTGATCAGGGTGCCAGTATTGTTGTATGAAGTCTAGATTCCACCCTTGTTTTCTCTAGTTAGTCTTGCTGCAATTGTTTGCATGTATGTTAGGTTTAAACCATGCCATTTTGTTTCCTGTCCTTTTCTCAATCAAGCACAATTCTTCTTCCCTTCCCTTCATCCTCCTGCTGAAGATGTACTGTTTCTGACTGCAGAAAACTCCGTGTATCCCTCCAGTCTCCTATGGCAGTTCTTGCATTCCCAAGGCAGTGCACTGTGTCCTTTAGGAAGCACTGTCAGAAGCTCACTTCTGTGCCAATTTCTGTGTGCACCGAAGTGCAGGCTTATGGCATAAGATAAAATGTTTCTGTCCTGAAGCTGTACTTCCTATGAAGCTCTTAGTACCATTTGTATCCATTTCAGACAGATCACTGTTTTTTGAAAAACAGAAACTCCTGGTTATCTTATCAATTAAAAGGAGCTGTCCAACTGCAACGTTTTGTAGGAATACACTGGAGATAGCAAAGCGTCCTTGTTGCTGGATATGAGTGAATACATTTTACTGTGTGTCATTTGACTTTAAACATAGTTGTCTGAATTTTAATTTTTTTAGGATGTCTTGTTTAAGAATGCTTTCTGTTTTTCAGTACTTGTCTGCTTTGAGAACAGACATAGAAGGAAAATGAATGAAGAAATCTAAAATCCTGAGTCTGAAGTATACCCTGATGCTAGGGTATACTTCAACAGATGAATGTTTAGTAATATTGCACACATTAGTGGGACCAACTTTTTTCCTTTCTGGTGAGATTTAAAGAAATGCTTTACCTGAAGAGAAAATATGTTCTTAGAATGTATATTTATTCCTAATTTTTGTATTTTAAAGGTTTATTTGTTGTCAAATAATGTGTAACCCCATGCTTTGATAATTAGTGCAGTAGATGAGGAGTTGGACAGATTGTCATAATTCTTGTTAGATGCATTGCCATGCCATGATGGTGGTTTTATGCTTTTGGAGAAGAATGTTTGATTCACTTTCTCATTCAGAAGGGTATAAAATTTACGGCAATTGCATTGTGTAGATTAGAGGCGTGTATGTGAGAAAATGTCTTAATCAGTTACCACTGTTAAGTTTATTTCTTCTGTATGGTCTTCTGTTGGTTTTATCCCTCTTTCTAGTGGTTTGGGAACATAAGAGACAGTAAGGATTGTTGCAGTTAGATACAGTGGCTTACGTTAGGCCTGACCAACATAAACATTCAAAAAGTAAATACAAAAAAACTTCTTTAGACAATTCAGACTAGTCTGCTTTTTGAAAAAGTTCCTTCTAACTTGGGCCAATTAATGGTTATTTACTCACTAACATACAAAAATATTTTGGGTTTGTTTTTTTTTTTTTGCTATGTTTTGCTTTCAAATATTATATCCTGCAGTATCACTGTAAAAAGCTGCCATTTTTTCTGTGATCTTGTTTAGCCTAAATTAATTATTTTTTTTACCAAGGTCAAAAAAGAGAAAATGGAATGGGTAATACACTGCCACACAAAATCGTGTTGCCTAAAAGAAGACTTCTATGTCTGTAGATCTTGTTTAGATCCCACAGGTTTCCCCAAGTGATAAGCTAGAACAGTACTCTGTACAGTACATCATCTTCAGTGATGACTCACTCCCATTTGGCAGTGATAAATTTAAATTGTACCTTCATAACCCTTTTAAGCTTTACATGTAATTTATCAAATTAACTTTTTATACGTAAAAAATATACCATTCTTGCAAATGTTTCAAACAAGTATATTTTTTCCTTCCAACATTAAATGTACTATGAATTATTTCTAAGACTCTAGCTACACGTTTCATAGTTCTTGTGAAAATTTTCATCAAAGTAAGGTTTCATGCCATACTCTTCTTGATCAGTCTTCTGGTGGTATAGATTTTCAGCTGCTATACCTCTGTGTACCTGGGTACATAAGTAATGATTTTGCAAGGGTGGATGCAGAACTTTTATTATCTTCAGGACACTTTCATGGTGGACTTGCAGTGGATGACTGGCTTTGAGTTTTCAGTAGGCATTAATTGTATGACTATAAGTTTCTGTGCTCAAAGCAGAGTTCACATTGCAGAGATCTTTTCCATCCTGTTGTTCATGAGTTTGCATACAGCACAATCAGTAGCAAGTGTTTTCACGGTGATCACCGTGCTCCCAAGTATTTGAAAACATTGGGCAAGACTGAATACATAGCAGATCAAAAGATTGTAGGGTTTTTGGCAGGTTTTTATATTATTTGCAAAGTGTGAATGTGCAGTATAATTTCTGTCACTTTTAAGTTGATTTAATTTTGCCCTTCTTTTGTGGTGGTCTTTGCTTGATGCAGAGAGACAGTGACATTGTTATAAAGAGATTTGTTGCATACCTTCTCCTTATAGTTTCATTTTCTTTTGAATAGGCATATAAAAGGTTTTTTCTTTGTTGGCTTTTGTGACCTGTGATTAAAAACTGAATGTTTGTGTTGGATCCTCTGCATCTTACAGCACCTTTTACTAATGTTTTCTAGAAAATGTTAAACATTATGTCAATCCTGCATAACTTTTCGCTAGCTTTATGTAGTGCTGGTTACTGGGCATAATCTGCAAATCCTGTCAATCTGTTAGTACCAGGCATTCTTTGTCCAGACTTATTGTACCAATGATAGAAACAGATGGTTTAGGACTGCCTTAATCATCACTGTGTACGCTTCCTCACCTCAAAACTGCATTATTTATCAAAGTAATTAATTCATTGTGGCTAGCGTCAGGAAAACAGGGCTTAGATGTTTGTCATTACCTCTATAAAATCCATTCTCTGCTTTTGAGCAAGGTACTATGCCTTCTGATAAATTCTGTCTTTCTTCACTGTGAATTATTTTCCTGAGACCTTTAATAATTCCTTTTCACTTACATCCAAGAACAGTTTGTTTAAAAATTGTTCAAAAAAATTTGTTAAATACATTTATTGGCAACACCTCTGTGAGGGAGATTTTACATTCCTGTGTCAAAGGGGTGTGTTGAGGATGCCTGAAGTGGTACAAGTTGTAACTTCTATCTGCCACAATTGTATTCATGCTGTGTGGAACCACATTCAGCATTTTAGGTAAAGAGTGCATATGGGGTTACAGGCTTTTTTTACTTTGTTTTTGTGGTCTTGTGTCTTATTATATGTCACTTAGTGAATAAAGTTTGGTGAGTTTTTGACTACTGTAATTTTTTTTCTTTTAATGCTTATGGGGAAATCGATGGCCAAGTTAAAAGAAGGTCTGGATTTTGTTGTGTGGCTATTTACCAAAAACAGGTTTGCAGGAACCCTTTTTCTTTCTAGGAAAGACTAAGGATGATGGAGTTGATGGTGGAGGTGACCTTTGATGGTGGAGTTGTTTGTACCTTCTCTTAAATTTCAGCTTCTTTTAAATTTCTTTGTAGCTTCTCAGATTTCTTTGTAGCTTGTAGTTGTTTGTAGCTTCTCTTAAATTTTTTCTCTCAAATTTCAGCCTTAAACTTTGATTCCTAAACTTTTGGTTGTATGATAAAAATAAATAAACTGTGCTGGTAAATGTATCTTTTAGTGATCCAATGACATTGCATACTAAGATAAACATTAAAAAAAAAAAATTAAAAACTGTCCCCTTTTTTTAGATAGCAACAGGGTGAAAGCAAAAACGTAAAAACTGGGTCCTATGCAAAATCTTACATCTGAAGGCATAAGCTTTTAGAGGGAGCTAAGAATTTATTCTGCATTTCAGATTCCAGTTTGGAAGGGTTCCAATGCTAAATGGCCTGCATCAGCCTCTTAGCAGAAGGACAAAACACTTGGTTGCTTTTAATGATTTCACTTCTACCATTTTCTTCTGTTTTTAATGCCATCTCCCTCATTTTTACTGTTTTTCTGAACAATAGCACCTGAAAGGTGACCCCCAATGTTCTTCATCAAGATAAATATTTGTTTCTTTTTTTGAAACATCCAAAGAGAAATACTTCCACTGTACCCTGAAACTACTAAGTATATTAGGGTAGTATTTGTTTTTAGTTGTATTTATTAGCTTGATTACCAGTTAATGTTTGCAATTTCTGTTACAAAATTTTGCTTTGATCCGTTCCATCTTTTGGAATGAAGTTGATGTAAAAGTTTTGCTGGAAGACACGGAAAGACTTCAGCTACTTTTGTAGTTGCCTTTGAGTACGGAAGCAAAAAAATCTCCATTGCAACATTATTTAAATTCCGTAGCTCTTTGCTCTTCTCTTTTACTGGATAAAATTTCACATCTGATGGTGAAGAATCCTGACCTGTCTCCAGTATTTCTTCAGATAAATAGAAAACCTTGCCTGCTGCTTAATTCCAACAGTAATTTAGTAGTAGTTTTAGTTTTTATTGATTTTTCATTACTTCAGTCTCAAAGGTATTTCAAAGTAGTAGTTGGCCTAAGTGGTCTGAAAAGGGTGCTCAAGGAATCTGGGGCAGGGAAAACATTTTTGTGTCATTGTCATAAGTGCTAATCCTAAGTACACAAAAACGTACTTGAATTATTTCTGTGCACCATGCAAGTGACGTAAGTTTTGAGTTCTCAGGTTTTTGGCTTTTACTTCTGATGGCATCCAGAGGAAAGTCCCTCTCATGGCTTTTTAGCTTACTGAAGCTTGAATCAGGCTATGGAAGGAATTTTTTTCTATATCATTTTGAAAACTTAATGGTACCAGACATAACGGGTGAAATGCAGTATTTCTCAGGTTTTGTTTTGGATCTTGTTAGGTGCCAGAAATCTTTTTAAATTAAATTGCACATAAGCAGCTATACTTTCTTTAAATGTTAATTTTTGTTTGTAAATAGTATTTACAACTCAACATTTATAAACACATTTCATTGTAAAATCTTTCAAATTTAGTCCTCAAATTTTACCATCCATATGCTGTCTTGAGATTGTCTTTTGTTTATGCATGGGTTAGTATTTTGAATTTAGTGGCTGTTACTTTCAGAGCTAGTGTTATAAAATCGCTCCTGATATTCATTTATGACTTTGTTCCTTTCTTATCTGCCTGCTCTTTTCTTGAAGATAAAATATGGAACTGTCAATTCTGGCTGCTGGCATCATTGTAAAGAATGTGGTGTTTCTGTGGTCTCTAGGTATTTAACTGAATTCCCTGGTGTTTTGTTACATTTGGAAAATGGATCTTAGTGTTACAGCCCTTTGCATGATAGAGCCTGAGAACTTTGTCTTACTTTTGTTGTACAAACTAAATTCCCATTGATTTCAGTAACTTAAAGCAGGATAGTTTTGACTCCTCCTCCCATATTCCTCTTTCTGGATTTATTTTTGTTCATCAGTGATAACCAATATAATCTTCTTCCTAGCGTCCATCTCTTCTGCCCAGTGACTAAAGCAGGGTTAATCCAACAGTGCAATGAAAAGCCTGAGGGGAATGGGAAGGTAATTGGGAATTTATATTTGCCTTCTAACTATTTGTGTAAGTTCTTGTTGTGTCAGTTACTCTGTGGGAATAGTTATATATTGTAGACTGTTTGTTTCACCTGTTGTCTCCAAAATTATATTTTTTCACCACAAACCCTGAAGCTCAACTTTTCTGTAAATTAAGAAGTTGAGACCTCTGACAACATGATAGTCAGAACATTCCAGGTAACTTAAGAATAATAATTCAAAAGACTTATCCTGTCTCAACAGAGCTTCAAGGCAGTACAGTTTTAATTTGCTTCAGAATTCATTGTACTTCTTGCAAATAAAAAATTGTATAAAAGGTATACTTCAGACTAAAGTGGAGTGTTGTATTTTTTCAATGTCTATATGTATCCTTTTCCTCTATACCTGTGGCTCAGTTCTTTTTTGATGAGATGTTTCAGAGAAGTTCTCAACGGCATCTCTTGCATGAACAATGCTTTGATTTCATTTCTTTAGGTTATTTTGAACCATGAGACATTATAAGCTATGCCTTTTTAGGCATGGTGCATAGAGGGGTTTATAGTCAGGTTTACCTATGTCCATCATGCTCAGAAGGGGCCGAGAATCTGATTAGCGTGTCTTTTACACTGGCATTGAAATATACCCGAGTATCATCTTTGTCCTGACTTAAGTATTATCCTGAAGAAGTAGGCAACCAGGCTTATACAATTGGGGTTTTGTTGACAGTTGTTGCCCTTTACTTGCTGCTATCGCTGACAGTTGTTGCCCTTTACTTGCTGCTATCGTGTTGGTCATTTTCAGCTGAATTTGAGGGGTGTAGAATTTCACAGAGTAATTAAGACCCCATCTATTTTATGAAAACAAGCAACTGGAGAGGAAGAGATTAAAATTGTTGCCTGTATGTGTGGCCGAACAGTTTTTGTGGGCCTAACTCCAGGGTAGATGGAGCCTGTACAGGCTCTTGCCTCTCAGGAAAGAAGCTGGGCTTCATAAGTTGCACTGCACACAGAAGAAGATTACTTTTAAAGTGCTTCCATGCCTTTATAGTCCAATTACTTTAGCCTTTAGCCTGTTATTTTAGCCTTTTTTTCTTGCTCAGTGGTACTAAAATTCATCTTTCACTGAGAGGAGTTATTTATATTATATTACAATACAACTATTAATTAAGTCCTTTCTTCTGAAAGCTTACTGTTAACTATAAAAAAGCAAAGAATATTCTTATTTGTGTAATTTGCCAGATTTGTTGGCACTAACCCAAAATTTAGTCACTAAAGTAAAAGAGCATATAGTCAGATGCCAAATAGTAGTAGGTTGTATTGATTAGTGGTCAGACTCAGCATGGGGGTTCCTTTAACCCTGGAGCGATGCTGAGCAGCCCACACTGGGCTTCAAGAGCCTTCATATGTAGCGAGGCTAGGGGCAAGGCAGGTGTGTGTTTTCTTTCTAATAATAATGGAAAGGATTACTTCATCCATCTGTGAAGTGCATTAATTTTTTTGGACAAAAACTCTGTAAAATCCAGGAGCATTTCTCTGGAAAGCTTTCAATTGCCTTAAACTAGTTAGACAAATGGGGTTGAGGGGAAGGCTAGCCTTTTCCTGTGGAAAACATGTATAGGGTAATACACTTTTGAGCTGAAGCAGTTGACAGAACTCTTCTGCTGAGATGATTCATTGTACTGCAGTTTTGTCTTCTAGTATGATGTTGTTAGTAAGCTATCCATCAAAGACTGAGCTCTGCTGCTGTAGCTTTTGTGTAAACCTAATGTGAAAAATGATCTCAAAGAATGAACAATTTAAAGTAAAAGAAAAACAAATACAAAAATGTAATATATAGCATCGAAGCTGGTAATTTAATATGGCAAGATCTAAAATAGTAAGAGGCAGCAGTCCTAGCTACTCATCCAGGCCTACTTCCAATGCAAGTTTTTCCTCCTGCTTGCCTTTTAACCTTGTTTTGAAGATGACTGTTTTCCAAAACTGTTTTCAGTTTAATCTTTTTTTGTTTTAATTACTCAAGCTAACTGCTTTTTCTATTATAGAGTGTCTGTGTTCCAAATACACAGCTTCCTTCTTAATGTGAGTTCAATGTATTTACTTCTGAAGATTATTTTTTGTCTCTAGATTCCTAGAGAAGATGTAGGAGGTATCTTCTTCCTGGCAGTTTATCAATAAATGCAAAAATATTTATTTACTGACAAAGGGGAGGAGAAATGTAATACTTTGTAATACGTTTTTTTTCTGTACATCTGTCTAGAACTTTGTAATTACACATTTAGAAAATGTACTGATATAATCTTAAGCCGTCTGTTCTTCCAGTGTCTTTATAAGTCATAGTCTCCTTTCCACTTTAAGTTTAGGCTCTGGTCCTTACCAAAGCTGCTGATGAATGAGATTTAGGATTAAAATCTAAAAACTTCAAGTTTTTATTTAGATAACTTGATTAAATAAAAAAAAAATCCTCCATGTTGCTGATGCAGAGCATATTTTCAATGAGCATGTTTTTTAATATATATTTCTAAATGTATGTTTTATTAAGAGTGTTGTGAGAAACCGCAAGATGCGATTGATTCATTCATGTTGTCTAAAATATAAAGAATCATCAGTCTTTGGATCTGAATTGGTATGAGGATACTAGGAAATGCAGATCCTTAGATTCCAAATCTGTATTTTTACTGTATGCTAATCGTAGATATTTTAAATTTTTCAGAAGTATGTGTTCTAAAAAAAAGTTTTGTCAAATATTAATTTCCAACTTTCTTAATGAATAGCAATTATATATATATGGATATAGTGACAGCATCTTAATGCATCAACCCTAAAAATATTGATGGATTTTGAAAGGGAAAATTCTGGGGTTTTAGACAAAAGCAATGAATATCACTGTCAGTTGGTTCCTGTATTACCATCTTGTTTGCTAATCTGTTTGAACACAATGACAGTAATTGTTTCATTTTCCCTTTTGGAGACAAGTTGCGCAAGACCTCCTGATTTTAGGTGCAAGTAGCGTAGTTTTTTTCCTCTTACTTTCACAAGATGTTTCCTCCGTATGGTTTTGTTTCAGTCTGTGGAAAACAAGCATTTCCTGTGATTGTTGTTTTCTCAACTAGTATGTCATTATTAAAAAATGAGTGCAACTTGTGAGAGAGTTTAAGAACTTTGTAATTATATTTCGAGTATGCAGGGTAGGAAAAATTTATTAGGGTGTGAACGTGCAAATCATAGGTGTTGTGAAGTAGCTTTTTTCTCTGGTAAAAAAGGGAGAAACTAGCTTGGGAAAGGGATGGAGGAGAAGCAGGAAGGGAAACAGATACTCACAGGAAGTTACAACTAATAGGCTTTTCTACTGTAAATCACACTATAGCTTATTTCCTGGTAAAGCACCCATTCTTTCAAAAACCTGTATTTGACATTTGGTGACAAAAGTGGGATGTTCACTGAAAATGTGGAGGTAAATGTATTGTCTCGCTTCTTTTAGAATACTTTGTCCTGCTTAGAAAATAAATTGTTTCAGGCTCGAAACAGTTTTATCTGTTCTTGATGCAAGAATAAATGCTGAATTGCATCATCTGTTAGGAAGGAGAAGGAGTTATTATGATGTAGCTTATGTATTGTGAAACAGCGTATATGGTAGGTGGCTAAGTAATGACTGAAGCACGCTTTAGTCTATGGATAGCGAATAGAATCCTTTAGCTGGAAAACTGTTAGTTCAGTCTTTTTTTTAATTTATTTTTCTTATAATCACTTTTGCTTTCAAAATTCAGAATCTAACTAGGCAGTCTGCAAGGCATAGACTGAAGAGATGTTTGTAATAAATAAGCATTTTGTAAGGAAAAGGCCAGCATTCTGCCTTATCTAAGCTATTACTTTGATTCTTCTTTAGCCTCTAAATTCATGATAAATCACTACTTTATAGCAATGGCAAATGGAGCATTTTGCAATTTCTTGAAAACAGAGAAAAAACTTCTCGTAGTTTTATAGCCTTTGCATTCACAATTGCATAACTACTAAAAGTGGAAGGTGGCCTGGGATGAAGGAAAAGAGATACTATTGCTGTTGACTTAATTTCTTAGCTTTCTGGTGCGTGAGTATTGTGGGTTATCTGTCACGTTCTGTACTTTAAAATCCTCTCCTCTGAGGAATGTCACTATATGCATCTGTTGCCTTTAAAGTGTGTTGTAACTGAGTGACTGATATTGTCAAATTTTTCTCCCTCACTGTTGCCAAAAGGATTTTGAATAGCATTGATGAAAACGGAACACTAATTGTTATTCACTGTGCTGTAAATTGGCAAAGCTCTGCTAAGTAATGGATGTTTTAGTACCTAAAGCCTTAAGAAGTCTTGGTTATTTTTGCAAGAGTGTATCTAGAAATTATGTGGCAAGATATAAATGTGCAATATTTGTATAATTGTACATGTTTATAAATAGGTGGTAGCCTAATTTCTAAACAGGTTGATAGTGTTTGCTTTAGATAAACACACGTAGTAATATTACCCTTATATATGATGATAATAAAATTCTTTGGTTTTTGTCTTTTAATGAGTCTTAAACTGTGTAAAATATCTCCCGTAGTTCTAGATGTAGTATTCCTAATAATGTTTTTTTTTTAAATTCTGCTTTTCTCCAACAGGAAGGAACTTGAGACCTTCAAAGGTAAATTCTATTTTTAATTTTCTACTTGAATGTTTGCAAGAGTTACAGTAATTCTTGTATTAAGTGAAACTAGTAAAGAACTGTTCCAGTTGTACATTTGATAATGTTAATTTTATGCCGACCCAGCAGGCTGTTTATTTTTCAGTTTACCTATTCTTGCTACTGGTTTCTTTGGGAGAGTCATAAGTGTAGGAAGAACACGGATCTGTTGTCTTAGCTAGGTTTCAGAGATTCTGTATCTAATTCAAGCCTTTCCCTTGGTGTTCAGTTTTGGAAGTTAAGGGCTTTGTCTTCAACTAGTTGATGTCTTTTCTAGCATGAATGTGTTTTTGACATGTGTCGCAGGCTGTTACTTGTTAGACTTTTCTTTAGCTATTTCGAGGAAATTTTCACAGTACTGTGTTACATCAGACAAATGCAATTTTTGTAGCTCAACTTATTGGATATACATGACGATATATACAAATATCTGTCCTAAATAATATGCAATGGCTAGAAACTCTGTCATGTATTATTGGTTTGTCTGTGGTGCATAGGTGGAACACATTACCATTTTCAGTAAATCTTAAATTCAGGCTTACTCTACCTACTAATGTTAATGTTTGATCAGCTTGACAATTGCTATTATCTTTTGCTTTGAATAAGGTGTGACTGTGGCTTTGTGACTAGTCTTTATTTATGAGAATGAAGTCAAGTACATTGACTTATGTCAATTGTCTCCTGAAATTGAAAGAAGGGATGGAAATTTCTATCAGCTGCATTCCTCTTTGCCTTTTCAGTTCATTACTATCTCATCTTTACATAATGCTAAAAAAGGAAAATAATAAAGCTTACATTAACAGACAAGCAACACATTATGTAAAATGCCACTTTATCTGTAGCTTACCATAACAACCCTTTTTTTGATTGCTTTGACAGCTTTCAACACAGACTAGATCAATACAAAACCAAAGATAATGCTAAGCTCATTCTGTTCCAAAGCAAGGCAGCTACTTTGTAGTACCTGATGCTTGTAAGAATAGTGAATCCTGTTTTTTTTTGTTTGTATTGATTAGGTGTTTTAAGTGAGTTTCTGGAAGCCAGGAGGATGGTTTCCACAGTTATTTCTCTCTTGGCTTCTTGTTTTTCCAGTAGAGATTGTAACTTTATTTGACAGTAAGTATTTTACAAAGACAATTATGTTCATGGAAGAGGAAGGTGTTAAGCTGTGTGTTGACCCTGAAATTTATACCAAACTAAGTAACTGGTTCTGTAATGGATACAGAGGCATACAGATTTCCAATACTAGTTACGAAAGGCTTGTCTTGGGTAGACAGGGCTTGTCTTGGTAGCCAAGAGAAGGTTTTTAGTTTACTACAAAGAGGGAAAATTGCAAACAGATGCCAAGAAAAAAGCCAAAGTCTTTGCATGTTTCTTCACTGAAAAGTTCAACTGCAGTCTGTGGCTAATGCAGCCAATATCAATTGGAAAGGAGTAGGATCTCGTGCTATAACAAGGAAGGACCAGGTTAGAGGATACTCTAGGTCTGTTGGACATTTTTGAACCAACTGATCAAATTTATTCTACAATACTCAAAAGAATTGGCAGAAGCTATGGAAGGCTGGAAAAGCACAAACAGAGTGACAGATCTTTAAAAATGGGTATTAAACATCAGTCAGCCTAATTTTTGTGTTTTTTCGTACAATGAACTGATGGACAAGCTTGTACCTGACAGAAGAGAGAGGAGTAATAGCTAACAAACTTTTGAGAATAGTCATATCAAGCAGGTCTAAATTTCACTTCTCATGCCTTGTTCAGGATAGAAAGTAAGTTTTACTGGAATTAAGAAACTGAATGGTATAGTCTGAGGGTCAAAATAGCACAGCACTGGAAACTTGAATTCAGTGATGCATCCCATCAATTTCGCAATGAATACAGAAAAAATACTAGTTGTATATTGGCACTGACCATGAGAATGCAGGTCTGGCTCACAAGGCAGGTGGGCAGCTTCACAGGTCTCTCAGATCTGTTTTAAAACTTTACTTCCCTGGAGTTTTGTGTATGTATAAGTGTAAATAGATATAGATACACAGGTGTAGTCTGGATGGGACCACTGTAAATTTGTGACATCTTCAACTGTATATAACCTTATAAACATTTTAAGTGCCCTTGTATACCTAATATTTACTAAAGACATTTTAATATTGAAACAAAATCAACCTTCACATAACCAAGAAACAGAATTGTTTCTGCTTTCATTTAGATCTTCCTGCTGTGTGTGCTAAGGTACAAAGTGGTAATTCATTGACCTATTAAGTATATTCTTGGAGGATACCAGGTGCCATCAAGAAGGGGCTCAAACAAAGCTCAGTGTATATACCTGTTTGCAGCATTGAAAAGTGTTGAGAATCCACTAACACTCTTGCTCATTGACGTTATTACCTTTAAGTAGCATGAAATAAGTGCGTAATACTATTTTAAGAAATGATGAATTATTTTTTTATTTGTCTATGGAGATACTGTTTTAGAATTTGTTCCTGCCTTTTCACATTTGTATTACAGATTGTACTCTCTTTCATCATGAAAAATAGATTTTATTTTTCTTCCTTTGGCTTTAAGACTATTTACAGGGCCAGACATTTTCCTTTGTTGTTTGCTGTACCCATAGTGTATAGGGGCAGAACAAACCTCTCCAGTCTCTTTTCTTCTAACTGCAAGGGTTTTCTGTTACAATGTAAACATAACATATTCTTTAATAATCTGTGATGCTGAGAAAGTGAAGGTTGGAAGCTTTCCTGCTTCTTTATATTAAGCATCTCTCTCTGAAGAAGGCAGAGAGTGAGTGTGTGGTGTCCCTGTTGATACTGCTACAGCAGTGGCATTTGTGTACCCAAAGTGTGAGTGTGCACTAGGACAAAAACATCTCAAGGGTTGTCCAGTTTATTTTTTTAATAATTTATCTTTCAGAGAGCAAAGCTCTCAAAGATGATAGATTTATGGATGAAAACATTAGGTATGCCATATGAAGTAGCCTGCAAGTTTCTTCCTAGCATGCATCAATTCCAATGTTTGGAGAACCGCTTGCAGGAGCTGGCTTATGTTCTGTGCTGTCCTGTCCTGGCTGAGCCTTATAAAGCTGCTAAAAAACCATGTTCTGTTGTGGATCTTGGCAGTTTCTTGCAATAGTAGGATTTATTTTAGTCGATATTTGTGTGCGTGTTTGTTTTTAGAATTTGATGGATTGTACTCTTCCATGGTTTAGAAAGGGTGTGTATCATTTTCATCTTTACAGCTGAGAAACTAGAAATTTGATAGCAAATACGTGGTTATTTTCTCTTGATACTTGAAACCTAGTGCATTCATGACTGCACTGAGATTTGAAATCATTCCACCATTCTTATAGGCACATGGTACCTTTTTTTTTTTTAAAGTTAATATTTCTTCTGTTCCAGCACAGCCAGGACTGTATAGTAAATATTTACAGAATACAGTTAATCTCTTTACAAGATGGAAGAGTGAAGCAGAGCAGTGAGGTAGATAATGGGAAAAAAAATAAAGTTATAAAGGTAGTAGAATTGCACAATGGTAATATCGTAAGCTGCTGAGTTTACTTCAGACTTTGTCCAAATGGGAACTGTATACATGATAGATGCAAAAATTGCTTCTAAAAATGCCTTTTTATTTAAAAAAAAGTTTAGGATGAAATGTTTTGAGTTTGTTTCTGGAAATAAAATTAAAGCAATAGAGGCCATTTAGAAATCAGCAACACAGCGCTTTTGGACAATGAAAGGTGGCAGAAACTTTGTAAGGGCAGATACGCACGTGGCTTTGGCTACTGAGTCATGCATATTTCTAAGCTTTAACAGGATTAGTTTCATTCAAACTCAGGGAAACTGGTCATATGACCGTTTTCAGCACTTCTATTTACAATACAACAAAATATGTTTTCAGCCCCTTGCATCAGAGATCTCTCCCAAACAAGTCCTCATAAGTTTTAAAAACGTTATCAAAATACTCTGAGAAGGAGGCTGGTGAAGTAAAGAGGTGTTTTTTCTTGCTTTTCTCTTTTCGGTTAAATCATTGGGTCACATTTGATATGCAGATCTTTTGTCATCCCTTTTCATGCATCTAAGGTGCTTCTGTTGAAATTGCAGTTTTCCAGTCCTTTTATCAGTAGCTTCAATATGTTTGTGTCTAAACTTTAATTTCCTGGCTTTCACTGTTCCCTTCTCGAAGAGTACACGACATTTGGAGCAGTCTGTTGACTCCATCCCTTTGTTCTCCTGTTTTTTGAAATCTACTCGCCTCAACAAATAGTGTGTCAAACTGATCTTTTTTCTTCCAGTCTAGGGATCCTCTTTATCGTGCTGTATTCTCATGGCTGTCAAAATAAAGAACTTTTTCCTAATGTTCATATTGTCTTCCAGATGCATCAGTAATATGCATTGGAGATCTTTATAGCTCGTGGTTGACAAAGCTCATACATTCAATGATGTAGCTGTTCTAGAAGTTGGGCTGCAATTTTGAGCACACAATCCTGTAGGTTTCTTCTGAGCAAGAGTAGATGACATTGTGGTAGAAAATCATACCAGCCACATGGAGATTGTTTACTTCAATATTTCCAGATATACTACCCCAGAGCCTGTCACATTAGGAACATTCAAGGTGTTTCATTACTGTGAAGAATTTTTTGTTGACAAATTGTGTCCTTAACCAAGTTGGTTAATAATGAGACTTCTAATTTAATGTTGTATTTTGTGATTTTGCATTTCAATGACTCATCTGAATAGGGGAGGGAAGGTGCCTTTGGTTGTTTGGGTGTCTCTATGAGTGTTTCCTAATTGTTTTAGAATTTATTTAGGTGACTGTGGTCAAAACCTAAAATATTTAAACCTTGTAGCACAGATGTAAAAGAAGACAATTCTTATTTTGGCATACCAGAAAACAGTTGGGAAACAATTGATTAATTCTATTGTAATAAAGCTAAGATGGAGTTAAAATTTCAAGGATATTCAGGTTTCAGGGGTTTTCCTCATTATTTTGCTATGAGCTGAAAATATTCTGATAGATTTCTAGTTAATAATCTGTGTTACCAGCTTCTTTCCCATCCAGGCTATGGGAGGAGAACCTTGCAACTTTGGATGTCCTGTATTGTCTGTGGCAAGAATTGACCAAGACTCCCATGTATGATAATCATTCTCTTGAGAATGGAAAGATTTGAGACTTGGGCACTTCCAGACAAACCTTGGGTGAAAGGCAAATAGGTTTAACTACTTAAGTCTTCCATTACAGTATAATAGGATAAGACAGATGGAGAAGAAAAACAAATGATAAAATGTCCTTATAGCTACCTTGCTTTTGATTTTGCTTTTTGTGTTTTCAAGTTTGCAGACTCTCACATCTGTTTAACTCCCAGGACACGTTTTAAAAATTTCTAGATCTGAATCTAGCTACTTGTAACTTCTGTCCTCTTTTTTGCCTTCCTTGAAATAGGTATGGACTTCAAGTCAAGCCTTTTTAAAAA
>NW_008794709.1:2409480-2477395 GCF_000699145.1 Aptenodytes forsteri
AAAAAAAAAAAAAAAAAAAAAATTTAAAAATCCTTTTAAATAGAGAAATTTAAGGAAAGTTCTCTCTTGTCTTTCACTGATTTCAATCCTCCCTAGTAAATATTTGAATCTTTATACATCGGGGCAGATATCACCAGTACTGAGATGTAAAAGCTTTCAAATGTACATTTCTGTAGCCCACAGGTGGATGGTGCTGAGTTGCACACATCTGATTCTATTTGGCTGAGTTATCAGGCTTAATGACATACTTTCAGAACTTGTTCTATATATGAATACGTACCCAAGAACAGTGGAAGATTGCAGTTTTCTGTCTTGACAGAGACTGCATGTGATAACGCACAAAAACGATTGCTTGGCTCTTGCTGACCCCCTAAACATGACTTCTTTTTCAGTTGGCAACACTACTGTATTGAGCACCAGGTATAGTTGAAAATTTATTAGCTGCCTTTGACAAGACAGCAAAACATTTGCTGGATTAAGTATTAAGTCTGGGGTGAAGCAAACTACAATGGGTAGTATCTTGTGCATGCGTTTATTTTGCAGATGACTGGAAATAAATTTGTTACCTAATAGGTTAATGTCTACAAGTGTCAAGTCTTCAGGACAGACAGTATTTTCTATACAAGAGATAGACTTTACATTTCAATGGAAGGGAAAAAAAAGGTTTTTTTTAGTGTATTTAAACTGTAGAAACAAAATTATCTACAATTTTATCTTGAAATCGCTACATCAGAACGCTATTTCCATTATGCTTTGGCAAAAGGGGGGCTGCACTGTCAACTGGATTAGTAATCTGATATGATGGGAAATTATTTCCCCTCCTCCCATTTTTTATTAGTTTTCAACTGGTGAGGGAAAAACAGGACTTCTTTGATAGTGGCAATACAGGCTTGGGTGGATCTTAGTCAATCATAAAATGGCATCCATTCCTACGGTGGTTAAATATATTGGAAATGGGTCTGAATTTTCAAAGCTGTAAATAGGGAGTAGAATTTCTAAAGGAAATCTAAAATTTAGAAAGGGATGCTATAGAGATACCAAATCATTTATGGACAAATTAGATAATCAGATTTCCTTGGAACAAATATTGCGTGCTCTGGCAACTCAGCTGACCAAACATAGTTTTTGGTTTTGTCACTTCTTCCACCCCAAACCAATTCTGGTTTAATGCTTTAAATGTTTTTTTTACTTTTTGCTTGCTGTGCGTTTTGGCTGTAATGCAACTTTGTACGTTACAAATTTGATAGTGCTGTTTGTTTGTTTGTAATCTATTTGCTCGACCTGCTTTCAGGATTTTATGAGATGGCTATCACCTGAAAGTAGTATTCAGACAATGAGTTAATATAACCCACAGAATGCTAGTGTTACAGATACTTCCGAAACCTTGTTTTTATCAGTTTTTTTAATGCTGATTCTGACTGGGGGAGAGCGGAGGGTAGGGACACTTCTTTCCTTTTTTAAAATTTTGCTTCATCTACATGTATTTTTAGAGAATCTTGTGTTTTTTAATGTCGCACTCTTACGCTCTTTCATCCTGTCTGATGTTGCTTTGTATTTTGAGGAAGCTGGTTTATTCACCCGACAAATTTTAATCTTGATGCATTTCTGTAGGTTTCTCTTTTTCCTTGAGTCCTACTCTTTTTGCATTCTAGTGTTGCACTAAGTCAAAAGCCCTTTCGGAGGTCAGATCTATCAGAACAATTTTGGCATCACTGCAGCTAAAAATAAGATGGCTCTTGGATGTGCAGGTACAGCTCCTGTTGGCTGCAGTAGAAGCTGGCCCTGTGCTGGAGTCAGCCTTGCACAGTCCTGGGTTTGTAAGGAGTGGAGGAGGCCAGTGTAACAATAGAGATTTTCTGTGGCTATTGCCAGGGTGAATAGCTAACTGTGTAGATAATAGGAAGAAATTTCATGGGAACATAAGTCCTGTCATACTCAGTTTATGTAGAAAAGAAAACATTTAAAGGTATAATATTTTAATTGTCTGTAATGCTTAAATGATTGATGTGGAAAAAAATAGAAGCCTATTTTGTTTGCAGCTCTAACTTGAATTCATCCTTTAATCACTGAAGTCCAGACTGAAGGCGGGATTATCTCACGATTATTATTATTATTATTCTTTTAATCTTTCCCATAGATATTTTTTGTGTTGTTTTCACCAGTGAAATAAAACCGAGTTTCGTAGGCCCACACATTCTTGGTAATTTTTCCTCTAATGATGATGATTGGAGAAGTATTTGTTACATAATTCCCTTTTGTCTGTATGCTGTATTTTGAAAATTGTCATCAAGGAGCTTTTTAAAATGTGATCTTTTTAAGTAAAAGAAAGGAATTGTTATGGCTATCATGGTTTCCGGCAGCACGGCGCACTCTCCTAGACTGAAGGGGTAACGCATGCCAGTGTTCCCAATTCTGTGCAACGCCTTACAATTTCTGAAACATAGATGCACTGTTGTGTAACTGCAGCATCACCATAACCAAAGATTGTCGGTCATATGCTGTTTCTGTAAATTTTTTTAGCTGCATAACCATTTTTTGAATCTTTGATGAAAACGTAGTCTGGATATGTAATACAAAAAATTCAGTTTTCAGTAGAGAAGACTGCTCCTAATTTATTTAAAAATCACATCCAAGATTTTTAATATTTTATGCGTGAAGTAAGAATAGTATGTAATCTGGTTTGTGGGGTATCTGAGCTAAGCCATGTGAAGGAAAAATACTTTGAGGGGAGAGCCTTGTGAGCATCGCCTAATAAAAAAAGAATTCAGAACCCTTCCGTACCTTCTCCTTGCTTCTAAATCATTTTCAAACGCTGCCGGCTCTCTGCCAAATAAACACATGCTGTAACTGCGTGTCATCAGATTCTAACCCGCCGGGAAGGTTTCTTTCTTTCTCGCACCCCTTTATTCAGCAGCATGTGGTACCTTCCCAAATACATGCGTGCATTTCTGGTATAGCCCAGCTGCCGGTAGCTTGTGTTCAGGTTCTGGAAAGGCGCTGAGTTGAAGTATCCATGTATATGCATCGGTGTGTGAGTGACCCCTTGAAAACCGGCAGTCGCGGTATTACTGCTTTGAAAAAGCGGCCTTCTAGCATCGGTCTTTGTTCTGCATCAATGAAGATGCACATCAGTGGAGCTGCTTGGTAACTGGAGCTTTCACTTGACCAGTACTGTGTTTCTTTTTACTTGCTTATTTCTTGCTGCCATGTCATCTCCGGGAGCCACTGAGAGCACTCAGAAGAATTCATGTAGGTGGAACTTTATTGTCATCTTTATTATTTGTCAGCTTAATTTGCCAAGCTGATGTAAAATGCAAAATGAAATTAAAGTTAGCTTAATTAATTTCCTCAGTTACCACCATTGCCTGATTTGTAAAGGGTGTGCTGTAAATGAGAGGTTAATTGTCAACTTGATTTAGCAAATTTGAAAGAAATAGTGACTTAATGTCTATTTTGTCAGAGCTTTTGTTTATTGCTTTGCTTTTGTCTCTTGCTTTGCATTATTGTCAGTTGGAATTAATAAAAGAATACAAATGCACAGATACCTTGTTAGCTAGAATTCAAGCAGACTTGTCTAAGGGTGGGGTGATGTTAAAGGATGAGGGGAGACAGAATTATTATCTGAAGATAAAACCGAATATAAAAAATCAGAGCAGTGCATTCATTAGTATAGATGCGTTCATGCTAATTCTTAGTTTCCTTCAGATAGATAAAATAATAAATGATAAAAATGTATATTTTTAAATGAAGCAATTAATGTTATTTACATCAATATGAGCACCCAATGTCGTATGAAACAATGTTCTTAATAATGCAATTAATAACATTTTTATGCTGTCAATTTGTAACTAATGATGTTTAGAACGGTGCATTAACTGAAATAGAAATAAGATGTGGATTTCTACTGTGATTCTTTTTATGTCCTTTTATATAAGCACTGGAAGAGTTTTTTTCTGTTACCGTTCATGTGGATTTTTTTCAGTTGATGTCCAGGACCAAAAGATAAGAGTAAATTGAACTATTATATTATTTTAATAACCTGTTGGAGCATGCCTTTATCAAGGCTCTACCTATGAGTTGTAATTCTGACCACTAAATTTGATATTGATGTTAAATAACAATGTAAAGTTAAGTTGAATATTTTGTTTTAAACGATTCATCTGGTATGGGAGAACTCTTTACATTTGTATTGATTAGAAATACTTCATTTATCAAAATAGTTGTTTTCCGTAAATTTAGACAGAACAGTTGACTGTTTACTTAAAGATGGCAAAATTTACCCCCTGTTCTGCTAAATGCGGTGTGACCACTTTGCACTCAAAATTGTCAGTTTTGGAAGCAATATATATACTACTGGTATAATCCAATTTGTATCCCTAACTACTTTGTGCATACTGATAGAAGTTGTCTTTTTTTCTTCTTCTTGTTTCCTGAAATTGAAAAGGTGGAAGTATGGTGAATTGGGGGCGCAGCCGTGCATTTCTTTTTTTCCTTATTTGCAGTCATATACTGGACAGTGGAATAGCTATTTTGTGTGTGGGGTGGGGGCCAACCTTGAAAGTATACTTCTATAAGGATTAGAATATGGAGTTGGAGAATATTTCTGAAATGTGAGCTTTAGCAGTATCAGTCCTCCAACTACTGCTGGGAAGAGGAAGCAGTAAGTAGGAGCTTTAGTATCAACATTAATTTTGGAAAGGTTAGCACATCTCTGGTAACCAGGATTATTCTAATGGTTTTTTAATCACATTTTCTTCTATAGCTTGGTGACAGAAAAAAGTAATGCAAAACTAAAGATGGCGTATTATATTTTTGTGATAATCTGTTTGCTCACCATCTGTGTAGGCTGAGGTTAATGAGAAATAAGAAATACTCATTTACCTGCTTATAAAAAGATTGTCTCTCTCTAACAAAGATTAGATGTATGGGGTGCTGAAAGACCAAATGCTGTAAGCTCTTGTGGCCTGTGAATGCATCTTGGTGTGAAAGAATTTTTAAACAGTTTTATAATGACAGTATTCTTTCTTTTGGCATGGTTCTTTTATTTTATTATATGTTAGAAATGTAAATTTAAGTGCAGACATTTCATCAGTTTGATTTGTAGCTAAATAAATGTACAGTAATAGATCATATGCTTTTTATATTTCTCCACATGGCACTATTTCCTTCCATAGTGGTACTATAAATATGATACTATTCTGGTCCTTACAGTGTTCTGAAATAGTAGAATTGTTGTAAAAGCTGCAGTAGAAATAATTTATTCCTTCGTTATAGCATGTCCTTACATAAATCTCAGTCCCACCTTTCACAGCAGTGTGTTATTGAACTGCTTGTTCTGCTCAGTATTTAATGATGCAGATAGGAAGGGTGGATGGCCGAGGTGTGCATGTGGGCATGTAAGAATTCCGAATGTTTCTCTACTCCTGGCCAGTAAATGGAACAAAAATGTGGATATTCTGGTAAACAACTCTGCCCATTTTATTTACGAGTGTTATGTATGCCGTGTTAAATTGTATCAAGGCATTAGAGCTGAAACTGTACAAACATCGTTCTTCAATATTGTAGCTAGTGTGGCATCCTTTTTGTGATTTATTTGTTTTTACTGAACAGGTGAAAGAACATTCTTTTGAACGATGCCATTGAATGATTAATGTAATGAAATACTTAAAAAGTCAGTAAAACATTTTTGTATGTATGTAATATTTCTAAATTGCATATTTTTAATAGAATGTGTGACTTAAGGCCAAAAGAGGTCAAGAGGCAGTTTTGACTAACTGAACTCATTGTTTCTTTTTTAATCACTTGGGGTAGTCCGTGGATTAAGATGAAATAAAAAACTTGCGGAGATGTCACTCAGCCCTTTTTTCCTTTTATGTAGGAGCCAGCTAATGCTATTTTGACATTACATGAATGAGACTTGATCAAAATGTAGTTGGCTGTGTCTCATTTTAAATCAAACAGAAATGGTGCCATTTACAGGAGTAAGTTTCTGGCTTAATTAGATGATTATGTATTCAGTCCAGACCTCACGCCCCAACATTTCCATTGGCTCAGGAGGGTTTTAACTTGGATCATAATCTTAAATCCTCATAGATTTATTACCTCTTCTCTGGTTATCGACCATTAAAGTGAAAAACCCACACTTCACGGAGAAGACAACTGAAAATACGTTGGGTGGTTTTCAGTGTATCTTGTGCATTCACATGGATAGGAAATGGATCTGGTGGTACTTGATAAGCTCAGGTTTTGTGGCCCACGAGTGATGTGGGAATTGCAGTTTTGCAGACTCAACTGTCCTAAGCCTTAATCATAGGTGTAATGTAATATTTTTAAAGTCTGTTTAACCATACAGCAGAATTAGCAGGGTGGGCATTTTACCTTTGTTTTAAAGAGCACTGGTTAGTTGTCCATGCAAGTAGTCTCATGTGCAGGGTAGCTTCTGGCACTTGCTGGAGAGGAAGGTCCTCAGGAAGGGCCTGCAGCTTCCGCTTCTGTCTCCACAGACCTATGTGACTGGAGGAAGTCTATCCACGTTAGGGGTTTGGGTGACATATGTATTTTCCCTTTTTGCTTGTTGGTAAATATTTAGAGGGTTGTGCTGCCAGTCTCTTAGTATCTGGTTCTCATTACACCCGAACATGTTTTGGATGCAAAGCTGTAGGAAGGCTGACAGAATAGAAAGCCAAGTCCTTGATTTTCAGCACATTTGGGGAACTGTAACTGGTATGAAAACTTCCGCTAGTTACAGGATGGGAAGAAGTCTGGCAGAGGTACTTCTCTCTCCACCTTTTGCTCTGTCCCTACATAGATTTCAGGGTGCTTTTGTACCACTGAAGACTTCTCCTGCATATTAGTGATTATTCAGTCTCATTGTCTTAAGATTCATGAAGTGAAAATCAATTTGGTATATGGAAGAATTGTGGACTAACTCTACAAGAAAAGAGAAAACAGAAAAGGTTTTACCTAACACAGACCAAAGACAGAATATATTTTAAGTCATATCTCATAGAAATTTGGAAACTTTGAGGATTTCTGGGACAAAAGAAATCCAATTATTTTAGAAGGAAAGTTGTAAAATGCAAGACAATGTCTAAAGGTATTTTTAATGCATTATTAAAAACATCGTGAATGAATTTCAGAAAAGCCAGTATTTTTACTGTATAGTCTTCTTTGCAGTCCTTGAAAGTTCAAGATTTCAACTGAGGAGATAAACATAATAAGAAGACGTTTTCATTTTAAGATATTTTAAAAATAGATGCTTTCTGAATTGATGTTGTGAGTACTGTGGCAATTTTAACAGGTATACTGCTGCTTTTTGAATGAAAGAAATAGTCCGGTATGCTTCTGTCAGCAAAGCATTCTTTAATATGTTTCTTATGCTTAAGAAAGATACACATTATATATATATGACTCTGTAGTATTAGCCTTTGAGAAATACTTACTAGATCTAATTCAGTTTTAACTCGGACATTCTGTATTTTGTTCAGGCAGCAGCACAAGTATGAAGGTTAAGTGTTGAGAACAGGTGACTCTAACAGCAGTAAAACATGCAGAAAATAATAATAATTTTATAGATTTTGTCCTCTGGTAGTTAATAGCAAGCCAAAAAGTTCTGCAAGTGACAGGTTATTGAGCAAAAATGATTTAGGAGGAAAACAATCTCTGTCATAAAGTCACACTTGAGAAATGAACTATTAAGATTAATTCAACTGTGAGCGGGGTAAATAACATCCAGGGATAGATCAATCATGAGATTTCCAGTGGACAGCTGCAAATGAGAAGAGGTGTTAGAGAAACGATTGAGTTACAAGAAGAGAGCTTATTTCACAAAATGATAGGAGAGCTTGGCTTGCTTGATGGAGGCGGGAAGCGAGGAGACTTCTACATGTAAACATGTTGAAGGAATTAGCATCCAGAAAAAGAGAAGAATTCCTAAAAGGCCAGTGTGTGTTGGGGTGGGGTGGTTTGGGGGTTTTGTTTTGTAGTAATTAGTATGCCTCCAGCTAATTGTTAATTGTGTTAAACTGTTCTAGTATTAATTCAGCAAAGAGGCTTTCTTAAATCCCATAAGCACTGAAAATAGTGTCTGCCTATGTTGTGATACTGTTCAATCTTTTATTTTGTCTAGCATCAGTTGTTTTCTGACTTACCCTAGTCATCAAATTACTGGAGAGGAGGAACGTATGAGTATTCGAGCAACTTCTACTGAAATCTGCTGGCCAGAAAAGTTTCTTTCATAAGCTGTTGGTTTTGTGAGTTTCTTGGAAACTGCTGCTCTTCTGTCTACAGAGGGTGAGAATTAATAGCTCTGTGGAATAAATTTAGTCATTGATGACTAACCTGAAACTTTGTTATATAAATGTCAATTTTGCCATATTCCGTTAATTGGATCCCTGTTCCAGTGATGTCCTTACCCATCATTCTTAGTTGCTATTTTGATATAGAAGGCAATATGGCATCTGGCTGCTGGCAAAGTCTACTGTAAAGAGTTCCATATAAAGCCACAAGATTGTATATAACCATTGACTTTGTTCAAAAGGACAAGTCTGAGAAAAATGTGGGAAAGCTTTTTGATTTTATCTTTGCCAGAAGACTTAACCACATCCCAAGTCCCAAACCCAATTTGGATTCCTTCACAGATGACAAAAGCTCCAAATATCACTTACTAACTTTAAAATGCTCTGAACTCTAACTCAGGCTGGTTGTTTCTGTGATGAACGTGCCCTTTCATATTCTAAGCACAGGGGACAGGATCAAATTTAATAAAAATATGTTTGATTTTTTCATTTCCCTGTTAAAAATTAAAACTTCCATTTAAAAACGTCTCTGTTTGCTAGGAATGCCTATTTGCCATGAACAAAAATATGCTGGTTTACCCTTGGTTTTCAGTTCCATGCAGTATGTGATATTTTCTCAGTTTTATGTTTTACTAAGCTCTGTGGAAAGTGTTAGATAACTTGCGTAAGCATGAAGTTTCTGTACAATGTAGCATTGTTTTTAGAAGTGCCTTCCTTTTTTCTGTAAGTACGAGTTGCTGACCTCCCTCTGCATTTGTAAATGGAGCATCAGTGGACATCAGTTGATCTCTTATGTCATGACCTAAAAAGAAAATTTAAAAAGCTGTGTGCCTTCCCTTCCAGAGTCTTGGACAATTGCCAGAACTTTGCATTAAAGCCCACAAGCAGTGGTACTAGGACAGTTTTTGCCTTAAAAGATAGGTGGAGTTATATGCGGATCACTGAGCTAGCATCTCTAGCGGGATGGAGACAGATTTGCTCTGACAATATAATGCGCTTTGCAAGCTTCTATTTTAAGAATTCTTTGCGCTGTGACTTTTTTAAGACTATATTGGACAAGTATTTTGTTTCTCTTAAGAGACCTGCACTTCAGGAGGCTCCAAGTTCATACTGACATTGTTAAATTCTGCAAGTCAAAATGTATGTATACCTAGAGAAGTATTTTTCATGACTACTTCTTAACATAGCTCTTTTATATTTTATAGTTCAGCTACTTCATATTGTTCTTTTGTACTGTTACCTCTTGGCTAGGTGCAATCCAGTCTGCATAACACCTGAGAAGTGATTTGCTGCAGGACTTCCTATTTCATCTCTTTACAAAAATCTTGGAGTGATCTGAAAAATCTGAGTTTTGCATTCATCTTCAGGATGAGTGCAGCAGGGGTAGTGAAAGCGCAAATGGCACATCTGTGTGCTGCCTTACTCGATAAGGCTCAGCTCTGACCTCCAGATCTCTTCTTGAATGAGAAGGTAGCTCAGTTTCTGGGCTCTGACAGTTATTCTTTTTTTTTTTTCTTTTTTTTTTTCTCCCCTCCTAGCATTGAAACAAAGATATCATTTCTAATGACTGAGTGGTTGAGTAGCTTGTATTTTGGGAGGCAGGGAAGGAGTGGTATTAATTTGCTGTATCAGTTTATGTAACCTCAGTGACTCAGTGGATGTATATTATGCTTCCAGTACTGCTGATTTGACTAGTTGACTGCTGCCTTTCTCAAATCTGTCAAATCTGTTCCTATAGGTGAATAAAGGTGAAGGGCGAAATCTTCTCAGGTACCTAGCACTTTTGAAGAATATTTAAAACAAAATGAAATGTGAAATGCCCTACACTGAAGTCTCACTTTAAATGTGAGCACAACTCACTATCTCCTGATCTGATCACAAGAGGTATTTCCAAGTAGAGAATCATCAGATGTGACCTATATATAGGCTGGTTCACTGTAAATATATGTTCTTCATTTTACCTGTGGGTTTAGGAATAGCATTTCTTGTTTTAATTTCCAAATACATTACTATGCGTGCTTGCTTACAAAATGCAATCTCTCTCAGGCTTTTTTCTGATGTTTTTTTCCCCTTGGCTGAGTTTCATCATTCAATTTACTATTTAGAAAGCATTAAACTAGTATTAGAAAAAGCAGGCCATCAGACTTTAATAGCTGCTGATATGATTACAGTTTTCACTTTAAAAAATGGATTATAACAGCAGTATGCAAGTATATAATTTCTGACCTATTTTGAATGGTAAGTGGAAACTGCTACCTTGCAAACTTCTTCAGCAAAATGCAATTCATTCTAGCCCTCTAATACTTACGGTTTTCATATGTGAAATTATTTGTAATACATTGAGTACAATGCATTTGTACTTAAGTGTGCACTTACACATCTGTCTTTATTAAAATTGACTTAGGGGTTTTTCGTCTGTATAGAGATTTTAATATATAAAATTAATTCATAAAAATAAAATGAGGAAATACGTATTCACATATATTTTATTTAAAACAGATTAAAGTTGTAAAAAATCCCTTGTTCTGAATATATATATAGACAAACTAGCATTTTAAAAGGGAACCTGATAGTTCAGATTTTTGAGTGAAAGAAAGGAACTAATTAATGCTTCATGAAAATCTACAAACTTGTAGATATTTTATGGTTAGTTGTGAAGAACTTATTGCTATCTTGAATAATGCACTGAATTTACCAATTTTATTTTGAAAATATAGTTTTGATATATTATCAAGTCTTAGTGCGTTTTTTCTTCCTTCTGGACCAAAATGTCAGCACTTTATGGTTAGATTCACCTCTGTGTGATGTAACCACTGTTTGATGTTGATGCTGTACGTACTGCATATATAAACACATGTATTGTCAAGGGAACTTGTTTAATAAATAAGGCACGCATGAAAAATAGCTTAAAAGGAATAAAATAGCAAGCGTAATAGCAAGCAATAAAATAGGAGGCTTTTTACCAAATGTCTACAGTTTTATAGAGCATGAAATGATAACAACGATGTTACCTTGATGCCTTGTGCATGCTTCAGTTCTCATTAGCTGTGGATAGTCACTATTATAAACAGCTTTGATAGTTTGCAAGAGAATCAGAGTAGGTTGAAGTTCAACACTTGCTGAACATCTTCTTGGTAGATCATTCGTTCAATCCTGGAGACAAAATACTTGTACCAATAGAACACGAATGCCCCCACGGTATTTCTTGGTTGATTCCCACCCCCACCTCAAGCCTCGTTTATAATGTCTAGTATATTCAGGAACTGATATTGAGGGTGATGCATGTGCCAGATGCTGTCCCTGCTGTGTTTCTCTTGGAAGAACTCATAGCCGTGATGCTCTTCGTGTTCCAAAGGTCTGTTGTTAGCCAAGCCCCAGGACAGATCAGATCATCGTTGCTCTGTTAAAGTCTTGCAAGGAGTCTGTTCTTTAACTGCCCTTCACTATCCCATCTCGCCTGTCTCATTTGTGTTTTAAAAGGCATCCCAAAGTCTGAGCATCAAATGTTTAGATCCCATAATATTCTTTGTAACCCACTTCCATCAAATTTAATCTTTTATTTAAAAAATAAATGTTGGTCTTCATGACTATGAGCTAAATTTTCCCTGCGTGAAGCTGGTGAAATCAAATGTGGTGTCATATGTTGGAGTCTACAGCAGTGGCTAAGAGATGAGAAACATTCTGCCTCAATCTCTGTTGAAAGCTTAAATCTTAAACTTCATAATTTTATTTCTGCGTTAATATCAAATAAAAATACTGGTGGTTGCTCTAAAAAGGAGGGAACAAATCTCTTTGCCCATGGAAATTGGATGCTGTTGGGGCTGACAAAGCAGATGTATGATGACGGGGAAAAAAGAGAAGGAAACAGGGCAGATATAATGGTGGCCTGAAGGCAATGTTTTCCCACTGTCATGCCGAATGTGTTGTGAACTAATAATTCATATTTCATGGAGGCCATATTGTGTTCTAATGATATCCTCCTTTAAAATTAGTGGATGTTTAGCTTTTGAGAGGCACTTTATGCAAGCTTAGATATGAAAGTGAGGAAAAATTGGCTACTGGGTAGGATCAGTACACCTCTGCTTACAGTTTATCTTAATGCTTTAAAAATCAGCAGTTCTATTTTCTTTTTCAGAATCACTGTGCAGTTCTGTAGGGGCTCTTTGATTTGTTGCAGGTACGGGTGGCTATACCTGTTGTAAAGGTTTAGCGTGTGATTTTCATTGCTATAGAAAATGGCACCTAGTGCAGAGAGGTGCTGTTTAGAGAGAGTAATAGTTAAGAAATCTAACTTTTTCAGAAATCAACTGCATGTTTACAATACGCAGGAAATGTGCATGCATTTTGTGAGGTTTAAAGTACTCATGACTAATTACTGCTAAAAGATTCTAAATAATAAAATTAAAAATTAAATTAGTAGGGACTTATACATATTCAGGAGATAAGGAAAAGATTCTAAATTAAGTATTCTGTATTTTTAGTTGGTTTAAAGATGAATGTTTTTTAAGTGCACACAAATGGCAGAAGTTGATTGATACAGGTGTCAGGGGAATTAATTCCTCATTTTATAGTGTATTACAGCACAGGCACAAATAAGTGCTTGCTGTCCTGCTTGCTTGTGGCAGGAGATGTTGAAGACTTGCGCGGCATCCATGCGCTGGAATAAGAGAAGGTGGGGGGAAAGGGCGAGAGAGAGATTGCGTGTAGCTGCGTGTGTTGAAAGGCAGGATCTCATAGGAAGCGTGTTTTACAGATTTCACAGTCCTAATTATATTGACTTCCCTCTTCAGTCAGCCCCCTTGCTTTTTCCCTTCCCCCTTGTAAGTGCTTTTATCAGCTTCCTGAATTTCTGCTTTTATTCACTCCTCACTGTCACTTTGATGTCTATGCATCCTTTAGGTGGGTTTTCTTTGTTTGCTTGAATAAGATACTGTATCCTAGGTGTCATCTGTCAGTTCGTTTTTACTATAGGCATAGGGTTTAGTAATTGGTGGTCACACAGTATGTGCTTTCTCACTCACTTGTAACTGTTCCTACAGTCTCTTGGTTTTTTGTCTGGCAGAGTAGCTTCAGTAGTGCATATTTCTTTGGTAATGGCTAATTTTATTGCAGTGGCTTTTTGTTCTTGGTGTTTGGTTTCAATATGGCAAAGCCTTCTGTGCCTCTGTTTTAAATTTCTTTCTCCTGGTTAGTGTTGTTTTTCTCCTCACAACTTGTTTAATCTCTACCAGACTGGAGAAATCCAGAATAAAGGGTCATATCTTATTTATTAGCTCCGTTCGGCAATCTGAGTTGCCAGTTGCCCTTCCCCTCCGCCCCTGCCCCATCTTCATTTCTCTTACTTTGTATCTCCTTTCCTTTCAGTTTCTCTCTTGTTTAGCACTCCACTGATGCATTAGTAACATCACGCATCTGTTCCATCCTCTCCCTAGTTTGCCGCGTGGGGGTGACTCTTTTTGTTATGCATGCGTTGAGGTGTTGGGCTAAGCAACCGGTAGACCTAGTAAGTCTTACACTGCTTTAGTGATAATGATTTCTCCTAATAAGAAGCAGGTGTAAAACTGTGAACATTAAATAAGGAAAAAGTCTTATCTGTTAATTACGCTCTTTTTATGAGGATACAGATGACCTAGTTAGTTAGTTATGTTAACCGGTGAAACTTGTCTAGCTGTATTTAATCCCAGTAAATTAATCTATTAATCTAAAGGTATTAAGATCTTAGATCTCGCACACATGAGAAAAGACGTGCTAGTTTTTTGCACAATTTCTTTAGATCAGCCTAACACAATACGTGAAAAATATTGTAGTCACTTAAATCAGTTTGATTTGAATAGCAAAATTTAGAAATCAATTTATCTCTTACTGCAAGCTAAACCAATATGAGCACAGGTTAAAATTACACTGTTATTTCGTGCCTGATGCTGCCATTGATGCATTAATGGCTAAACGGCAAAAACAGTTTTGATCTGCATCAGGAGTGAAGATGGTTGCCATTATGGTGTTAGCTGGAGCTGACGATATGGTCGCTGTTGGTTTTATACCTGTTGTCAGTTCTGTGCCAGCTGCAGGAGGGCAGCTGATGAGGATGGCTGATCCTCTTTCAAAAAACAAGCAAAAACCACCAGAAGTGTTTCTTCTTCGGTATTGTTTGGTCTAGAAGAGTTACTTTTGTACTCAGCCACCCGTGCTTCCTTGGTGTGGAGGTGCCAATTTGATCTAGTACCATAAAATCAGGTTTATTCTTTGGGGGAGTGATGGTCTCCCTTAACTTTGCCAACATTGATGCACTAGTTTAGTCTGGTTGTCTTTAAAGAATAAGCATGGTAAAAACTTGAATGTCAGAGTAAAAATGTGAAAACTACTGATATGTTGTGACCTGGTAGCTTCCCTTCCTATTAGTAGCAAATACTGGCTACCATATGGAATACAGAAATCCTGGAAGACTTAAAGCATGAGACATTCCTCAGGGTTGAACAAAACAAAAAAGTAAACCCAGCCACACTCTTCTGTGGTAGTTTACAGACTGTAAGGAAGGTAGGGTTTTGGTTTTTTTTCCCATCTGCCTGTGTCACATGGGTTGCTCTTCAAGGTTTGTCCTTAAATGCTTTTAAAAAAATAGACATGGCAAAGTTGCGGAAACTGTTATGAATTAGCAGTAAAATTATGGAAGTGCTTTGACACTATATATAAAGATGACCTTTATTCCACCTTCATTATTTAAAATTGCAAGTTTGAACAATTTAGAACAATTCTGCTAGAAGATGGCACGCAAGTAAGTCAGCAAGCCAGTGGGAGCAGATCATCTTTCAGGACTCTCTGTTTCTTCTCCAGAAAGATTTATCTTAAAAAAAAAAAAAAAAAAATTCCAGATCATCAAAAGAATTTTATTTTTACAACTGAGCTATTTAAAGACAGCTAGTATTTTGCAAGTTGGAACTTTTGTCTGGGCGGCTTTTTTTGTTAAGATCTGTTATTTCTGAACTATAGACCATTTATTATTCTGTAAAAAAAATAAAATGAAGACGCAAGGGGAATGGTTTTAAATATATGAAAACTAGATGCATGGAAGAAACCTTAAAATGTTTAATTAAAAATTTAAAACTCGGTACCCTTTCTTTAGAACTGACATACTGAAAATTGCCTTACCTCTGAATCACAATCCATGTCCTAACTAAATTGTTTTTCACATAAGCTATTTTGTTTTTAAAAATAAAAATGTTCAGTGGAAAAAAGACACTGATGTATATTTCTGCACTTATATAAGATGCCCTGTTTCTTGTTATATAATGCCTTTCCGTAACAGAAAATGAGGAATTCTAACTGTGAAAATACAGTCATATATTCTGAAAATATTTTTTTATATTCAGCCACATTTTTCTCTTTGAAATGTAGTATATTTTTGTTGTTGTTGTCGTCTTCCTTTTATTGTGCCTGTATAATTGTTACTGTCCGTTTTGCTGAATTTTAATAAAAGCAACCCATTAATGGAACAACACTTTTGTAAGAGAATATTATAATGTAGTTTGAAGAGATCTCTCTTACAGTAATATAAAAAGTCTGGAAAATACATGCCATTGCTAATGTTGCAAATTAGTTTTACTAGTAAATAGCACTGTTACATGTTCAATTTTAAAAAGAATGATGGCATTTTGTTTTGCATTTGAGAATAAATAGGGATTTTTAAAATAAGATGGTCTGTCATAACTGATAGTCTGTGTGTAATGAATATGCAGGACTGCATGTATTTTAAACTTCCTCAGCTGGTAATGCATCCCTAATAGCTGTCTGTTAGCAAATTAGTCCCCTCTCATATTATTTTGTAGAAACTGTTCAGATGCTCCTGGATGGTGGTTTGTTAGAGTGAATGGTACTTCAGATCTCGTTTTGCTAATCGCATCAAACACAAAAGTGTTTATTCACCACTAGGATTTCTAAAGGTGGTCTGTACTGTGATTCATGTTGGGACATTAACTGAACAGTGCTGAGCTGGACTGGATTTCTAATCTAATGGTCCTTTTTCTTCTTGTTGACTTCTAAGAATGAAGAAGTAAAACCAGTAAGAGGATGAATTAATAGCAATTTTTTTGCTTGTATTGTAGAAGTTGTTTTGACAGAAATGGAAGAGGAAATAGACTAAGTTGTCAAGAAAAAATAAATACTTCAAGTATTCTGTGTGTGCTACTGATATAATGATTGGCTTATGGTCTTTTTAAAATATTACTGCATATGAAATTTTGACATTGTAAACAAACTAGGCTTCTACGTGAGAAAGAGAGTGATTTCACTGGTGGTCCTGCAGTTCTGACTACTTGAACATTCAGGTTTAATTTGTAGAATTTTTCCCCTGTTATACTTAGCTTAAAATAGAAAGAAATTGCAAAAAAACCCAATTGCTTTCTCCTATTTATTCCTTTTGTAGTTAATCCCTGGTCCTTTCGTATTGACTGAGCCCACTCCAAACAGGTAGACATGCCTGTTTTAGCATAAGTACCTCTGCAGTTCTGACTACTTGAACATTCAGGTTTAATTTGTAGAATTTTTCCCCTGTTATACTTAGCTTAAAATAGAAAGAAATTGCAAAAAAACCCAATTGCTTTCTCCTATTTATTCCTTTTGTAGTTAATCCCTGGTCCTTTCGTATTGACTGAGCCCACTCCAAACAGGTAGACATGCCTGTTTTAGCATAAGTACCTCTTGTGCATCTTTGGACACAGAATCTGTTTTTGTTGAAATAAGGGATATATTTGTTGCTTGTTTAAAGTGTGAAATTTAGGCTCTGTTAAAAGCTCCGTTTAAGTTTTAGTAACCAGGCCCTAATGTTCTTAACACTAACAGAAAACCACTGCTGATAACCGAGAAACAGATCTTGCAGTTGATTGCAGTAATGCTCACAGGCTTTGTGGTTTCAGAACTTCAGTTTGATGACGGATTCAGATGAGAGAGGACTTGATGATTTGGAATGGTTTCCGGCATCGAATACTTCAAGTGTAATTTGAATTTGCAAAATGGTCTCCTTCACTATTGAATAAAAATGTTTTAAGAGTTCTGATGGACATAGAATTTTCATCATTGCACAGTGTTATTTGCCACACGTTTGTAAAGCACATCTGTTATCAAATGTAGTTTACATAATGCACACTGAATGCTTTACCCTGTGGACGAGATGTGAAAAAGTCAAATTCTCTTTCAACTGGTTGCATGATTTTTTTGTGAAAGGTAGGTTTTTTTCTTTTCTGTTTCTGATTGAGCAATCATTGTTTATGTTAACCTAAGACTTGTATTAAAGTATGTCTTAAAAAAAAAAAAAGCCTTCTTCAAGTCTAAAGTACGTCACTGTCAATGTACAGTAAGTCAGATTAGACTGAACCATACTGAGACTATGAATCCGCAGCTCATTCCTTTTGGCTCTGAAGCCTGTAGGACTCTGGCAGGCTCTACCCCTCTTTCTGGACAGGGAGGTATAAATTGCATTTTCAGATCAGAAAACTGGTTATTCTGAAAACAATATATGGAGTAAACCCCTCGTTTTGTTTTAGTTAGTAGGAAGGAAGGCAATAATTTGTTCACCTTCAGTTTTTTGAGGCAAGATTTAGTTAAGCACTGAATGGTACTGTTCTGCTAGCCTGTGTATCTGAAGATGGTTATAGTTTGGGTGAAGAATGGTTTCACCAAAGCAAGAGTTCGATGCTTGGCGTTATTCTTAAGGACAAGTAAAAGCTGATACCTGCCAGCTGATTTGCCATGTTGTGGAACCCATGTTTTCAACATGTGCACAATGTGTTGTGACAGCAAAACAGCATCTCATAATTTATTTATATACCTACACTGCACATAATTTGATCTAGAAGGCAAGCACCTCAGAGTTGTGCAAAGGTTAAGATTAGCACTGTTCTTGTAGTAGCAGAAGCCGTTTGCCTGTCTTTGAGAGGCTTCCAGTTCCAAAGCAAATGTGGTTATCTTTTCCAAATGGAAAATAGTAATTAAATTGTTCGACAGATCAATTTGTACTCGGATGATGCGATGTTATTAATCTTATTTGGAACAGTTTCATGGACTTTAGCAAACCTGAATAGAATACTGCAATGCCGTGGTTTCTATTTTAAGTACTTTGGTTTTAGATTTGCTATTGATTAGTTCTTCCATTTGAAAATGAGTATTTTTGAGGTAAGACAGAAAAAACCAGTAATTGGAGAGTGTATGCATTAAATACAACTTTTCATGACAGTAGACTAGTGCTGAGTCATTTGAACTGTTTGCAAATATAGTGTCTGTAATACTGGGATTTTTCTATAGTGTGTGGCTAGATTTTAAAGCCAGATTGTCTTCACAAATAAACCTATGTGTACTGAAGATACATGTGAGATTGTCAGGTTTATTTATAGTGAAAATAAATACTTTGCAGCTTACTAACAGAATTATTATTCTTACAGTACCATAAATGGTGGATTTATAGGGAGGCAGGAAACAAGCATGTGAGCTCAGATGCTTGCCAGGTCGTTTATTTTGCACTTACTTTCTATGCTAGGGAGGTGCAGCTTAATGTTATCCTTCCCTTGTCACCTTTTCTTCTCTTTCAGTTGGATAGAAATCCGACTAAAGGAGGAACAGAGGAGTTAGAAGACCCCCTTCCTAACAGAGCCTGTCCTGGTGCCAGTTGAGGAGGGTTTGTGTTACTCACATCCCACTGAAGTCAAGTTGCTAAATCCTGTCTTCTAGAAAGACAGATATTGTCACTTAGTGTTCTTGGGACCATAAATGAAATTGAACCAGGAAACTGGAAAATGGTGGATTGTAGATTTGTTAACCCAGAAGTAGTCAATTATGGGCCTGGAGGAGAGAATTGCCCCCCTAAAGCTTTTGCTGTCACATTACCATACTTTGCAAGACATGCATTTGCACATCTGAAGGTAGGAAAATACTGAAGCAAGTGTGGAAAAAAACCTAACAGCTATAGAACAGTGTATATATATATATATAAAATGACGATCTTGACTATAGTTTAAACCAATTAAACCAATTCTAAAATTGTTCGAGATTACCACATTTGCAGGCGTGAAAATTTGTCTGGTCTTAATTTAAAAAGCAAGAAGTAGGCAAATGCTCTCAGGTTTCAGGATGTTTTTTATGAGAAATAAAATGGCCAAAAGCATTCTTACTGTTTCTGAACCACAGCAGGTCTAGCTGTAAACCAGTAGACCTTTATGCTGCTGTGGATCACCTTGCAGAGGAGTCTTCAACCTGTTGTATTTTCAAGCTTGCAGAGAATAGAGAAAGGTGAAAGCAATCTAAAGAATATAATGTGCCATATGGCTGCTATGTAGGATGTTCTGTTTTACTGCAAAAAAGTACAGTTGGGCAAGGCAGGATTTAAGCTTTTATATATAGGAGGAAGACATCTTTAACTTTGGATGCTCTAGGCTTGTCTGAACCCCTAAATTAATTACAATGTGTGTCATATTAACTGTTTAAAAACCCAAACAAACCCAAACTGGGTGCAGTCTGTTCATAGCTCGGGTGTATTCTCATCTGCAGTAGCAAGCCACTGGTCTGCCTTAGAAAGGTCTTGTCATACTTTACAAGGCTTTAAAAAGTAGTAGAGAGCTGAGGAAAGCTGTGAAAGTAAAATAAATGTAAATGCAGTAACCTTTTGTTTAGCTGACCTAAAAGATCCTAATTCTGTCAAGCTCTAACATTCTTTTCACACACTGTGAGGCATATGCTTATTTGTGTGATTATTTTCTTTGAATCCTAGATGTATTTACATTTTTAGAACCCGATTCACGCATTTGCTGTTTGATGGAGCATATTTTTAGTATCTCTTAATTATGATGATTTCCTGGTAGCCAGATAAAGTTTGGAGTTACGTGGAAGCCTTTTCCCAAGCTGTGTTTCCTACCGCGTTGGTCGGAAGCTGCTTCTTCCTCCAGGTGCTGCTCTAATAACTGGCATACACAGGCGGTTATTTTCAGTTGTTTATTCTGGTACTTATTTAGGCTTATTCTGTATTTTTCAAGGATCTCAAGTAAGCGATTTGTTTGTTTAGGGGGAATTTCCAAGGTAAGCCAACTTGCTGAAACTGCTTATTGGGCAACTTACAAAATAGTTTCTCTGCACTTGTAAAACCTCTGCTTTTCCTCTTCACTAGATTATTTCTGGGCTAATTACAGTTTTCATATTCTGATGCAATCTATAAAAACACTAGTTAGAAATTATCAAGGAATACATACAGTCATTTTTACTGACGATTTTTTAAATGAAGAAATATTTTTATAATCTTAATTTTAGTAAATACCTCTTCAGGGAAATGCAGGCTTTAGAGAGTTGTCAAACAATAAATCTCATTTGGAACGATGTATATTTTTTCCAACAGAGGTGATCTTTCTGTCACCGAAGTCCAGTGAAATCCTGACTTCACATTCTGGTGAATCAGGACTTAATTTTTTTTTTGTTGTAATTATTTGAATATAGTTTTGGAAATTTTTTTTTTTTTTCTTTGTAAAGAGACCGTTCAATCAGAGTTTAAAAACAATTAAATCTTGTAGTTTTCACTTGTTTTCTTTTCACTCCTATTTGGAAAAAAGACTTTGTGTACCTAATTCACATATCTTACAATTTTTTTTCAAGTTTTCCCAACAGTCTCTCCCCACTTCTCAGCAAAATAATAGTGCAAGATTGCTCTGAACTGCCTCCCTCCTATTATCAAAGTGTATTCTAAATTCTGTCAAGAATAATTTAAACATTTTTGAGAAAAACTGCATTCTTTGAAGCACTCCCCGGCGTCTTGTCTTGCTTTGACATTTTTACTTAAAAGGGTATATAATGAGGCAGTTGCAGCTATAAGTTACTAAGTTATAATGCACTTGAAAAGTTACTTGGCTGGCTGGCTGTCTTCCATTGTCTGTTTTTATGTTTTTATCATTCTGATTTCTGAAGGCTTTCCATTGTTCAGTGAATAGCCAGCTTACTAATAGGTTTTGACGGTCTCACACAATATTCTTGTAGCCGAATTATGGTGTTACAGCCTGGATGGATGGGCAACAAGATGGATAAATAACTGGTTGGCTTAGAGGACAGCAGTTAATGGGTCGTACTCTACCTGGAGGCTGGTAACAAGCAGCAGACTGGTCTTTCCTGGAGGAGGTGATGGAGGGCACTCTCATCAAGTTTGCTGATGACACCAAACTGGGGGGATCAGTCGATACAGCAGGGCAGGGCTGCCCTCCAGAGGGACCTAGATAGACTGGGGGAGTGGGCTGATGGGAAAATTATGAAATTCGACAGGTACAAATGCAAAGCCCTGCACCCAGGCAGGAGGAGCCCCTGCAGCAAGACCAGCCGGGGACTGACCGGGGAGCAGCTCTGCAGAAAGGCCCTGGGGTTGTGGTGGGCAGCGAGCTGGGCAGGAGCCAGCAGCACGCCCGGCAGCAGGGGAGGCCACAGCGTCCTGGGCTGTATGAACAGGAATGCGGCCAGGAGATCAAGGGAAGGGATTATCCTCCCCTACTCAGCATGTCTACATGCTGTGTCCAGTTTTGTAGTCATTCTTCTAGTTTGTTTTATTTGTAGCCATACTTATTCGGGAAACCTGTTGTGCATAACTGGAAAATGTTTTAGATTAAAGTATAAAACGGTCACTTAGTTTGTTGGTCGGATCGAAACTTTAGATACTGCGGCAGAATTTTAATTTGTAGGAAGTGTCAGTCAGGCATATGAATGATTTCAGAAAATGGTGTCCTTTGTACTTGAGGTATATGGTTATAAGCTATCGTAATTTGTTCCTTTGGATTCTTCTAGCATCTAGTTCAACCACTTAAGATACGGGGTGGGGGGGAGGTTTTCCCAGAAATACAGTTCATTTGTAAATAAAAATGTTTTATAAAGTCATTAAGAAATAATCTATCCTGAGGTCCTGGCTTTAATAAATTAATCTTGTAATAGGAATACAGTGTCTGGTTAGCACAGGTTCTGGCTGCAGAAAGATATAAGAAATGTAAATCGAGATGTGAAAACATGGATGTTGTACCAAATAATAATATTGTACTCCTAGTCTCGTCTTGATTTCTAAGTCTTTGGCCTATTTGTACAGCTATATGGTGATTTTTTTTTTCCCCCAGAAAAAAGGCTGAGGCGGGAAACGCCTCTAGGGAAAATCAGTGCATTAAGGACTACACTCCGGGCACTGATTTTTTTTCTTACTGACCTTTAAGAGCACAGGGCAGTCCTTTTAATGACTGGAATTAGCTGGTACAGCTTTCCAGGTCCCATTAGCTGATATAGGCAGGATCCACAGGGGCAGAAGCAGATGATGACTGTAGCTTTTTCTCACGCTGAGGTGTTGGGAGAGGTGGAGTCATCCCCTGAAACTTCCAGGTAAATCCTCACCTGGCTAGAGGAGGCGAGGGCAGCGCAGCGTCTCAGTAGGGCTGCACGTACCCAGAGGCTGCTTCAGGCTGGGGTGACTGGTTCCAGGGTAGAACCGACTCCCATGCTTCAGCGCCTGCATGGTGAGTGCAAGGCTAGGGCGGGCGCGTTGTTCAGCGGTGTTGGAGAAGGTGAGGTTTTGTAGCAAGTGGAAGTTTTGTGGACGAGTGCTGCCTCTTTGCTTGGGCTTCGAAGGAGGTGGGCTGTAAGTTGTAGTGTGGCTGCGAGGGAGGTGAGCCGTGGGCTGGCCACGGGGCTGTTCCTGGGGATGGTACAGAAGGCTGTGTGTCAGCACTTGAGTTGCCAATTTTTAAGAAATATTTTGCCTCCTTTTAGTTCTGTTCTCTTGAAAGTCATAGCTGGTGTAGAATTGAAGTCGCCTTGTGTTTGGGTTATTATGGCAAGTCCTGTAAGTCTGCATCTAATTGTGAATTAGCATTTTCTCTGTAGTCTGGGTTTTTTTTTCTGTGCACAGCAGTGCGATTAAGAAATAGGTGCAGTTACTAATTCAAAGGTACAATTTTATGGTGAAAGGAAAAATGCGATAATACGTTAAGCGTGTCAGGTCTCAGTGGTGTCTGTAAGAATTTGTATGTGGACGTGAACAGCATATGAGGGTGTATGGATGATACTTTTGTCTTTCTTAGAACTCCTTTGGTGCTGGCTCTATTCAGTGTTTTATAAACATGTAAAACTACACTTGGATTATGGAAAACATAATTCTGAATAGCTTTGTAAAAGGAACAATAGACCCATTTTTCTGTTGTTTCAGGTTTGACCGTTAGCTTCATCTAGCCATCCTTAGCATTTCTGACAACAAACAGAAACCCCACATGGAGCAGTTTGGTTTTGCTTAGCCAAGCAACTTTTACTATACCTGGCAGAGCGTGAAATCATGCAGCAAGGTTCTTGATGTTAACGCTCTGTAACTGACTTTGGAGAACAAGCCTATGACAACTCTTCAGCCAGAGTATTTTGAGTTTCTCTAGAGTATGTCAGCACAGCGGGCAGCTGTTACCGTTTAGCTTTGGCCAGTGACAATGCCAATAGTTAACAGGACATTTTAGGCAAAATGAAAAAAACAGAGGGTGCAGTGCTAAGAAAAAAGTTGTATCAGTCTCATACGTTGTTTGGATACTGTCTCTGTTCTGGAGTTAAAAATATCCTGAAGTATCAATATAGAGCGCAAAACTGTCAGAATATATTATGAGAAAGACAGGATATTTCTGTTGTCAGTGAGAGCCGCTGGCTTTTGTTATTACAATTGAATAGCATTTCTGCATCATACACAATGTTACTAATAATTGCTCATCATTCAGGACTGTAGTAAAGGAGTTGCTCCAAGGAACACAGAGTCATCGTACATCACAGTGTACTTGATAATAAAGACGTGTTGACTTAAAGGAAAACGCTTTCCTTATTATATGCTGATGTTTTACTTCTGAAAAATGCTTTTAGAAAAAGATGTCAGCTTATTTACTGATGTTTTAATGGATATTTGGTGTGTCAGTCCAGTTTTATGGCTCCTTTTGGCAACTAGCACAGCTCAGTTGCTTCTGTATATGATCTGTGACGATGCAGGCAACAGAGTGAATTACTGCTCTCTGATATTTTTGCCTGGTTTAATACAACATATTCTGCATTTGGATAATAATCTCCGTAATGGTAAATGCTTTTAATTAATTTCCTTATTTTAAAATATCATTAACGTGACATTTTCCCTGAAAGACTAACATGATGCTTGTCCTAGAAAACCTTATGCTCTTTCAGCATTTATCCGTATGGATGCCGTATTCTAGCTGTGTCTGTCTGGTGTGTGGAAGCTTGGACATTTTTTACCCAGCAGTATTTGCTGGGAGCTTCCCTTAATGAGTAGAACAGCCCAGACCAGCAGCTCTTCTCGCCACCCCCATCCTTTCCATCAGCAGCTCAGCTAGCAAATTCTTTTTTTTTATTGTAAGCAGAGAGCTCGTGAGACTGCTTTAGAAAAACGGACAGAGAATTCCGGGAGGAAGGTTTCGAATTTATATGTTCTTCCTAAAAAGCATTTTTTTCTAGAGCATGTTCTAATAGTGGTCTGGCCAGAGTTAGCACTTCAATAGCTACCACATCTTTTTATTCTAGAAGATGTTATTCTTCATTAGACGGCACGATTCTTTTCTTTGTACATCCTCCGGCCAGTCAGCGACTCCTGTAGAGCAGAACAGGAGGGAAGGCGTTCTTCTAATCGTATTCAGTCTAATACTTCTTTCACTGTAGGAGGAAAGAGGAACTGCTAGAGACCCAGCATAGATACGTATAAGCAAATTCGGTTGTCACTGTACATCTGTAGAAGCCATACAGGCTGGCCCTTTCTGCTTGGTCTCACATTAGTAATTCATGGCAGTTGGCTCTGCTTTTTTGATGTCGGTATCATCATCGTCTTCTGGCACATTCTTTGCTGCTGTATACAGAGAAGACCCTGTATATTGACCTTAATGACTGTGTGGTGGTGTCGTCGAAAAAGGTACTGCTTAGCTACCCTCTGTCGACTCAGGCTGCCTTCACAGCTTCTGTGGATACGTACCTGCGCTACATGTGGGATATTCTTCAAAGGATTTTTCCAGTCTATCTGGAGGCTGACAAAAGCAGAATCTCACACGCATGTGCATGCACAGACATATGTATGTATGTGTATTTATATGTATGTACTTATAAGCATACGTACATATATATCTCTCCACCTGTATTGTGGTGGAAATGTGCTGCAACATTCAAATTAAAAGCATTACTTTTATGTGTATTAGGTACATACGATAGCAGAAGCATCACTGTCTGATAGCTTTTTTTGGCAGAATTCTGAAATCCCAGTTATTGACGGACTGCTTTCAGGTGTTGCCGTTTATATAGTTCAAGAAATCTGCATCTTGCCTCAAGATAAATAGTTATGACATCACTTTAATGTGAAGGTTATGCTGCCTAACACGGTATTCTTACCCTCTCAGTTTTACAATATAGTTGCAAAGCACAGAAGCCTTCTTTTATAACAGCCTGTGTTAACAGCCTGTGTTAACAGTCCGTCAGTATTGAACTGGTCCAGTAGCTTTTAAATTCTGAGAGTCGGGGATATGCATGCAATATTTTATTTGTTTGTTTGTTTTATGCTCAGCTGAGCTAGATGCTGAACATGCACAGAAGGTTTTGGATATGGAGCACACCCAGCAGATGAAGCTAAAGGAACGTCAGAAGTTCTTTGAAGAAGCCTTCCAGCAGGACATGGAGCAATACCTTTCTACAGGATACTTGCAGATAGCAGAGAGGCGAGGCAAGTTTTAAAATACCTTCTTGTAATCCACAAACTCACAACTTGGGGAACATTGTTGAGGGGTCAGAGTCAGCAACGGTTTTAATGCTTACAGCTGACGCATTGCAGCGTCTAAATTCTTCCTTGGTGGAACTGAAACTTCAGATAAGCTCTTTAAACAAACTTAGGGTTCCAGGGAAACTCGACAACTTAGAAAATCAATCAGTCAGACTCTCTGCTTGTTGTCTGAGGAAATGCAAAGCACTGAAGTATGTCTGGAACAGCACTTTTCTCTGCAGCTGAAGAGTGCATCCATATCTATAAAGATATGGATGGAGGTGGCCGCTTCTGTACGCTGAAGTTGCAAAGCCTGGGATTGTCACCTGCCAGAAGGTGCCTCAGAAAAATTTTAAAAGCGCAGACGAAAGCTCAGTGTTGTATTTCAAAACAGTTCCCAGGTGGTAGCTATTTCCATTGTCTATGTAACATGCAGAGTGTGATTAGGACATGGGAGATCAGATTAAGCTCTCTCCTTATGATGAGATGACTCAAGTCTGGCATCTCCCGACTAGTTAAAGCACAAGAATGCCATAGGCTACAGACGCTTCTGTGTGGGAGGTATCCATCTGTTGGGCCAAAACTTCGAGATTGTAGGACCAGAAAGCAAGCAAGCAGGAGATTACGTCACTCATGTGGCAGGAAAAAATGTAGAGATTCTGTCCCTGCTCCGAGGCCAGTTCTGCTGTCATTTGTAATGTCGGAGCAGGGAATACAATCCAAGATTTCCATTTCTCTGCATGAGTGCTATAAACACTCATCTGCAAGATACTCTAGATTGGTTGCTCAGACAGCCTTCTGAGAAGTGGGGTATGTAAGTTTTAAATTCCTTTGGTCTAGGAAGGAATTGAGTTTGGGTCTCCTGCTTTTTATATATATATATACACACACACACCACTTAGGCTAAAAGTGGACATTGTCACTGGCTAGTTAGTGCTGGATACTTGGCTCTCAGAAATTCAGAACGCCAAACTTTCTGAACTTCAGCTTTGCAGTATAATGCAGAACCCACATATATCAAAGAAACTGTTTTTATGAAAGATTTGATCCTGCAGCTATAGTATATTTGGGAAAAAAACCAGCAAACAAATGATAGGATTTTGTCTCGGTTCACATATGAAGGCGTTTAATAGTGTAACTATTGAATTTAGATAAACCATTAAACTGTTCATTATAATGTTTGATGTTATACCTGCAGCAACTGGACTTAAATCTGACTACCCCTGGACTTACTTGTTCTGTTTGTATGCTTTATTGTTCAAGGAAGAAGATGCTCATCCAAGTACTAAATTCCTGTGTGAATTGTCGGTATAATATTGATGATAATAAGTAGTTTGCTTGAGTAATTAATAATGTGAAATCCCCATGCTGGGAGAAGATACTGGGTATCAGCCTAGGTTTTACACACTACTGTCATTTATTAGACTGATTGATTGAATGAGGAAGAAGAATGGCTGCTCTCTGTTAACATTAATCCTTACCTCTGAATTTTCACGTCCCTTTGTGTACTGACATTTAGTGATCGTGTGTTTAAATGTGTGTGTTTTTCTCTAAAAAGACTTCCAGTCGAGAGAATTGGAAAGGAGTGTTACAAAATGGAAAGTTTCGATCTTCGCCCCTGAGCCCCATCCTAGCATATTTCTGACAATGCTCTTGCTGTAAATGTTGTTGCTAAAAATGTTTTGTTTTACAAAAAGAGTAATGGACGTTAGTTTCACAACGAAGATTGCACGGAGTACTCTTGGATTTGCCTGAGATTGCTGCTGAGCAGCTCCTGGGGGTGTGCTCCTTCCATATCTAGTTTAATTATTACTAATGCGTACAATTATAGCAGCTCTTGAAGCCTTTATAGGCAATAACATCATGTGGCTGACTGTCAGTTTGCTCATTGCACTATTTTTACTGCAGAACCGATTGGAAGTATGTCTTCCATGGAGGTGAATGTGGACATGCTGGAACAGATGGACCTAATGGACATGTCTGACCAAGAAGCGCTTGATGTCTTTTTAAACTCAGGAGGCGAAGACAATAATATGCTTTCTCCCATGCTGGGTATGATACTAGTAATGACAGCGTGCTTAGAGACAAAGTGATAAATCACCGGCATTGCTCTAATTTGTAATGGATTATGTTATCTCGTAAGACATTACACTGTACGTAGATTGAGTTTTTTTCATTAGTGGTTTTCAAAACATTAACATTTAGTTGCAGTACAAGAGAGCTTGCTGCAAAATGACTCGATACTTCTGGACTGTCTCTTTTTTTTTTATCCAGTTACTACAGCTTCATGTTGTACTTGTCACGGTGTGGATAGGTGATGTGTGACATACTGCTTTCAAGGTGCATTTTTCTCTATATAATCGAGGACAGTTTAACGAACATCAACAGAAAGTTTGCGGTAGTTAGGTTTTTTTACCACTGCTTTCTTAGAATTTGTCCAGAATTTTGGCATTTTTGAAGTAAATTCGGACCAGTTGTATAGTGCAAGATCTTCAGTGAGAGATATTCAGAGACATGGTTCAACATAGCAGTTCATACGCATAAAACACGACAGTGTTCTGGAGGCTTCTAAATAGTGATTCTGCTACTGCAGCTCTTTCACGTAGCCTTCTTACTGCTAGTAATGTTAGCTAAATTGGATTAATCTTAATCCAAAATTTTGTTTATGTGTTCTGATGAACAAAACCAGACTTACGTTTTGGCAAGTTGCAGCATGATGAGGGACCTGCTTAAAGCAGGCAATTAGTAATACTGGATACTTTATCCACGAGGGAAGTGTGCTTTCTTAATTAAAAACTTACTTTAGTACTAAAATGCCTTTTCCCAAAAGAGCCAAAATAAGTTTTCTTGGGGGAGATGATGAAGCTCCTTCAAATGTACTTAGATTTCTTTTGAAAATAGGGGTTGAAATATTTTTATAAAACTACTTACAGTGAAGAAACAATATGTACTTCAAATTCTATCCTGCATTTTGGGATATGTAAAGAAGAATGTTAATAATATCCTGGGGTAATTTTCTTCCTCCCTATGTAAAGGTGATTATTACCTGCTGTGAACATGAAAAGCTCACAGTAAGTAGTCAAGGCACACTTGACTACTAAAGGTTTTCGTGTTTTATTGCAAAAACTAAATTCAGATGGCTGGTTTTGGATAGGCATCCAATTCATGCATTATTAAAGTTGATCAGCATTTGAGAATGCGAGCCGTTACAGAATCTAGGACTGTTTTCCCCTTGCTGGGTCTTTGGCAGACACTGGGCCAAGAAGCTTCATGTCTTAACAGCAAACGGTATAACTGGATTATCTAGGGAAGTGTAGAAACTACTAGGTGTGGTTGGTTTTTCCTAAATAGATGTAAAACTTACTAGCCTTTGGAAAAAAAAAAACTATATATTTTGTGCTGTAATGTTTTGAAAAAAAAAACTATATATTTTGTGCTGTAATGTAAGTATTACAGTGTGTATGTATGGATAGAGTATATACATATATATATTTATTATATATATGCGCATTGCAGCACTGGTACATTATATTACAGTGTATGTTCTAGCACTGTAATGTTAATGCAGAGGTTGGATAGGCTTGCAACAAGACTTACTCCTCTACAGTTACTACTACAGTGTAACAGTCTTGCGAATCTTACTGTTGTGGTTCCAGAGGATTCATTTCCCTCTGAATTAGAAGGGATTTTTGTGCTTGCTTTAAGGACCTTGCACCCTAGTATCAAGCCAAATATACGATAGTCTTCATTCTCAGAAAAATGAGATGGTTTAAAGGTAACTCTTCATTTTGCTGTCAGTGGAGAACTGGGTTGGTCAGGGCAAGATTTGTTTCACAATTTTCCTGAACACCACAGAATACAGGTAAGTTATTTTAGTAACTGCTAAAAATTAAAATCAGCTCAAGACATTAAAATGTTTTCAAATTTGCCTTGCTATAAACATTGCCAGCTTATGAGCATTGGTTTTGCAACTTTTCATGACAGTAAGTTGAACTGAAAAATGTACTCACCTCTGCCACTCCAGAAAACTCCTCCTCTGTGTGTCTGTTGTGTAAATTAATCTAATGCATGCTGGTGCGCACAACATAAAGACAGGTGTCTTTTTATCAAAAACGTCTTCCTAGTACCACTTGTCTTCAGTATAAATTCATGTACTACCCGCGGAAGCAACTCAGTAGACCTGCTAGACGTCCTGGACTGACACAGTCGGTTGGACTGTGCTTTCGGTCCAGGCGGGTTGGTTGGCTGTCAGAGTTGCGAATGTTGTACCAGATGTTTATCAACTTGTGCTTAAACTGGAGACCTGCTGAGGGCACATTTCCCCCTGGAGTTCCTGGGTCCCAGAGAAGCGAAGACAATGTCACATACAGGGCTGCTGGCTGTCCACGTTTAGGTCCAGAATTTAAGATTGCAGCTAGTTAGGGCAAGAAATGTGCCTGAGCTAGTGTGTCGAGTACAAGCAGCTTCTGCTGCCTCCAGATGCTGTTACGACTGTTTTCTTGATAAATTTTACTCAGATACTTGGTAAGACGATGGGGACCAGTCATAGGGCAGTGTAGTGTGAACTACTCTGCAAACAGCCTCAGCAGAGGTAAGGCGTAGTGATCAGCTCATTTCCGTCCGACCCTCTTGAAACCTTTTTATATAAAATCCCACAGGATTTTTAAGAGTATTTTCTCACTAAGGTTACGCAGTGCTGAAGCTGGGTGCCCTGACTATGGAGAAACCCTTGTTAGGTATAGTAGGGAAGGAAAAAAGGGCTTTATTTGGCAGATGCCATAGAAAGAGTGCTTAGATGTCTCCCTGTTTTTCCTTCTTACTTACTGCCAGGAAGTGTCCAGAGGAGAGGATCTAAGAACTCCCAAACTGCAAGCAAACACCATTACACTGAACTTGCTTAGAAGAAGTCTTTTTGCATAGGATATGGAGGAAGCATAGTCTTAAAATCCCATTCCTGTGCACTTGAGCTATGGCAGAGCTTTACCAGAGGAATGCTTTCACGCTGTGGGCAAGAATCTGTTTTGCTTCTGCATCATCTTTTTTAGCCAAAACTGGAGGTTCCTATTAATGCCCGTCTCCCAGATATTATTATTTTTTTTAATTTCACCCAGTTTATTTGTGTCGTTCTGTTGGACAGGGTTTGTCTGGAGGATTTTCCTGTGGTTGATGATTCTCAGCACATGCTGATGTCTGAATGGACTTTATCATCAGAGTCAGTTAGGAGGACTGAGTGGTCTTAGCTAGCAGGCAAACTGGACATCAGCTATGTCTCTTAACAGAGTCAGGACTTGCTTAATACTCCTGCAATCTTACCGGATTTGATCTCAAGCATTAGCAATACTAGAACGACCGAGAGACATAACGCACCATCAGAAAGAGATTAAAGCCAGCCTGGGGCTTGTATTTGAGATCAACTTCAGAAAAGCCAAAAGGCAGCTTTGTGTTTTGGGAGGGGTTTTTAATGGTGTTTCGCAAAAGCAGCAAAACAGCCTGAATGCAACTCATTAACCAACGCTGAGCTCAGTTAATATACTGACTTCTCAGTTCGCCTGCTGAGCCACAGCTTGATTTTTGTTGTTCTTTTTCCAACTGTAAGGGCCCGACTCCAACACCTACGTGAATGAGATAAGTCTTCAGGTTCCGAGCCAGTCTGAATTACGACAGAAACTGTCTTCACTGTCATCAACCTGTACCGATTCTGCCAGCCAAGATGCAAGTGAAGGAGAGTCTCCAGTTATTCAGTCTGACGAAGAGGAAGTTCAAGTGGACACTGCTCTTGCTGCCGTAACTGAAAGAAAGGGTGCTTCAGATGTTAGTGATGAAAGTGACTCTCAAACTATTTGAATCTTAAAACCATATCCTTTAAGAATGACTTCTGAATGAATGAACACGTGAATGAAGAGCTTGCCTGTGTAACAATTTGCTAACCCAGCGTAACAGCCAGACGTTTTTACTTAGTAATACCGCCTTTTTACAAAATTGCCAGTCATGTGGAGGTTGGTTTTTAAAAAAAAAAAAAAAAAAAAAAAAAAAAAAAAAAAAAAAAAAAAAAAAAAAAAAAAAAAAAAAAAAAAAAAAAAAAAAAAAAAAAAAAAAAAAAAAAAAAAAAAAAAAAAAAAAAAAAAAAAAATGCCTAAAGCACACACACTTTAACAGCAGACTCGGGGCCCAGGGGAGCAGTAAAACTGTTGTATATACTATGTATAAGAGAATTAAAGGGGAAAGATACAAGTTACTTTGACCACTAACCTTTAAATGGCTGATTGGAAATACTTAGACTTGATGTGTAATACTGAACCCAAATTGTTCCTTGCATGTTTTCAGCTGCTGCAACTGAAGGTTTAGGATCCAAACCAAAAAGAAAAGTTATTTTCTACTCTCTACTACCGACTGTCTGCCTACTGCCTTTGTCTACTAATGCAGCAGTGTCTACTCTCACACTTCTTATTCAGGACCAACAGTCATAGGTGTTAAGGAAAAAGAAAGAAACTGAAAAGGAGGAGAGACGCGTATTGAAATGTTAGACTCCTCGTGGAGCAGGTATCTTAGCATTGTATAAACTCACTCCTCTTGCGAGATAAAATAAAGTATTTCTATCCCAACCATGTCTTTTACTTGATTACCCAAATACTTTATCCATGACAGTGAACAGAGGAGACTAATTCAGAAAAAAAATGGTTATTTATAAGGGGCACCAGTGTAATTTACCTTTCCATAGTAGCATCTGTTTGGCTACACTGATGCAAGCCAGCAATGTAAGGGAAATAAACCTGAATGAACTATAAATTAAGTAAGTGCGTACATTTTAAAAACCTTAGGACCTATAGTCGTCATCATCTTACTGCCATTTTTTTCTGCAGTCATTTTTCTCTCCTAACTTGAGGTCTGAACATGTCTAACACCTGTTTCTTGTCAAGTCTCACGCTCTATTTGCAGGGATCTGCTCTCCTTTGGGAAGGCTCCTGGCTTCTGCTCTTCATGCACGGAGGGAAGGAAGGTAATCAGAATCAGCGTAAGTAAAAGGATGAGCTGCCACGTAGATCCCTTCCAAAGACCTGCCCTGACAAAGCTAATGGTTGGGAATGAGGCATCTCCTGCTGCTCGCCAGCTGGGAAGTGGCCGGTTTCCTTAAGGATTCACTCTACCTCCTGTTACCTGACAAAGTGTTTCCTGACCCCTCTCTGGGAAACGAAAGCTAGAAGCTCGCTACCTACAATTAGATATCTACTATTTAACAAGGCATCTGTTGAGAAAGAAATTTGTCTTGAAGGAGCTTACTTTACTCACTCACTTTCCAGAAGACAGACAAAATGTCCAAAAAAGTTTTGTTTTTTTTATTAAACCTCGTAGTACAAACCTGGAAAGTAAACAAAAAACTGGCAATAAACAACATGAAGTCTTTCCTTACAAGGAAAGAGAGCAGAGCAGCGCTAATAAATTAAATGTCAAACTGTAAGCCATAGTCAGAAGTTTACTGTCAAGAGGGAAAAGTACACAGCAAGGCCATAAAAACCAGACAACCACATTTGAAAACACTTGACTCTGTTTATGTTATTGTTAAATATTCCAAAACAGTTCAGTCTTCTGCAACAACAACCAACAAATTGTATTATAGGACTTTCCTGACAGTCACCACTGGCAAGCTCAGTGCAATATGGGTAGCTACGGTATTGTTGAATTCAATTACGAAACAAAACAGTTTGTGAAAACATTTTCCCTTTTTTATTCCACACATACTGTACACACAACCAGAAAAGGGCAACAGCTACTCCATTATTATTTTTTGTTGTTGTTCAGTGATGTAAGCAGCACTTATAAATGTTACAAGAAAAACCCTGTAAGCATCCAATCCAACCGATGAAGAAAGTGAAACGTAAGGCTTTTCTTCATCTTGTCTCTTCGCCATCCCTCCCCCCACCCCAAGAAAAGGCTCAAGTATTTAAAAAAATTTACAGGCATATGTACAAAAGGTGTGATTTTTTTTTTTGTTACAACATGAAGAGAAAAAATAGACAAGATGAAAGCAAATGCATCTTCACATTCAAAAGAAATATGCAGACCTGCTAGTGGCTCTAAACGTGATCATATAATGAAAGAAATTCAAAACAAAAATTAATGCTTGACTGTGTAAAGGTGTGAAAAACAGCAGTGGAATGGAAATGGAATGTTAGAAAGATTGCACGTCTATGACAAAAGAAGCACTTATGGCTTCAATCACTTTTTTTTCTTTTTTTTTTTTTTTTAAAGGATGCTATTGAAGGGTTTTTGATAAAGTAGCCAACAGCACCAAAAAATAACAGAATGGATTTCCTAATGAAATCAGGCACAGTTTTCCCTCACGTGACTCCTCAAGGCAGGCAGTCTTTTTTCCTCCTTTTTTTTTTTTTTTTTTTTAAAGTTTTTATTTTTCCCCCTCAAAACAGATGCATAGTGATGTGCTGGTAAAAGAGAACATACTCCAAATCTCCTCCTTTTGCCTACAGTTAGGAAACAAAGCCCATCTCCACCTGCCATAACCTCCCAAAGAAAGTGTGTATTCTCCAATTTAAAAAATTACAAAACTCATCTTGCCGTGACAGAATAAAAGACAGCCAAAGTAAAGCAATTTCTTTCAAGTTTTTGTCTCCTATCCCTTTTCTCTCTAGAAAAATCTGCTCACATGACTGGAGAACAAATTAGAAAACACATCAAACTTTAACCTATTCAAAAAATGGGTTAAAAGCCTTTTTTCAGTTACCAAAAAGGCTTTTTATTTTTTCAGCCATAGGGACAATACAAATTAATATTTTATCAGCCCCTTGCCGGTTTTAAAACAGTGATTGTCTCCTATCCCTTTTCTCTCTAGAAAAATCTGCTCACATGACTGGAGAACAAATTAGAAAACACATCAAACTTTAACCTATTCAAAAAATGGGTTAAAAGCCTTTTTTCAGTTACCAAAAAGGCTTTTTATTTTTTCAGCCATAGGGACAATACAAATTAATATTTTATCAGCCCCTTGCCGGTTTTAAAACAGTGAACATACGGCAGTTTAAAAAAATCAGACTGCTGTATCTATCTATTCTAAGTACAAAAAAAAATTCAACAGTTTAATGCTAAAACAAAATTAGTTCTCTAAAACCAGAAGAAAATCTTCTTTAGAGCTAGTGCAAAGACAGCTTGTATTCTACAGCAAGTACTCCAAACTATGGTATAATAATTACAAAAAATATATATAAATTGACAAAATGAGAGTGTTGGCATCTTCAGGATTAACTTGAAGCACTTTTGGATGAACTGGAGGATGAAAGCCTAGATGATGGCACGTCAACTGTAGCTCTCTTACGAGGTCCTCTTTTTGGTGTAGGCTTGCTGATACAGTTCTCAATGCTGCCGTTTTTACCAGATACTTTTCCACAGATTTGATTGACTAGACTGATTATTTGTTCCTGTTCAGGAAGTGAGAAAAACAAAACACAAATTAGCATCTGCTCTTTCTCCAGTCACTTCTGGTGGACGGAGATGTAGTGCTGCCTTTTTGACTGAAAGCACTTAACTGGGGGGGGGGGGGGGGGGGGGGGGGGGGGGGGGGGGGGGCGGATCTATACATTCACAAACTATGCAGAAGCTTGGCTCACATACTACTTATTCACAACCAGGAGTTTTGTACAAGGTACTGTGTAGTCATCCAAATACTGCCCTTGCTGAAGCTTCCCCCCTCCAAACTTTGAGACGGTAATCAGCAGAACTAGAAACATCTGAGCGCTGGACACTAAGCAAGAGTAAAGAAGCCGGGCTGCAAGGTTACTTCACTAGGGTCCAAAATGTTCTTCAGATACGATTTAAAACCTGCTGCTGAACAGAGTTATAAATGCCATAAATTTAAATCCACAGTAACATTGCTTATAATGTACTATTTACTAAAAATTTCTTTAAAATTTAAGAAGATTCCACTTCTTCCTTGTGACACTGCTGTCATTGGTTACGGGATGCTACGTCCATTTAATGCTTTTTAGGATCTCTGGGTGTCCAGGTGCTCTGAGCCCACGCATAGAGAAAGCCGGCTTGCTGCCACGCAGAAAAAGGGCTACAGGTCCATGGCACTATGAGGAGCAAGAGACAGGAGCCCCTGAACTGCAAATCAAAGTGTCTTGGCTACAACGCCACTCCTAATTCCATTACATTCAGGGATTTGATGAAGTTGGGGGGGGGAGATTTTTCTGAACTGGCTGTCCCATCCTCCTAAGAATGTTGAGAAGCTATTTTTGTGCAAAGTTGAAACAGCCTCTTAATTAAGTCTACCTAACAGTTAAATAGATTTAACAAATGGCATTTGATGTGCAGGTTCTCTCTCTCCCCATTCACAGCCCTCAAAAAAAATTCTGTAATAAGAACCAGGCGTGCAGTTAGTATCTTTCAGAAATGTAGAAACTTTGTGACAGTTTTTTACATTTGAAAAAAAATCATCATCATCATCATTATCCAGTACTGAAGGAGAGGTTTTTCTTGCCTTTCCCAACGCAGCCTAAAATAGCTGCTTTGTAATTATAAAACCTAGCAAAAATCGTTATCGTATGTGATTCTGCTGGAAAGAGTGGCTTTGAAAACCACAATAGAATTAACAGATCTGTGAAAACACAGGATGTCAGGGACTGAATAATCTCAAGAATAAGAGAAATACATTAAAATTTCTGAATAACTTCCTGAAACTCTTTGGTGTTTATTGCATTACAAAGGCAGTTTCACTGTTGTCTGGGCTTCTTAGGTTGTACTTGTTTCTATCTATAGTACCTGATACCAGAACAGGGTCTACAATTAAAAATGAACAAAGCTGCAAGGGCACGATCTGCCCCAGATTACTTTGACTTTTTGGGTTTTTTCCCCATACCTCTATGCGCATACATCAGAAACTGCTGAGAAGCCCGTTGCAAAAAGCTTCTTGTACCAGCACTGATCTCCAAGAGCTGATTTTGCAATTTCTCCTACTGCTTCACTATCCACAGCTCAGGCTAATAGTAAAATGCTCCCCCGCTCTCTCTCTATTCCCCCCCATCCCCTCACACACACTGGCTGCCCACAAATGGAGCTAACTAGACAGGTAAAGAGACATTACTTGACTGTACTGCGTGTAGCATTAGCCCAGAACCCAGGCACAGTCCTAAATCACCAACTTGAGTTCTGTGATTATTCATCGTCACATTGAGCCATTCAGCCATTACTGGACCTCTCATCTACCAAGTGCTCTACAAGTTTGCCTTAACGAAGGTTCAGGCTGGACTGGAGTAAGTCAGCGTGAACTTTCAGTTACCAAGAGAGAGAAGTTATCCTAAAGCACAGAAGTTATCATAAATTAACCGGTCAAAGCATAGGCACACTTTCAACAGCATCCCGAAGCATTAAATGGCTTCTCTGTTCTGTAACACATAGTCATGCAGTTTATGCTTCAGGTTATACATCTTCATAATCATGTTTCCCTCTATTTCTTTTACTTAATAAATAAAATAAATAATGCTCATAATAAATCTCCTTCTTCCCACACCAAAAAAACCCCAGAAACCAAACAGCAAAGCACAGTCTCCTGAGGTCTCGGTAGGACAAAGGCAGAGCTAAGTCTAGTCCCAAGTTTTCAGTATCAAAGCTCACCAGCATCACAAAGCTGTATCATACAGACCTCATCATAACGGTACATCATTTTCAGTCCCCGACAAGACTTCTGTTTTTCCACATGCCGCAGGGCACACTCCAAGCAGAAGACAACATTTTCATTCTCCTGTACAACCTATAAAAATGCAGAAGCGGGGGGGGGAGAAGTGCAGTAAGCTCTAAATTGTAGCCATGTTACACACACAGTATTTTGCATTGCAATGTGTGAATTATTAAACCTGTATTTTACTACAAGTTAGTGGAAGGAGGCATAAACAAGAAGCATTACACATTGTGAAATGATTCGGCATGTGTAAGAAGAAGAAAGTACATATCCCTTTTTGAGTGCTAATGTTGGCAAATACATACAATTTAAAAAAACCCCACCAATAGCAATGAAGGCCAAATCCAAATAATGATATATGCATAAAACTTTATTGGTATCTAGTATGTAACCTAAAGATTTCCTGAGAGCAACTGTTTCCCATTGTGGGAATGGGAATCCCCAAATGCCGTCTTGAATAAGGATAAAATCAGAAGCTTAGCCACATGATTCCTCAGCTGCTGTCTCATTCAGCAGAGGTCACATTTGCTCAGCGGGCTACCTGCCAAGCCTACGCATTCAGCTTGGAATTTGACAACCAAGTTGATTTTTTGTCCCTTATTACTGTTAAGAGTGACAAGGAAAAATCCTTCCCTCGATTACACTTACTCCAGAGCAAACGGACCAGAATTAAGAGGTTTTGGCTGGTTAGTTTTTTAAACAAACTCATTTTGAATTTACTTCAAACTAGTGCTGCTTAAACATGTCTTAGCTGCTCAGCAGTCTTAAGACATGTATAAACTGAGTATATTCTATCCTAGGGAGGGAAACAGCTACATCTTGTTATTTAACAGTTCCATTGTATTGCCATCAAAAGCCTAACATTTATAACCAAAAAAGCCCAAAAGATGACAGAAAAAAGGACTGAATGTGGACTCACACATACTGTATTATGTTTATTTAAATATCTGATCTTGGAATTAGGTGGTACATAGGGTTGTGGGAGGGGCTTTTGGTATACTTAATGAAATTGCTGTATTTCTAGGTGTTCTGCGTAGAGCTAAAAACCTGAAGGTGTCACCACAGTGATTAGCACACCTTCAAAAGCCAGTAGGCAGTTACTTCTGAAAAGAGAAAGTTTATGGGCATGACTTCTGTTTTTGAACAGGCAGGTTGGCAAACAGCATCTTAGCTTGATAGATAGGATACATCTACCCTGCAATTTGGCTTGCACGGAAATTGTCGCAGCACAGGCGGGAGCTGCATGCCTGGGACTTGGGGCATGTATTTTGAGTCGCTAGCTCATCCCGAGAACTGTTCTGCCATGACTCACTACTACTGGCAACCTGCAGGGATCTTTGTTACCCCTCCCAATGCAATGCAGACATGCTCATGGGTGTCCGAGCGCGGCTGAGTGACTAGTTTATCCCTTCCTTACCGGGGGAGGGAAGCTAGCTGACACTAACCGTTGTCTTCTGTCATCACCACTGCCCAAGGCCATAAATGTTCTGACACAAACCAAATCAACATCTCTGTGTCTTGCGTGGAGTGCATGAGATGACTCTAGTCATGTGCTGTCTCTCAAATGCTTATAGTCCATTACAGTACGTTAGAACAGGGGGGACAGTACCCCAGCGGTGGCAAAGGATTTTACTCACCATGGAAAGATAGCACAGGTGCTGACAAATCTGACATCTCCTCTCTGACGTTTCTAACTGCAACCACTTTCGAGGCTTTTTCTTTCCATCCATCCCCGTGCTGCTGCTGTCGTGGCTGCCATAGCGCGCTGAAGAATGGAGACCTGCCTCATAAAGCTGCCGCCGCTGCCTCAGCTCCGTGTCCCTGTGAACGTTTTAATGCAATTAGACATTGGCATCGCCTCATACCACCACAAAGCCATGTATAATCACCCTTTTACCACGATCATCACTGAAACCTTAGCTCCACACAGCAAAGCCCTGAGTGTTGTTGGAGGTTGGTGCCATTCCCTACACATGGTGAGAGACAGCCAGCACCACAGAAACGCTGCCTAATTGCAAAAGCTATCTCCGGATTTTAACAGCGACCACTGTATCAAGCCAGTGGTTCTCAAACTGCTCCACAGAGAACTGGGGATTGCTGAGTACTTCCTGGAGGTCGATGGTTGCTCGGGGCCATGTGGAGAGTCGGGAGATGTGGCTAACATGACTGTCATTCCTGAAGTTGCCAAAAGCCACCTTGAGGAGGAGGAGCCGTTGCTGTCAGGAGTAACATAGCCACCTTCATCAGGAGGCAGAGATGAACCAAGGACCTGCTGCCGTGAGGTGCTTCAGGCAGGAAAGGGGGAGCAGGGCAAGTGATTGTGCCAAAAGACGAAGATCTTGCTGTACACCCAGGGGAAAAAGAAGGAGATGTCAATTAAGAGCAAAGACTAAGCCCTCTAGCCGCCCTTCACCCACGGCATCCGCAAGGTGGACAATACTTCCTATGCTGAACTATACAGCATTAGGAGAGCAGGTCGAGTTGGAGCCGAGTGGAAGACGGCAAGTGTGGAGCGAGCTGAGCAGATGGAAGGGGAGAATAAAAAAGCTCACCACCAGGCACAGCTGAAGATGGGTGGAGAGCCAAGCTAAGCAAATGGCATGGGCAAACTGAGCAACCAAGGCAGATCAGGAGAGGAGGCAGCAAAAGACACAGAACAAACAAGCAAAACAAAACAAAGGAAAAAAAATATGGTACAGTGTTCCACTTTGGTTGGGTTTTTCAGGTTTTGTTGTTTGGGATTTTGTTTTACATAAGCAGCCACAGGAAGGACCGATATCCTCCAGAGAATTCCAACCTAAGCATAAGAACAAGTTTGAGAACCACTCTGATAGAGGTCGATGTGATGGTCTAACAGCAAGCACCAACATTTCTGTTTCACCTTTCGCACTTGCAGACTTTTCCTCTTCAAGGAAAAAAAAAAAAAAATGCACTTGGAAGTGATTATTCCCACAGGGGAACCAGCTGCAGGTAAAGCAGTCAGCACACCTCTTTGTATTTCTTTCTGAACACTAAAACAACACATGGGCTGTTTTCCCCTTCAATATGTCACTGGAAATTTTCCAAATGAACATGCTAGTTAGTTAAATACAGTTTGTAGATTCCATTCATCAAAACTTTCTTGACATCTCGAGTACCAGTTGTCACAAACTTGAAAGATAGGTAGCAACTACATGGTAGGGAACAAAAGAGAAGATCATTACACAGGAAGCCAGGCAACATTATATTTTCTTTTATTACCTGTCTTAAGAGAAACCCTAAACATGTTTCCTTAATACCGGAGAGAAAAAGGAGTGTGAAGTTTTTTTTCTTTAAAACGTTCAAGTTCTAATGCAAGATGCGTTAGCACCCATGCATAAGCTGCTCGCTTATTCAGTGGTTTAAATCAAGACAACTTTCCGTATACAAAGTACCTTCTACAACCGTAGTATAACAATCTTGCTGCTGAAGAGAAGGGTTCCCGGTGCAAAACCCATTACAGGCATGGACTGACAGTGGCTACTGCTGCCAAGAGGTTGAAAAAGCAAAGAAAGGTATTTAACCACTTGGCACCACATAGCTCACCTAATGCATCAGGAAATCTTGACTCTCAGCATCAAGGATCAACAAAATAGAAACCCAAGGCAAACTGTAGTTTTAATTCTTTGATGGTGCCCAAAGTAGGGAAAACTTAGAGTAAGACATCCTAACCATGGGCACCCTCACATCAGATACAGCCAAGGAAACTGCTTCTTCCACATGTGGCTGTCTTCAAGTATGTTTGCTGGGCTTTTGCTTGGTTAAGTAGGTGAGACATGCGTCTGAAATGGTTACTTACGTCATCCACCTCTGGAGTCTGTCAATGAAAACAAAATAGGTACAACAGGCCCCCAATTCGTTACCTGAGCTCTCCAAGAAGTGATGATATCGTACTCAGAGTCGGTCCATTTTCCTTTTTTGCTTCTGCTGTTGCAATCTGATAAAGCAACTTTTCCATTGAAAATGGCTTGGCTATACGTCGTCTCTTCATTTCCTGGGACAGAAATTGCCAAATTAGTTCTTAAGCAAATTTCAAAATAAAAAGTTATGAAGAATGAATTCAATGTAGCAAAAAGTAGCCTTTTAAAACAACCAAAAGTAAGAGCTTTCTCCAGTCCAAATTAAACAAATTATTTATGTTCCTAACTTACATCCAGCACGTAACTTCACAATGAAATGAACGCTGATTATAAATCAGTCCTTTCAGGGGAAAGCCAGGTGCCCAAGCGCTTCGCTGAATTGGGTCTTCCTGTTGAAAGGACTATGAAACAAGGTTTTCTGCACGTGCTTCAGGTGAACCAATGCCACAGAAAAAAAACCTCTAAAACCTAAACCAAATGCATGCTACCAGACAGTCACAATCAACTGCTTTCTCAGAGAATACCCTAGTGACTATCATATCTAAGTTTGGTTTTGTTCCAAGTCACCAGTAGAGAGCAGAAAAGTACCTGCAATGCATGATGGCGCGTATGCTAAGAAATCGATCTGTATGCTATCTTTTCTTCGTATGTTTTACTGTGAAATTTAATGCAGAGAAAAGGTAGGCAAAGTCTGCATATACAAAGAGAATGAAGCAAAATGCAAATACTCCCCTATCATATCTAGGTTTGGTTTTGTTCCAAGTCACCAGTAGAGAGCAGAAAAGTACCTGCAATGCATGATGGCGCGTATGCTAAGAAATCGATCTGTATGCTATCTTTTCTTCGTATGTTTTACTGTGAAATTTAATGCAGAGAAAAGGTAGGCAAAGTCTGCATATACAAAGAGAATGAAGCAAAATGCAAATACTCCACCACATTTCGGGTATACCCCTTTTTCAAAAAAGAAAATTAAACTTCGTCAGTGGAAAAGACAAGGACAGGAGAGATGTCAAGAAAATGAGAAAAATAAAAAGAAGGATGCCCAGGCATAGATTAGCTTGCAGTCCACTGAAGTGGAGGAATCAACAAACACCTCAAAATTCTCTCTCTAAAAATTCATTTTTTCCTATGGAGGCCAAGAGGAGCAACCCAATCACTTAAGCTCAGTAATACACTATTGGCACTCTCAGCCATCCAGCAAGATCTAGTCTTCTGACCTGCTTGAAGCCCAGGACTGCTGTTATTTTGTATCTTTTAAAACATCAAAAAGACAACAACTAGCAAAACAGGTAGATGTCAGGGAAAAAAGCTAACAGGCAAAAGAGGGGGTTTCAGTTCTGCTCAGTTTTGCCTGTTATCGGTTCCTCTCTGTGTAAGCTTTTAAAGCTATGTCCTTCATTCCTGTCAATACAAACTGACTGATTTTGGTAGCTTAAACCCTTTCGATAATTCCCATGTAGGCAAATTCCTTCATTTACTGCACAGCCGAGAAAGGTCTAGAGTTTTCCCAGTGTCTGAAGAGGTCTGTTTTGTTTTATATAGAGTCAGACAGTTTTCAAATGACGCTAGCACTGGAGTGTAATGTGAAGGTGCCATTTTGGTTAGGAGTTAAGCCCACCAAATACCTAACTCAGCACAAACAAAAATGAAGATTCATCTTTAACCTTAATTTTTTTCACCCTGTTTTGTAACCCTAATTACATGCTCTTGGTATTTCTTTTATCAGAACCAATATATCATAAAATTAATCATTTTTAATAGCACCGATTGCATGTATTGAAGTGATAACTTTTTTTTTATATATATATATATAAAAAAAAAAAATATAAAATGGATTAGTAACCTTTGCTGACCAGATAGCATTCAAAAGAGGGTCACAGGTAAGAAAAGCGTTCTTCAGAAGGTTCTGCTAGAGCCTGCCTGGGCTCAGAACAGCTGCACTTTTAGGAGTGGGATGAGAAGTTTTGTTGCACGTTAGATTTGCTTTGCACGTTGTCCAAGGCTGCATAAGAACAGCCACTCCAAGCCAGATCAAAAGCCCGCACAGGCAACACACGCAACCAGGATAAAAGGCCACAGTGGGTGGCTAGAGAAAAAAGCGAGGTACGCTCCTGCTGGCTGGCAGCTCAGTGACCTCCTGAGCCCGAGACGGGTCTGTGCTGCGTTTAAGCACAACTCACTGGATCTGTGCATTTATCTGAATTTCTGAATCCATGTACATTTTTCTCTTCAATACAGTACTGAAATACACAGATAAGTATTTTAAAACAGACTTTTGTTTGCTTTTGACCTACTCCCTAATCATTTCTTTTAATGACACGTTTTTCAATGTTATGAGAGACAGTGAACATTCATATTATAATCATCATCACCCTGCCACTTGTGAGCCGATCTTACTATCGTATACATCTCTCGGTCATTAATTTTCCAGGCTGAGTAGTCCTCTTATATTTAATGCAGAGGCTAATTCATACCTTTAATCATTAATCTCTGCTGTACTTTTTCTAGTTCCTCTGTATTCCTTTTGCAATTAGGGACTCAGAACTGCACAAGTATTCAAGCTATGGCCATACCAAGAGCCTACGCAGTGCCATAGCAATGTTTCTGCTTTGTTCTCTAGTCTCTCCTTGCAATTCCTAACATTCAAGATATTTTTTTAAACCTCTCCGGAGCACTTGGCTCGCAGCTCCATAGGAATCCAAAGACCTCTTTTCTCAGTAGCAAGAGCTCGTTCAGAGTCCATCGCTGTGTCTGTCAAATTAGGATTAATTTTTGCTCCCGAGACATTTAAGATTTATCAACCCATTTTCTCACTCAGATCACTCGGTATCATGAAATCTTTCTGTAACACCTCATAGCTTTAAGTTTTGCTGTCATTACCATTAATATCCTCAGTATAAAGGATTTGTTTTGCTATTCACTTCCCTTTCTAGGTTATTTACGGATATGTTGAACTGTACTGGTCTTAGTACAAATTCCTGAGGAACACAGAAAGAGACCTCCCTCCATGATAAAATCTGACCATTTGCTCCCATCCTCTGCTTCTCTTTAAATCAGTTTTTGGTGTGTGAACTTTCCCCCTCAACCCACGGCAGGTTAATTTCTTTAAGAGCCTTTTCTGAGGGACCTCGGCAAAAGTCTCCCAGAAATACAGATTCTGTCAGCTGGATCTTTTTGGCCGTACGTCCTTCCAAAAGTTTCAAGGCCTGGGGGCCATGACCTCGCTGCAAAGGCCATGTTGATTAGCTCAGTCTCATTGTTTTCTACATTTATTTTTTCTTTTGGCCTTTAGCAAGTTGTTCTTCGAAATCTCTTTTTGGTCTGCATTTGTGTGTATTTGCATGCATCTTGCTAGAGTGGTTGTTTTATTTGCATTTTCATCTTCTGGACACAAAAAGGATTTTTTGGTCTCATTTCAAACAGACTCCTTTCTCCTGGTGTTTAGCCATGCAAAGTTTAATGGGGGTTTGCCTTTTGAAATATTTTTTTTGCTAGACAACATGCATGTGTTGTAAGCCTCTAACATGGCATCTTTAAACAATTTCTGTGCTGCATGCAAACACTTAACCCTTCTTTCTGCATTCTCAATTTAACAAGCTTCCTTGGTGTTATGCGAGGCCGTCTTTTGAAATGAAACACCACAGTAGTGGATATTTGCGTTTTACCGCTCTTTCAAGTTTCTTAATCTCTGCTCACCATCACAGCGCAGCTGTTTGATAGGCTCCACCTATTGCTGAGAAGTGAGACGACAGTTTCTTCTTGTGTGGATTTCCTGACTAGCTGCTCCCTGAAGCCGTTTCGGTTCTGGCATCACACACCAACACAACCACTATCCTAGCTAGGGGGAGGAGACCAGCATTGCCCATTATCATCATATGTCCTGTCCTCGCAGCTTCTCTCATCTCTTTTAGTGTAACACAGGCTACGTCTACACACCATCCAGTATGGCGAAGCAGGAGTAGATGTGCAGTGCGATACAGTTGATGCTGAGGACCCACAGGACGTGTGCGTGTAAAGCCGACGGCTTTACTTCAGAGCAGTCCAGCCTGGTCCTGTGGCCACACCACCACCAGTGTTTGGAGAACATCAGGTGCACTTCTGGAGCGCCTCTTCCCATTTGGTTTCGTCTCAAAGCAACCCAGTCTGCTTAGCCTAAGACAGCTCTGTGATAAGAACCAAGGAATGGTAACTGTGCGGCATTTTAAAGGCACGTTCCTCACCCAAATTAAAACTTGGGGGGGGGGATACATATAAAGCCCCTGCCAGCATCTTGGCTGGACAGTCAGGAGCACAGTGCTAATACCATGCTTTTCCTCTTTAGGACAGGAAAATCAGTGCACAGGGATTCTGTCACTGGTGACAGTTAAACCTGGCTTATTTGATTGTAAGCTCTTTTCTGTGTGCAGCAACACTGCTCCAACTGGATGACTAACTCCATCTTTCCTATGTACTTCTTCCTCTTGTATTACGGTACCGGCTGAGTCTCTTCTTTCCACCAAGTTTCCGGTTGGCCCTATACCAGCAAAGCCCTCCTTTAAAACCAGACATCCCTTCTTATTTCCAAACCTCTAGACCAGAGTGCATTCATTTAGTCCAATATTCAGTTCTCCTGTTTCCTAAATGAGTTTTACTGACTTTGCCCAATGCCTTATTTGAGGATACGGAGTTACCCCTTTGCCATTCCAAACACAAACTCTTCCACCACACATGTAAACCTTCTCCTCATCCTTAGTTTAAAATTTCAAGAGCTCTTAGGGTGTTTTCCAAAAGCCAGCAACCTGGTTCCACGTGTGGTTTAGGTGAAACCAGGCTTTATACAAACAAACGCCTTTATTCCAACAATTATCCCCACTCCTTATAAACTGAAATCAATACAATTTCAGATGCAGAATTTCATTTTTCCATATATTAAAGGAGATTGAGCAGTTATTCAATACATGAAATGAAACAACATTGTTTAGTAATATAAAGAGAGTCACTATAAAAAAATCAGGTCACAGTATCACAGAATGAAAACAAAATTAATGTATCAAACAGCTGAAAACTGTCAATATTGCTGTTGAGAACGGACAGACAGGAAGGTACAGTTGTTTGTCAGAGAGTTCATTAACAGTCCAAAAGGGGAAATCTTGCTCCTTACACAGAACTTCTCACAACCTCTGAAAAGCACAATCCCAGCCAGCCTTTGAAAATGGCAAAGTGCCTTGTCAAAGTGAAGGAACCAAGGAAGACTTTCCAAAATTTAAGGGAGTTAAGAACATAGGATAGTTTGAGGAAAGAAGAGGGGGAAGGGAAAAAAAGAAGGAAAATAACACTGCAGTAGGTGTTTCCAGAGTTATTTTGATATAAACGCATATCTGTGGTTCTTGTAAAGTTTGTGAGAGCTGTGACTTCACTTTCCAAGGTAGGTTATCACAGATTGGAAACTGTTGGATTTTCAGTCAGCTTATATTTACCCAGTGCAAAGCTCTTAAAAATTAATCAAAAGAAACTGTTCTTCAGAATTTGAGGCACCAAGAAGAGCTTTTTAATTGCTGCATAGTGATTTCTGTCTCTTACAGGAGTGGCATTTTCACAATATTGAACAAGTGTTCAGTAGAGCAATAAATACAGCATATGGAGTTAATATAATTGTGTACCTTCAGACAGAAAAGGTTAGCTCAGGAATCTTACTCCTTACCTACATATATATACAATTCTCACCTTCCCCCAAAATAAATCTGTAATAAAATAACCTTTTATTTCAAACTGAGTTAATATACAGTTAGTATAACCAGGCTGGAAGAATTCCATTAACCCTAAAGAACCAAAACCTAACTGTGGACGTACTACATTTAATTACTTACTAACCACTTGGTCTGAAGTTGTACATGGTAATTTACTAGTGGCTTAGCTATAAAACATTACCAAAATAGCATCTGTAACCCATAGTGTATTTGAGGAGGTTGGGAACACAATTAGTGACATATATTCTTTGCCCAAGAACAGAGAACTGTAGCCAAAATCATGATGACTAGGCAATTCACCTGTTTGTTTCTGCAGACAATCTTCCTCAGTTGTGTGAAAAGGGAATGGGAAGTTTGTTTTATTTACAGCTTAGTATCATATGGGCTGGTCAGTGAACCTAAGGATTTTCAAGTCGATTAAAATTGAAATTGCCCTGATCAACAGCTTTTCCTGAATGAAGGGGCAGAGAAAGACAAGCAATACAGCTGCGAGTATTAATTGACTCTGCCTATCATAGGAGCTAACAAGCACAGTTATTCAGATATTTGCACCTGAGATTCTAATGGTTCTAGAAAACATCACTTAAAAAAAATTAGTAAGCATAATACAATATATTATCATTAGCTCTGAAGGGATTTTTGAAAAGCTTCCTCACAAACTGGTCTGCAGGCAGAACAATCTTCTGAATTTTTCAAATATACAGAAGTTTTTAGCTATCAGTTATTCTTCTGTTGCTTTTCTGAAAACACTGCATCATCCTATGCCTTGCAGAACTTTTTTCCTTTTTTTATTTAATAGTCCACAAAAATAGACGTACTTGTACTAGTCTCACAATACTGGAATGTCTGGTTTGCTGTCGGTTTAGATGGCAGGGCCGTGAATCCACTTTAACTCCTTTTCTCAACTTACCTTGGCTGTTTTAAACCCCATACTTGTCCACTGGGTGGTAGCAAAGTGCACTGTTTCAGAAACACTATGGCCACAGCTCACTGTAGACACAAAGGATCCAGGAAAACAGACAACAAACTGCCCGCTCTGCTGTACAGTACGGTGCACCCTGATCCCCTCCTTACACAAGATTTCTGGGGAGATCTAGAAAGACATAAAAGCAAAACAAAAGAGAAAAAAATAAAAAAAAAAATCAGAACTTTCTTCTATGGTTAGATCCCCTTCCTTGCTGGGTACTGCCACATGCTACTTGTTGCGGAGAAAAGCTGTGCTCTGCTAACAGCTCAGCTCTGTTCGCTTTCCCTCTTCCCTTCTGCACATGCTGAAGCTTAGGTGTTTGGAGTGAAAATTACAGAAGTGGCTCTTTTGAAACCAACAGTTTAAACTTTCACTTGCCAAACAATCTCAAACACAAAAGCCTCAAAACAATACTATCTACTACTACAGAAAGTAACGCAGGCCATTCGGTTTTCCATCTAGACCTTTTCAGCCTTGGCATTGAATCCACCTTGCTACTGCACTTCTGTTAGAGATGTTAACATGGACAGCCGAGGGAGTTGTTTTTGTTGTGGGCTCCCAAATTTATACTTAATGCACTAAATGGAAATTGTTATCCACAAAATAAACAAGGGAGCCAAAAATACTTTGAAATCCTTTGAAGTATTAGGCTTCTCATATCCATGATGGCATCATAAAATGTCAATCATGGCAGATTAACTGATTACAAAACACTCCCTTTGTGAGGTTAAATACGTTATGGACAATATTAAAAATGGACATTTATTGCACTGTTACATTTATTTTTATGTCAACATTTTAATATGTGAGCCTTGTTAGAAAAATGCCATGTGGGTAAACAATGCAAGTGGAAAGTAGCCAGATTTTAACAACCACCTCTGCATCACTGTAGTGTAAGACAAAACCAAAATAAATCCCCAAACAACCAGCCTTCTGATTAGCCTTGGGTTCTCAAATGGGAATACCTCTCCCAGTGTTAACCTACCATTACATTACTTTCAAGCATTTCCAGCCCTGGAGTGCCATTGGCTTGCAGCAGGGTATGTACCACATCATCAAGTTTGTTCTCCTCCGCAGCAGGAATGCAATACCTGTTGTTTTGTCAGAGGAAAAGAGAAAGATTTACTGTGGAGTAAATAATGGTGCACAGCTACACAGTAACAGGCAATTCAGACCAGGACATTGATTAAAAGAACGAACTGTGTACACAAAGCAGCCTAAGACCTCTTGCCTTGCTTACTAAACAAATCCCACATCCCTCCTCTCCCTTGCAACAAAAGAAAGACCTAAGAGCAAGCCAAAGCAGCAAGAGAGATTTAAAGCTCTGGGTATATGCCGAGTTGCACATCCTCCTCTCCTTTAGAAGCCAAGGAAGCAGCTGTCCTCTCTATGCTCACTGCCAGCAGTGCTCCCTACACGGAAGTGACAAGAAGTAACGTAGGAGTCTCAGGTCTTAGCTTCACACATCCAGAGAACTGCTATTTTGCTGGATGCAGGGAGGCGATATGGTGACAATTAGCCGCTACTCTTGCTTGCACCCTGCCAGAAGGGTAATGGCTTATATCCACCCAGGAGATACCTGTTCCCAAGATCTGGTACTTGGTACCTGACAACTACGAACCGAGCAGCGCGGCTTGGTGGGAAACACAGTGCAAATCCTGGGATTCCCAAACCTGCCTTGAGTTGCTGTCATGCTGGGCTTTATCTGTGACGTTACTTTATTTGGATTTGTTATGCTCAGGCAAATAAAAAGCATCTCCAGATTTATCATGACTTATCTCAGTTCGCTTTAAGCAATGAGACCTCAATCTGGAGCCCACCCGCGCTCATGCCAGACACACACACACAGATGTTGTTCCAGACTTGGCAACAAGAGAAGAGAAAGAATCTGGAAAGATTTTGGGGAAGAGGTGCTGTTTTCTTGTCATCCATCCAGTCTCTCCACCAATTTCATAAAGCGTTATGCTGGCCTTACAGACGTTGTCAGGATATTTGCTTATAATATGCACTATTAACTACGTATGCGTCATACGTAGTTATATCCTGCTTGATTAGTCTGTAGGAGGCTGTACTTCCTCTGATTTGAACATCTCGTTACTGTTCACTGTACTGATGATGACTTTGATTTGTCTTTGTTAATCTTCAAGCCGAGAACCAGAAGAGATGACAATATCTACTCGTACAGCTAACTGTAGCCACAATAGGGGCTCTAATGAGCTGGTTGCCCAGGTGTACATAGACTGACTCCTCACATATATATTGACAAAGATCAGGACCTTGCTAAGAAATCCTAGGGTTATAGAGAGGTGAAGTGGAAGCACCTCATCTTGACAAGGATCGAGTCCCAACAGCAATTTTAAATGCATGCTGTGTATCAAATACTTTGCAGTACCTGCACTGCTAACAATGACAGCTGCAGAACAGCTGCGTGTGAGTAGAGTATTACTCTAGTTACACTATAATAACAGATTTTAAATGTTGGTGAAAATATTTTAAATTCAAATCCAGAACGTGGCAGAGCCCACTCTTTTCTTTTAGAATCAGAAAATATAGCTGGAACAGCTGAAAGATTCAAGCATGCAGTCCCTCACAAGATGGGCCCAGGAAAAAGCATGGGAAGGATGTGTGAAGAGGATGGGCACCACAGAAGTGCATGTGACTATCTGACTACTGGCAGGACTGAGGCATATACTGCAATTTCACTCACTCGCAATTCTTCATGTACCTATAAAAATGGGAAGTGAGCAGCCAGCAGAGTCTTCCGAGTGTCTTGGGCAGAACAAGATTTTCTTCTTTTAATGGGCACTGAGGATCCTTCCTGAATAAAAAGGTTAGGACACTGACCTCTGCCCTGCATGAAAATTGAGTGCTCCAAGAGATTAGACAGTGACCTGAGCAATCTACAGGTAAAGAAGCACCACTGATTTTAGCACCACAGGGATCTGTCCTTGGAAGAGAAGAATTCTGGATGCTGCATGGACTTGGCAAGACAGAGAAGAGCTTTGGTGCCCAGTTGCCTGCTTTGTTATCACTGAAGCAGCCACTGAACGCAATGCTGTCAGGGCTACTCCAGATATTACACCAGACATAGAGTTATTAAATTAATCTTTTCCTCAGTAAAGTTGGGTACTTTATTGCAATATTAAAAGTTGTAATGAGTTAATAATGCATATTAGCCTGACACTTCAGCCTGGCAGCCTTGCCAAAGAATAGCTTTTACAGACAAAGGAGTTTCGCTTCTTCCTTCTTACGAGTTATTCCTGCTTACCACCCATGTTTCATCAAGGCAATCACTACAAGTACACCTGAAGCTATGTACTTCTATGTATAAGTAAGCCCATCAAGAAAAAGCAAATGGCTTCTTTGGTTTCGTTCTTCTTGGCTTGGAAAAACAGAAGGAGTAGCCTTTCCTAAAACTCTGGCTGCATTCAAGTCTTTTCAATCCCAAAAGGCACATGTTCTGACACGCACAGTATGAAGAGTGGCCTCAGAACTTAATTACAGGATTCCTGAACACGTTCTGTTTGGAATTTACTGTCATTTAAGACTAGATGAATGTCACAGAGAGAAACAGACTCACCTAAGGTTGAGGACAACGTAGCTTGCTTAGCAATTTGTTCTGATAGTATATTATTATAAAAGATTACAGACTCCTGATTCACAGAAGAGGGGGAAGAGCCACGAAATGCCCATGACAGAAAGTGACAGAAACTCCCAGGTCTGCAGCACAATCCAGTGTTTACCTTTACCCCTTGGTATGATCACATACATTTCTCCAACTTAAAATATTTAGAGAGAGGAGCTCCTGCTTTAATGGCTTCCTCCAAGATTCCAAATCCTTTTTTCTGGGCCATGTGCTTTCCCACTGACAGCTGGGTCAGCACCGCTGACATCAGCACCAGCTGAGAAATACGGGAGTTAAAGGTAAGGGCTGAAGTACACACTTTGCAGGTTAATGAAGTGCAGTTGACACTGCCACTGCCACCACGCGGACTCCTGGATACAAAGGGGGTCCTGCAGGCCTTCTCCCATCACACCACATGAGGAGCCAAAGGCTTCCGTAGCTCAGGGTTCAAAAGGGGAACTGCTGAAAGGGAACCAGCTTCTCACCTTTGCAGGGGGGCACCATTTAAACAACTTTTCTTCTCCATTTATTGCATTTTCTCTGATCAAGAAACACAGTTATATTGCTTATCATTCATTGTTCTCACTGGTGATCCTCCTGGGTAGTAACACCAGTATTGCAGGAACCTGGTAGAAAGGCACACGACATGCCAGCAGCACCTGCCTCCTCTAATCCCTCCATCAGCTGTTGTACTTCCATTGCAATCTAACTCCTCATCACCTGTAGTAGTATGTACGCACCAAATTCAGGAAGGATTCACCATGTTCAAAACCATTGATAAGCTGAGTGTTAAGTCTATTTGCATGAAGTGTCTACAAAATATGAAATGTAGCTAGCAGCTAACTGGTGATGTCCACATTGAGACACTAGAATGATGTGTGTAATCATTGTAAAAATTATTATCATATTATAATGAAAAAAATTCACGAGAGAAAATACTAGGGACCTGGTAGATACAGAGTTCAAGATATTTTGTGTAAAATAAGAAAGCGGTGCCTATTTAGTCAGAGCATGGATTCAATCATTTCACAAGTGACAATATGGAGCTAGCTTGACAAGTGTCTCTCTGCCAGCCTAAGGCAAGTCTACCTGGACTAGCTGTCATTTGGCTTCCATGTCATGAAAACTTTCCGTAGATTAAACCCTATGTCAAGCAGAAACAGTTTATTGCTAGATATCTCAGAATAGAGCATGGAAGATAAAGTGAAACTTTTCTTCCAGGAAAGGGTGTTTCATCACTTAAGTTTATACTACATTTTCCCATTAAAGCTGTAATCACACACTCTGGACCTTCTAGGTGAGATTCATTCATGCAAAAGGTACTAAACAAGCTGCTGTCAACACCAGCCTACAGACAGCCACTGTGGTGAATGCGAGGAAAACAAAACAGAGGAATACCTACCAAATGCAATCAGCACCAGTGTGTAAGTAGTCAATGTATGGAAGGTGATTTTGGTCTCGAGACCAGCATGAGGTAGAAAAGACCATGCCAATATTTAGCCAAGGAATTGTCACTCCTAAAAGAAAAAGATTGAAAATGAGTTTTGAGTAACTGCAGTTTCTAATTAAAAGACAGTTTGAGAGGGCATTTCAGCTGAAAATCTTGTGCTACCCGCGAGCTGACCCTTAAGTTTTAAGTCTTCCTACCAGAGTGAATAATTCACAGAGAATAATTTAACAAATTCAGCATTTTCCACTAACAAAATATCTACCCAGCCAGTTACAGTGCCCTTGAACATATTTGTTTTCTAATAGCTGTAAAAAATTTTTATTCTTTAGAGAATTTACAAATAACCATAATTCAAGCTCAATGCCATTGATCAGAGGAGGTTGCTTCATGTTGTCAAGTGTACATGTACTTGTAAACAGGTATCCTGTTTTCCAGTTGGTTTGTTCAGGCTCAGTGCCTGCACAGGAGACTGAATTATGCTTTCAGCTAATGTTTCTACCAGTAAATTGCAATGGCACATATGCAGCTGGAGCACTCGTGACAATTCATTTAGAAAACTTGTGTGCTGCTTTGCCCAGCGCTACAGACTAGGTTTGCAAGCAAGGAAGTTGCTCGGCTCTGTCCTTCATCAGCCTGACACAAAGCAAGAACACTGATGTACTGGCAACAACAGAAAGGGATACTGCAAGTACAACTGGTTCCTCCCAGGTATATGGTCTCAACTATTCATTAATTCTTTATCTGCGCACCTGTCTTCATTCCTTTAAATGCCACCTGCTACATACAACTGTGTGTCTACCTGGTCAGCTGGTGAACAGAGGGGCCAGAAAGAGGGAGAAGACTTTGGTGACTACACCACCACATTTAGAGGACACTTACACCTGCTGGAGACATAGAAAAGAGACTTGCTTACCAGGCACAGCACCAAGATGTCGCAGGATGGATCCTGTATTATTAGGAAGGACTGTGAGGTTCCACCCATGCCTGTTCAAGGGGTGACACACAGAGGCAGACACATGTCAGTGCACGTTCCCAGTGCCAACATCCCCAGTGCCAAGCCGCCCTGCCGGCCTCGCGCCTCTACCTCCACTCAGCACAATGGGGCAGCTGGCATGAGTCGACAAAGTGGGTGGATTTGGTGTTCTTACCTTGAAAATGGTTCAGATTTTCCCACGGGAAAGCCGCTCCCATGGGTGTTGGTATCTACTTTTCCACAATGCACTGCTACATGGCAATCTTTCTGTTCCACTATCCGCCAATATTCTTGCTGTGGTAAGAGAAAGTGGTAATGCATTTTTAATTGACTGAACAAGGTATCTCTCATTAAAATATAAACCCCAGAAATTTACAGGGCTTTCATGACCTCAACGTAATTCAACATAAAACACTGCTTAAAAATAAGAATATAAATACTTAAAAGTAACAATGAATCGGAAAGACAGAGTTTAGATCCTCTTGGCTCCTGTGCTTCAGCACATGACAGATTAAGACTTCTTTCTCTCCCTCAGTTCATCAACACCTTTATTAAAAACGTCGAAAAATTTTAAAAGGAAGAATCAGTACCATGCCTATCTAACCATTTATTTTTCTCCCACGCTAGACAGCCTTGAACTGCTTATGGTAATGCCTGAACGTCAACTATACTGAATCCCCATACTCAATCCCCTGAAATAAAAACTTTTACCACCCCTTGTGTTGGCCTCACCTCTACTTCAGCTACTGTAGGCTCCTTTGTGAAGCACATGTTCATGATGTTTCTTGCTGTTCGGTAGAAGGTTGTTAAAGAAACAGACCTACCCTGTGGAAAAAGAAAATAAAATTAAAAGTGAAAATAAAAAAACGTGCCTCCATTCCCCCTGGCCTCACTCTTTTCCCTACATGCTCAATCCCAGATGATGACAGGGGGAAAGAGGACAATGTCTCCAGAACATGTGGGGGTCTAAAGCTCATTTCTTATCTGAGGGACAATAACTCAAAAGATACAGAAATTTAATCAAATCAAATCACCAAACCAATCATCTAAAAGGCCAACTGAACGTTCACAGAAGGCCGTGTACACTGCTTTCTCCAGCACGATGCTCTGTGTTTGATAAATACAGAAGGTGGACATGGCCCAGGTTTCTATGACAGGAAAAGGACCCAGAAGGCAACCCTACATGCATTTTACGATCAAATCCAATACGTGATCAAAGGACTATGTAGCTACGCTTTTTACATAGAGAAAGAGGTAAAAAAGACAGGAAATTCACAGAAATGATCAGCATCAAACTAGTATTGTATGTGATGGAAGGGGGTCACAAAAAGTAGAGTTTACCAAGATTGCTCTAATCACCTGCTTACAATAACTAGTTATGTTCAATTCAATAAAAGCAGTTCAAATGCAAGGAACCAGGACCTGTTATTACAAGGCTGAGAAAAGTAAAACACAGTAAAATTGCCAAATGAGTGCACTCTTTCTCGGCACTGCTGCAGGAGCTGTACGAGAAGAGGATCTGACTTGGTTTTCTGCTTGAGCTATATACCTAAGTTTCTGGATACCTGCTTTCACACATACCTATAATACCAGATGCTCTGGGAAGCATCCTCTGAAGGCTTTGAAGGCAGAAGCACGAGAGCCCGCTTGCTCCTTTCAGCCCAGACATACTGGTATGCCCAGACAGGGACACCCCTATCGCTTTCTCCGCTCCAGGGCAGAAGAAACATCCTGGGAAGCTGTGAGCCACGAGAGCTGACAGGCGCCACACTAGCTGCTGTGGCCATACTGGTTTGCGAGCGTCGCTGCAGGCAGAGACTAGCATTGCTCTGCAAACGTGAAGTTGAAAATATCTTTGCCCCCTCGCCAGATCTACCGCTCCTTCCTCTAACCCCCATCGTGTCCACTGCTTGCCCATCTGAGCAACCACAGACTTAAAAACTCCACGTAAATGAACATTTTATTACTCGGACTACTACCTTTCTAGTTTTTCAATTATGAAACAGACCTGCCAAACCACCTCAGTCTTTTCTTGTGTTTAATTTATTTAAGAACTATGCCCAAGAGTAAACTAGAAACAACTATACAAGCAGCTTTTCCCCCAGAGGCCAAGTCTATCACTTTGCCATGCTTCTACGGTTGTAACATTGTCACTTTTTTAATTGAATGCAGCATAATTAGCTGTAACAAAAAAGTTCGTGAAATGCCCAGGGCCTGGGGCCCTCTGATTCCCATAAACTGCAGAGTTGGATGCTCTGCGATACAATAAGCAATTTCCTTCATCTTTTAATGCCCTCATGAATCATTTATTGAAGCAGCCTTTTACAACAAAACCTCTTGTAAAATGCAGGGCCCGCACCAACAGTTGTCACACTTGAGCATAGACTTCACCGCTCGCAAACCAACACATGCTCTGCAGAAGCTTCCTCATTTTAATTACTTGCCTCTTCCTCGCATCTTATGCAGAAAAACAAGAATAAGGACTCATCTTCCAAGTTTAACTGTGTGTTTCCATTTTTCAGATATGCAGCAAGCAAGAAAAAAGAAAGTGGAAAAACTGAACAGTTCAGCCCTTTAAAATTGCACATACCCATTTCTTCCTCTATCAAGAATTTGATATTTTTTTAGTCTCCTAAAAGTTGTAACAGAAATTAAATGGTTGAGGGGGTTTTGTTATCTGTTTTTGTTGTTTTGTTTCTGGTTTTTTTTCTAATCTGAGGGATCTCGTAAAATTTTCTAATGCCAACTCAGAAAATAACTGAAAGTGCTGTAATGCAGCATTTTAACTTGAACACAAAATTAATTGCTGAAGAGTAAAATACCCTTTTCACCGCCCTCACAAATGTCTCAACACAGTTCAACAACTGGGAGCTTCAAGCTACTGAGCAGAGTCTCTGTTGCTGCAACAATACGATAGAGGAAGGTTTAAGAGACAATATTTCCTCTCCCAATTCTTCTCCACGGCCTCTGTGGCGGCCGTGAGAGCCAACCCAGAGCATCACCACCACCACCAAGCCTGGAGGGAAGGCACGGAGAAAGACACTGCAACACTACAAAAGTTAAAGACGCTAAAGCAACCATAAAAATGAGCAAGACACAGAGATTTCACAACAGTCACAGGCGGGAAGGAGGGACTCCTGTTAAGCAGAATCCGAAAATGCCGAGTCCCCAGCTGAAGAGAGCTCAGCATGGGATTTCTGGGACAGTTTCATGTGAGGGCTGGCAAAACTTGGCGTTGGTGATTTCTTCTGCGTGGCCCTCTAACGGGTCTGCTAGTAAGGCTTCAATTTGTTCTGTATGGAAACAAATGCTGTTTTCAGTCAGCTCCAGTACAGATTTTTAAAATATTTTCAGAGCTAAAATTGGGGAAAGACGAGAAGAGTGAAAATCTTGCAGCAGATCCTTCTTTGATGACAGCAGTTTACTTCACATACTTACAAACGATGACATTGTATTAGACAGGTAGAAAAGCCACACATTTAGGAGTAAAGAAAGCAAATGCAGCAGCCTGCAGCACACACTTAAAAGCACAGCAGGCCTTGCAGCCTGGAAAGGAGCAACGCTGAAAATAATTTGGGAGCCCTGGCAGGAAGTCAGCCAAACACAAAGGAGACTTACTCCAAACACAAAGTCAGCCAAACACAAAGGAGACTTACTCTAACCTTGACATGCGATATGGAGGTAACTGCTCCTGGAAGACTGGATGTCTCTTTCTAAAAACATCTTCCAGCTCAAGCACGTGCTGACTGCAGAAATTACTGTGCAAAATCCTAAATGTATGGCCTCTTCATGGTCTGAAGCATCAACTTTATGGCCTAAACTGGACTACAGCCATATGATTATGATGTTCTCCTCCAGCCCACAATCTATTGACCTGGACATTTATCAAAGGGGTGGGTTTTTTTTTTTTATTTTGTGTGTGTTTTTTATTTTTAATTAGAATTAGCAATGTGCTTTAGAAAGGAACCATTACAATCCCATCATCTGCGGAAACTGTAATATGAGGACATGTTCTGTTAAACAAATTTCAGATTTTCTCAGAAACACGTCAATAGGTAAAGAACACTCCCCCCTCCACAGATACATGCACAGAAGGATACCATCATTCAAGAAAAACAGAGAATGCAAGATTAAAAGGCTTGTTTCATAAAATGCCATGAAGTACCCTCTGCTTAAATCCATAAGCCAGCACCACCTCACCTCAGTCTTATTAAAAAGCCTAGTGATGAACTATAGTCATTTTACAAGTCCTGTGGGTTACTCTGGTGCATCAAGATTGTTGCATAAATTCTTATTTCTACGCCTTGAGGCTTGCTTTAAGTGACATAACCAGTTCTCATGCATCAGTTCTTCTGCAGGGCTTTCCCCCAGGTGCTCTGAAAATGAAGCTACATGCCTCTCTCTGCACTCAGACTGACCAGGCGTCCCACAGGGTGCTCCACAGCAGGGATCTCTCCAGAAACCCACCACAGATTTGCTTCCCCCTGATTTCTCCCCAGTCCATCACCTGTGACAGCAGTCCCCAGTCTCTGCGCCGCAGATGAGTGTGGGATGGGATTCAAATGGGCAAGCCCCAGTGTCCGGGAAGCTGCCGGCACCACAGCGGACAACCCAAGGCATTGCCTGAGCGGCTCCATGTGCTGCAGCTGCTTTGGTGGGTGGGGAGAGCACTGGCCCGCAGGCTCAGCGATGCTTGTCTCTAACAGCTTCTATGCTCAGAACAAAAGTATTTCTACCAGGTATTGTTGGACTCATACAGGGTACTGCCAGCGCTTTTTGGGCAGCAGCAGCAATTTGGGGGCTCTCAGCCTTTTGGGGTAAAGGCTGGGGCTCAGCAGACTCAGGCTGGTTATACTAGCTGTGCTTTTGCTTGCTTGCCTTTTTTTATTTTCTAAGTCTGATTAGGATATTTACACAAATCCCAATCTTGCTTTTTGAGTTACTTTGTATCTTCTAAACTTCAACTTGGGACTTGCATTGGAAAAGAAGATGGAGGCATTTCCCCACTAAGTTTGAGGCTGTTCATGCAGCAGTCAGGGTAAGTTGTATCAAATTTTTCATTCAACTTCATTAAGCACAGGATATTAAGCACAGAAATGCAGCTTCACTATTCACAAATGCTGCTGTCATTAGATAAGCTTCTCTCCAACAGCAGCATGGCAAAGAGATTGCTTTTCAAAAGCGGGATTGAGGCCGGAGTCCCCGAGTAAAAGAATTTTTGGGCTGACAAATCATAACAGGCTGCAAAAGAAAGCTGAAGCAAGCTTTTAAAGCTCAAGTCATGAGCTCATGCAGTCCCTAAATAGCTTAACAATAAGCCACTTCGGGCTATCTGGCTTCATTTCCTGGTGATGGAAGCAAGATTGGAAGGGGAAGAACAGCGTATTCCTTTACTGGGCACAGACACTCAACGCTAGATTTCTCTCAGAGCACAGCTACACAATTCAATGCAACTCAAAATTGCACTGCGAGTTGCAGTGCCAAGTCCGGCTCCAGAGTAGGAGACTGACAAATAAAATACAGTGAAAGAGTCAGCATTCCTTCGTAAATGGATGTACTTGATATGTGGAGAACTAAGCGTCCATGTGACTGTTAGTGCTGAGCAAAATCTGGCATCATGGATGAAAATATTGTTTGCATTTCAATTTGCCCTTTCTAAATGTAGTAGTATTTCTAGTGATGTTAGTTTTGATGCGGAGCATTACTTCGCTCAACAAGAGACTTGCAAGAAGCAGGAATGAGAAAGCAGAACATTACTTTAAATGTCACTAGAAAATGAAAATAAAAACTGTGTCTGCAAGGATAATTGGGCAGAGCTATTCACGGAACCTCTCACAAGGAGATGAAGTGGGGCAGAGCCCAGTGCATCTCGTTATGACAGTAATACCTTCCAGCTTTTCCAGACATCCCGCAAGAGCCAGGCAGATCAGGATAAAGCCACCAGACCACCTGGCTGTGATAGCTGCTGGCTGCGCTGCTGCCTTGGGGGTGGCACTGCCGCCCACTGGCTCCCTGCAGCCTGCTGGGTTTGCACCCAGATGCCACCCAGACGACACCATCATCAGTTCTGCAAAACAAAATCGGCAGAGCCTGCCTTGTTACCTTGTATATACACTTGTGTAAGTCGCTAAGAACTCCCTCCTCCTCCTCCTCGTCCTCCTTCGTGGTCTCCTTTTCCTGAGCGAAGAGCCGCCGCCTGCCCGTCTTCAGTGGGACGTCGACTTCTTTTAACTTGTTGCGGAAGCCATTTTTGTGAACCACGCCGTTGATGAGTCCATTTTTGGGCTCAAACCGGGGCAAGGAATGGAACTTGTAGGCATTCTCCGAATGTCCCTCCAAAGGTCCTTTCCTCTTCTCCAAGATTTCCTTTTCCAGCAAGACCTCCTTCTCCAGTTTCTTGTGCTCCTCGGGGGAGAGGGAGTCATAGGAGAGCAAGTACTGGCAGTAGGCTTCTTGCAGCTTGGCCAGCCTGTCCTGTGCAGTTTTGGGGATGCGCAGCATGTCTGCCAGCTTGTTCCATTTCTTGAGGTCAGTCACTTGCTGCATCCCCCCCATCTCATTGATCAGCTGGACGAAGCAGGCCAGGTCGAGCTCGCAGCCTCCTGGGGTTCGTGCGTGCCAGGCAGCAGAGGAGGGGGAAAGGGAAACACAGGAGCAGGTTAGGAAAGCTGTGGGCGGCTCGTGTCAAGCGTGCTACCAGGCTGGGCACGTACGGGATGTGCCACCCGTACAGCTCTGGGCACTGGAGCAGGATTGTCCCTATCTCGTACGCCTCCTGCTAAAGACAGACTTGCCACTGTTTTGCTAGCTTAATTCATTCAGCAGATTATATTTTGCTATTTGCAATAGCCTTCCCTATGGTTAAATTTGCTCTCCTCCTTGACTTTCATTCCCTTCCCTTCTCAGAGCACCCCCAGCTATCTCCTGACATGCATCTTTCCCCTGGTCATTACCCAGTGGTCAGGGAGACGAGAGTTGCCCAGTTCTTTAAGAAGCCCGCACAATCCCGCCCTCCCCTCGCCTGCCACCAGTCCCACGTCTGATTTATACCAGGAAGAAGCAAAACAAGTGTCAAGATGGGTACTGGCAATCAAAAAGACAAGTACCTATCCTTTCTGCAGGTGAAACATCGATTATCTAATGTCTGCACAACACTTCAAATACAGTTAGTATTTAAAAGGAGCACAGTAACATCATTAATTTCACTACAGGTAGAAAAATTCTGAAAAAAACCAAGGGAGGCAGGGGGGTTGTTTGGGGTTGGTGCCTGCAACTGCATAAAAAAGTTTCAGACACATTATTCTTCCAGTTTGAGGCCATTCATATTTTATACTCCCTTACGTTTTTGTACGTTCCAAGATGACTAGCACATTTCACACTCCAGTCAAAAAATAAAAATGGACGATTATACAAACTGCAGCATAAAAAGCAGCCAAATGGACGAGAAACAACAAAAGAAACATCATAAATACTCTCAAAGCACAGAAATAAATCATCAGTAGAAAGAGTGAAGAAACAGACCAAAGACCACCTACAATTCAACAGGGCACTGCTAAAGGAAAAAAGAGAATTAATACAAAACTCACATCAACATCGCTGCCACCACATTGTCTTGCCTTCCCCTTTTTCTTTGAGAAAAGTAAAAAATCATTACACCATAGCTGTTTCAGAAGACTTAGAAATGCTATTATACAACAGAGAAGTGCAAGAAGCAGTGTTATGGTAAATATTTACTGTCGGATGCATAGCTACAGCATCTTAAGGGCCAGTTGTATCATCTTGCTTGCTAGCGCAAGCAGTATTACTTTCTTCAAACTACCTTGTGCTGCATCTCAGATGCTTCATAACTGATACCAATTTTCCTTCTTCCCTCTGCTTTCCCCTCTTCCACCACTTGTGCCAATCCAGTGAGGAGGGAGGCGCAGCAGTGTAAACCTGCGTGCAACATTTTGGGATGACAACGGTTGCATCCGAGGCAGAGCAGCACCAGAGGCTGCTTGCTCATCCTGCCCGCACAGTGCTGGGCAAAGGTGTGAAAAGAGGGGAAAGGATTTTGGCTGCAGCCAAAACCAAGGGTAAGGCTTTGAGGAGCATATGACAAGGGTGGAGGCAGGGCCATGGGGCAGCAAATTTATCCAATTTAGTAATATTTGGGGGGGTGGGTGTTTGTCAAAATGGTTAAGTCTTGAAGCTGAGAAAAGGTAAACAATGTTGGGAAAAAAAAAACCAAACAAGTTTGAAGGGTTTTCTTTCTTTCCTTCTTTCCTCTTTAATCTTCCCCATAAAATAACTTTCAGGCTGGCCTCTATTACAGGCTGGGGGTTTTTTTTTTTTTTTTTTTCAAGCTTGGTTTTTTTCCTTCTTTCCTCTTTAATCTTCCCCACATAAAATAATTCAGGCTGGCCTCTATTACAGGCTGTTATTTTTTTGGTCTATATATTCACAGTTCACAAATAAGCTGAAGGCATAATTCAAAGATAGCTTTCCACCCCAATAGATTCAGTTACCTACATAAAGTTGAGTAACATACTCCTAACTTTGAAAGAAGTGTGGTCCAGGTTTAACGTTGTATGTGTTCTCCAGTAGGACAAATAGTGCACACCCAGCTTAAGGTCCTAGTTTCAACACTGTTTATGAGCTATTTGAGAAACACGATTTTCTCCCGCAACATGGAATGATCGCTCATAATCACTCCGCAATATTAGAGCTCGAGTAGCACATCATTCAACCACAGCCTCACATATCTGGCAGATCCTCCACAGGGCCAGCTACAGCTAAGGTTTACAAAACGGTCACAATTATAATTCCATTTCACTCAGTCATAACTTTTGGAAGCATTTATATCTCAGGCTGATGTTTTCCAGGATTGACCTAAGCATGTTGCTTAAACTTTCCTTGAAAGGCTGAAGGTGGGGGGGAAGAGTTTTAACCCCATTTATAAGCACCTTTAGCAAAATGGCTTAAATAGGAGACCTGGCATATGTTGTGCAGAAATAGCGTCTTGACTTTTTTTGTTGTTGTTAATTGTCTTAATTTCACTGTTAGGGATATTTTTAAATTGCCTAGTGAGCAAGCTCATTTAAAGTAAAAAATCTTAAATCTTCAGGTATGCATTTAATACCAAATGCTGGCACTACACAAGTCGTTGGCAAAACTCCCACTTCCTTCAATGGAAATGTGATTTGGCCCTGAAAGGAGGGATATGTACATGTCTACTTAAATAAGTGTGCATTGATCACCACACATTATTTTATATCTTTCCTGCTGGAACCAACAGATTTCTCATCCTTGTACACTGATGATCTCCAGCGTCTTTTCTCCATTTTGTTTTTAATTTTAAACACAAGATAGGTAGGAAATGAACTGCAGAAAGGATACATAGGATGCAAATTTTATAAGAGACCACTGTTTGCTCTGGTTATATGGCACCCAGCAGAATAGAATCCTTGCCTATTAATTAGGCTCTTAGGTGCTTAAATAATACAAATAATTAACAGTAATGCCATCTTAATGCCGAGTTAAGGTATTTCATTAAAAAGTTAACATTGTTCCAGGAGCGTTAAACGAGCTGTCTTGCACATTTTCTTCTCTCTCTTGCCAATGTATATTTAATTCATTATTCTTCTCTATTAGCATACAACCAGTGCATACATTAGGCATACAAAATGTTCACTTATTGCTGCTTGAGTGATTTTAATTTTCAGATTTCCTTGAACATTTTTGCACCACTATTGCAACAGAGCACTAACCCTCGTTCCTCCTCCTTAAATTCTGTCATTTCTCTGTTGTGCCCTGCATCGGTTCACCATAAACTCTGCAATCTCTTTGCATGCTTTTATGCATTTTCACTCACTTACCATATGTGATACAAAATAAAGTTTGAAAACGGGGGGGTAAAAAGTGTTGTGAACAGTTTAAACAGAAGCGTGTCCTTTAATCCAACCAGCGTTGATAGCTGCCTCTGATCAGATAATCCTCAAAGGCAAAACTCTAGCCTCAAGTTGCAACATGCAGGTCCTGTGAGCTCTGACTCAAAACACTTCAAAAACAAAGGGAAGGGCTAACAAAAATTAAAAACACAAGTTTGTTACTACGTCATGGCTGCAAAGGCAGTAGAGATGGAGGTGGCTCATTCAATAGTTCATTTGTATGCTGCTGTTGTCATGTTTTTACAAACTATTGTCACATTTTTGTCACGTGTCATATTTGACAGCAGACCATAAACCAAGAATTCTGTTAAATAAGTGATTCTCACTCAGGCATTAGCCCTGGCAGACACCTGCTGGGAGAAATAATGAAACCTCCATTTTGCAATCAACCACATTTTACTGCCTATTTTTGACACTTAATGGTTGTTAAATGTCAGCAGGTCACTGCAAATTTGTAATTTTAAGTGTCTGAGTACCCAAATAGAAGTCAGTTCTGAGATATTTTCTTTCCCCCTTGGTTAAATGCTTTTAAAGGAAGGGAAAAAAAATATCTGTATTAAAGCTTGGCAGCATTACAACCTGTTTGGAAAACATCTTTGGAAAGGTCCGAAAAATATTCCGAGGCAACATTTAAACCGAGGCTATCAATATCCGTAGTTGCACTACCTACAAAAATAAAGAGCAGGGAAAGGAGAAGATCCTGAAATCTGGAGATCGAGACCCCACATAGCATTTTTTTCCCTGGGTGAAATAAAGAGCTGGCAGGAGAAAAGTGGCAATATAAAGTCTCCCTGGAAAGCTCTCCGACAACCTACCTGCATCGTGCCTGACCGATGGATAAAGAGAGAGATCCAGAGCTCTGCAGTGTTAATTGAACAGGGGTTCGGATAAGCATAAAGGCAAACGGAGCATAAAGTTGTATACGGACACTAACAAGCAGCGGCAAAAGGCCAATGAAACCACAGCCCTTACCTATGAGTGGGAGTTCGTCCATGGTAATGCCCTGAGATTTGAGGTGCTTCTTGATACAGGCCAGCCGCTGCACGTTGGGTCCCCAGCGCCTGCCTAGCTTGTGTATGTGCTGAATCTGTGTCACAAACCGCATTTCATCATTTAGCTTGCACTCAGGTCTCCAGTCTGGAGGAGGAATCACCCTGCACATCCCATACTTCTCTACCTGAGCTCGGACTGACTCAATGTATATCAGTGGGTCATGAAATTCCTTGGTGGAGGGCCTAAGGATGGGAATCTCCCCCAGCATCCCCCACCCAGACTTACTACTGCCCTTTTCGTGCTTTCCCATTGAGTCTTGTGGCTTGTGCAAGGACTCCGCTTGAGAGGTAGAACGATTTTCACAGGAGGCATTTTCAGTTTTGCCATGTGCTTGTTTCCCTGGCGTACTCTTTCCAGCAGTGGCTCTTTTTGGCCTATTTCTTTCCAAACTCTTCTCTGGCACTTCCTTTTTAAGGTGTCCATTCAGCAAAGGCTTTTCTACGGCTGCCTTTTTGCTGGCAGCTTCTGCCAAGTTGACGGCCCCTTTCATTCTCTTGGTGGGCGAGTGTATTTTGTCTATGTGATTCGTCTCTTCCAGCCTCCTCTTGGAATTGCGCAGCCCCTCCCTTAACTGTCTCCCCACCTCCTTAGTGCATGTCTTTTGGTTCAACTTGCCATTGACTTTTACACCATTAACAGCGGTATTGTTAGACTTGGATGCTCCAAGGGATAGCACCTGTTTGCGGGTTTTTGCATTGCTACTTTCTATTTTCCCTGAGATTGTGTGGTTGACAGGTGAACTGGGTTTGTGGTGATTTAGTTTGGTTTCCTTGACCAGTTCTTTCTTGGCTTTGGTGTATGTGACAGTTCCCTTTGTCACTGTTGCAGTGTACTTCACAGTTTTGGACGGTGAAGGTCTGACTTCTCTCATCTTTTTGGCACTGGCTGCATTTGCACTCGGAGATGACATTCGAGTGATCCCGTTGACTTTAGAAACCTGCAGTGCCAGGAGCGTTGCAGGGGGAGCAGAAGGAAGGAAACAGAAAACAGAAAAGTAAATTAATAATGTTACTACTCAGCCATGGTGTCCCAGTTGCTGGACAACCATATTCTGCAGTCCTGACTCCTGGCCCTTTCGTACAATCTTCATACAACAGTTTTCACCCAGGCAAGAGGAGGGACTGGGCATTTATAATAAACAAATAAAACAGAAATAACTTTTTAAAAAACAAATGAAAAAGTCCCCAGAAAGCCAGTCTTGCTTTTGGAAGGTACGAAGCCTCTGGCATTAAGAAGGGTGAGGTCCCTTGCTTGCACTACCCTCTTCCTTGTCTGCCAGAAAGCCTGTTATGGTATCACAAAATGCAGGTAGTCTGATTTACAAACTAATACTTTCATTATCTCCTCTTCTGGCCCTCAGACACTATCTCTCTCCCACCCAACTTCCCTCAAGTGCACGCACAGCTTACTACTTCTTAGCAGGCAAACTAGCCAGCATATACTATCTACTCCAACTGGAATGGGCACATTTTGCAAAAAACACGCACTGAGATTCAAACCAACCTCCTGTCTATACATACATACATAAATATAAAAAGAGATACTGAACACATTATGCACCCAACAGATCAGGACAGCCATGAAGAATCCAGTCTGTCATACATATTAAATCTTGGGAGGCATCTTGTTGCTGAAGTCATTATTTGAAATAAAAAATTTATACAGTAGTTCAAAGGTGGATAAGGGAAGAGCAACTGACGTCATCTGCTTGGACTTGTGCAAAGCATTTGATACTGTCTCGCATGACATCCTTGTCTCTAAATTGGAGAGACATGGATTTGATGGATGGAACACTCTGTGTGGATAAGGAATTGGCTGGATGGTCGCACTCAAAGAGTTGCCTCAAAGACTTGTGGTCAACGGCTCGATGTCCAAGTGGAGACCAGTGACGAGTTGTGTTCCTCAGGGGTCGGTATTGGGACTGGCACTGTTTAACATCTTTGCTGGTGACATGGACAATGGGATTGAGTGCACCCTCAGCAAGTTTGCTGACAACACCAAGCTGTGTGGTGCGGTAGACACCGCTGGAGGGAGGGATGCCATCCAGAAGGACCTTGACAGGTTTGAGAGCTGGGCCCGTGTGAACCTTGTGAAGTTCAACAAGGCCAAGTGCAAGGTCCTGCACATGGGTCGGGGCAATCCCAAGCCCAAATACAGGCTGGGCAGAGAATGGATTGAGAGCAGCCCTGAGAAGAAGGACTTGGGGGTGTTGGTTGATGAGAAGCTCAGTGTGACCCGGCAACGTACGCTTGCAGCCCAGAAAGCCAGCTGTATCCTGGGCTGTATCAAAAGAAGTGTGACCAGCAGGTTGAGGGAGGTGAATCTCCCATTCTACTCCGCTCTTGTGAGACCCCACTTGGAGTACTGCATTCAGCTCTGGGGCCCCCAACATAAGAAGGACATGGACCTCTTGGAGCAAGTCCAGAGGAGTGCCACGAAGATGGTCAGAGGGCTGGAGCACCTCTCCTTTGAAGACAGGCTGAGAGAGTTGGGGTTGTTCAGCCTGGAGAAGAGAAGGCTCCCATGAGACCTTATTTCAGCCTTTCAATACTTAAAGAGGGCTTATAAGA
>NW_008794709.1:2477534-2505037 GCF_000699145.1 Aptenodytes forsteri
CTGGAAGTGTTCAAGGCCAGGTTGGATGGGGCTTTGAGCAACCTGGTCTAGTGGAAGGTGTCCCTCACCATGGCTGGGGAGTTGGAACTAGATGATCTTTAAGGTCCCTTCCAACCCAAACCATTCCACGATTCTATTTTTTTAAGTTTGATATCTGGGCAGTTTTGCTGACACACATTTTATTACATCATATTCATCACTAATGTGTCATTGCAACTTAGAACTGCTGGACCTCACTGCCTTCTGTTAGACATTTAAACCCAGCTATGAAACTAAAATTTATATTTTAACTATAAGGCGTGCTAAGCACTGAAAGTAACCTTCAGCTTTGAAGGGAATTGTGATGGCTCAGCACTGCCAAAGCTAAGCCCCACTACTAAGAAAATGAAGTTCAAGTTTAAACCTCAAACAAATTTCAGCATTTAAAAAAATTTAAACATTGTCTTCTCACCTCCTTAAACTACTGTGAGTGCAGAAAAACACATCCAAAAATCAGGAACATTGATAAAAGTGCTCAAAGTGAAAGCATACAGTACAATCACCCCTCATCAGCACTCAGGTGAATAACACCATTGCTGCGAAGTTATAAGACTTCCCTGTGGGATTTCAAAATACTTAACAAATTAGTAAGCGTGGCAGCTTCTCTCAAATAAATGCAAGAATTGTAGTCACTTATAAAGTAGGGATAAAATGTTATAAAATAGGGATCAAATAGAGGCTGAAAAGATCATGCTATGGTCTTGTATTAAGTGACTTGCGGACGAGGAACTCGAACCTGGGGATTCTGCATACACACACATATATGTGTATACACGCATTTACTGTGTGCATTTTCTCCTCTGTGCTCCAGAAGCTGGAGCAGGAGTAATGCCCTTTTAAAACCCATCCATATTCTTGTCCTTCCTGTGCTTCCAAGGTAGAAACACTTAAGGAAAATCCAGTTAACTGATGACATGAGTTTTACCTTGAGCTTTCCAAAGATGTATGAGATATCATCTGGAAAGCAAACACTTGCTAACAGAAATGCATTTAGCCATTTCCTTTGAAATTTAGGCAGTACTCTACATTTGAAATGGAGGCCTGGGTTTGACTTTTACAGCGCTTTTTCATGCCACACAGCAGACATGGGTAGAGAGCTGCTGAGACATTGCCTCCTGCCTGCAGCAGTCAGAACAAGAGTTGAACATCTCTGGCTTTATAAATAGCCAGGAACATCGATTACAGATTTCATTTAGACTAATAGAGAAGAATTGATTGAGAACTGGGAGGGGAAGGTAATCTGGATGGCAGTGATCATGAAATTAGTTTTCAATTCTAAGATGTGACAACAGTAGAGAAAGGACAACAGACTTCTGGAAAAAGAAAAAAAAAAAACAAAACCAGAAAAACCCTCAAAAAACCACCTGCAAAAAACCAAAACCAAAGCAATTCGCACTCAAGAGGAAGGGCACAAAGCACAGGCCATTATGCCTGTTCACAAAGTTCTCTAATGAGTGGAAAATTAGAAAAGAATCACAGTAAAAAGTAGAAACACAATTATGTGACTAAGGGCAACTGTACAGGAACAACAAAAGCATGCATGGGTGAAATCAGAAGGGCCAAGGAGCTGAAGAAACTTCAGTTAGCCAAGGGACATAGAATGAAACAGAAAAAAAATGTATAAATACCTTAATAACACAACAACAACAAAGAACAGCAGAGATCAACCACCACACAAGGAAGGAAAACAACTGCAACAGTTTGGCTGAAGTGTTTGTGCTTCTTTTGCATTAGCCTTCACCAAAAGTACCACTGACTGAATACTTACCAGGTATATAACATCATCAATTGCAGCAAAAGAGCTAGGAAGGCAACCCCAGCAAGCTAAAGTGTACCTAGATGGCTTAGGGCACGGCTCCTGGAAATAAGTTGAGGGCAGGCAGAGTCTACCTAACTTCAAACCCTAAAATCATTCTGGAACATATCATCAAACAGTTAATTTGTAAACACACAAATAATAATAAGATGTTAAAAACAAAAAAATAATAAAAACAAAACAAACCCCCCCACCCATAGTTTTGCCAGAATAGCACATCAAGCTAATTTAATCATCTTCTGACAGACACCTGGCTGAGCAGGTAAAGGCTGAGCAGCACCTCCACTTCAGCAGGGCTCCAGTCACTGTCCCACATTATGTTCCATCAAGCAAGCTCCTGAGACACATCCTAGACATAATTACTCTAAAGTGGCTTCACAAGGGATTAAATAAAGTCATCCTCAAGAGAAGTTATCGTTGTCATAGTTCACTGCCATTCCGAGAGGGCATTTCAGGTGACTTTCTGCAGGGAATTGTCTTGGCCTCGGTTCTACCAAGTACTTCCTTCAGTAACAGATTATCGTAAAATTTGCCAGTGACACACACCTGGAAGGGGCTGTAAGCACTCTGGAGACAAGGTCAAAATCAAAAGCAATCTTGAAGAACTTATTTTAGAACATTTCTATAATAAGACGAAATGCTATTTTTAGGAAGGACAAATCAAATACATGTAGGGGAGGAATAATATTTGGGGACCACAGTGAGCTGCAAAACGTGACGGTAGTACACAGCACACAAATCACTTTCTGAGACCTATTATTAAGAACGCCGGAAGCAAGGGATGGGAGCACAGGCTTTCCTATGCAGGGCTGGACCCAGAATCGGGCCCACACAGCAGGAAAAATTTAGACAGTGTCTAAAAGAACACAAAGTGCTCAGAAATTTGGAAAACATGATCTTTACTGAAAAGCCAAGGGAGCTGGGCTTATTTAGTCTGAAAGAGATGACTATGGGACAACTCTGTAACAGTCTTCCAATGCATAAATTGGAAAAGAGACAGTAAATGCTCTTTCCATATTCACTGGGAAAAGTTGGAGAAAAAAAACCTTTAATTGTCTACATCGATGATCTGAGGCACAACTAGGAAAACTTTCTCATTAGCAGAAAAGGAAAATGCTGGAAGAAGCTGTCAATGGATGTTGTGGAGCCTCCTCTATAGGAGGTTTTCCAGAAGGTTTCAAGGAGGCCATAGCTATATTACTATGCTGTCAGGTACAGTCAAGACAACACCTCAGAGTGAGCAGTCAGGCTGTATAGAGGTACCTTGTCACTCCAGCCCTCCTATGATTTTTTTTGAAGAAGTTGTGACCAGAAGACTGAAGGGCCATCTGGGGCACTCCTTCAGCAAGGGGTGGTGACTCTCAGGGCCAAATCTTGAACTGAGCAGGTACATAAGATTTGGCTATCTAACCTCCAATCCTAGATTATAAGCACACTATTTTGAGGTTTTATTCAAACTTTGTGAAGTTATTCCAATGACAAACAGGTCCTGAAGTAGAGAACACTTGGCTTATGAGAATACCATAAGGAATTCACTTATTTCTTTCTGGTTGCTAACTAAGGAGACCCCACAAAAAAGAAGCACTGCTGAAAACTTCCTCAGGATGATCATCTTTCTAGAGCAGACACAGCGCGATGGTTTTAAAATGCTTCTCCCTCTTCCCTCCCCAAATGCCCACAGGTATCTTGAATGTTTTCAAAGAGGATAGCATAATGTTTAAGATACAGCAGTACTATATATAGACCAGAACAGACCATGCTTCAAATGGGAATAGGCTGCAACAAACATCTTCCAGCTGGAAACAAGTGGAACAAACAATGTGGTCATAGCCCACCATCAAAGCAACAGGTGGATTCAGGATTTCACACTGACAATATGAAATTCTGGCTGGTCAGTCATCACCTACATGTTCCTGGTCTGTACTTGCCTCTGAGGACCCATCAGACGATTGAAACCAAAAGAAACAAGAAATTTTGGTAGGCATTTTCTTACCTTTCTACTGTTGATATGTCTCCCCCCAAACCAAACATACAGAGAGTCAGCCTAAAAATTTGGCCACACTGCCAGGTGCGCAGGTTCACCAAATGGGGGTCTATGCCACAGCTCCATCCCGAGGCAGTGCTTACACTGAGCGCATAAGAAAGAAGTCAATTTAATTCAAATAGTAACAAAGTGATTGACATTAGCCTTACATGACTCGAAGTCTTGAGCTAAAGGTGAAACTAGGGATACAAATAATCTTATCTTTGCTTTTCAGCTATCTTCTTAGTTTTGCTGACATATATTTGTCTTCAGACCACTCTTTTCTCCACTTTACTGGACACTTGCCTTACAGTAGAAGACAGTACAAAAGATTTTAAATTTTGTTGTCTTTTAAAAAGCAAACAGGACCAGCACGTAGTCTTGCAGAATTTGTTTGTTGTATTTGAACCGGTCTACATACACACCTCTGCATAGCACCTAGGATCCATCCTCCAGACACATACAGACACACACACACACTAAAGCCAACAAACAACTTGCTAGATAACAACCACAGTAATAACAGCAACATTAGGAATACCAACAACAGGTTTAGTCCCAAACAAATTCAAGTTATGCAACTGATCTCGAATTCATTCATAAAAATACTTCTGTGTTGATATGAGTTTTGCAGAACTAAATTACCATATTAGGCCGGGAGAGGGCCCCATTGAACTACATTTCCTTTGCCCACAATCCCTTTGAAGCAGGGGATTTGGGAAGATAGCAAGGGAGGAAGAAAGAGAGAGAGGGAACACGTGACAAGTGCAAGTGCACACCAGAAAAGGAAAGAAAGAATGAGAGGAAAAAAGAAAATCTCGGGTAATTTCTAGTGTTCTACCTTTATTTTCTCTAAGACTGAACAAAACAAAAACACACACATAAATAAACCATGTAAATGCACGTGAACAAGGAGCAAAAACATACTGGAAGGAGGAGGAACGTGGCTGGCACCCTGGGCAAACAACTTTCCTTTTAGAAAATACTGAAAATGTCAACAAAGACTCAGGACAAGGGCAGGAAATTTAGCAATGTCACATAACTGGTAAATCTAAGGTTTTGCACAAAGCTAAGTCTCTGTCAGGCAAAACGCATAATCCACCTTTAATCAGTTACAGCCACATTTTCATTAAAATTGGTAAGAAAGTACTGATGTTACTGTGGACTGCAGAAGAAAATTTAAATGCCTAACCTTTTTAAAAAAAAGATCATTATCTCAGCTTACAGCCCCCTTATTTTCTGAAGCTTGAGGACCACACTCTGTGAGGTGTCTGTGTGGCGTGACTATTGGTTGTACTGCATTGCTTTAGAATTTCTCTCCATTTTGCATAGCACAATTGAAAACTTCTAATACTCTACAAAGCAAAACCCACTTGGATCGTGGACAAAATTCTTCTACACCTGTCTTTTCCCTTCTCAGAACTACCTTCACAAGTGATGGCAGTTGACTTTCACAAGAATTTTAACCATTCATACTTTGATGATACAATTCTAAAGCATTTCACACAAGTGTTCGAGTGAGTTAAAAATAATTAAGTATGAAGTGCATTCTTACGTTTTGGGAAACTTGTTCAACATGAAGAGCTCATGGCAGAGCACGTCACAGCAAGGACCATAGGATGTTGGTAGTCACAAAAAAGAAAGCCGGAAGGATGCAAAAGAAGGCAGGCATTCAAGCTGATGACTAGATAAGCAAAAATTGACACAGGAATAAAGAATGGAAGTCTTACAGAGGTACAGAGAAATATACTGTAGATAGCCTTCAGGATCTCAAATTTGATTTAGAAGGTAATACAAATCCAGTGGAGGCATTTCAGGAGAAGCTAAACATCACTGAAGCACAGGGCACGGAAGATTTCCTCGGCAAGAGCACCACTGTTTTACTTTTCACCATTTTTAATTTCCAAGCCTATGACTGAGAGGTGCCATTTAAGGCCTCGACGGCCCTACAAGATGACAATTCCAGCTCCGCTGAAGCCCAAGCCAGCCTACTTAGAAGAAAAACCTTTAGCTGCCAGCAAATAAAGACTGCCTTTAATTGACCTGTTGAGAATTAACCATTGCAAAAAAAAAAAAAAAAAAAAAAAAAAAAAAAAAAAAAAAAAAAAAAAAAAAAAAAAAAAAAAAAAAAAAAAAAAAAAAAAAAAAAAAAAAAAAAAAAAAAAAAAAAAAAAAAAAAAAAAAAAAAAAAAAAAAAAAAAAAAAAAAAAAAAAAAAAAAAAAAAAAAAAAAAAAAAAAAAAAAAAAAAAAAAAAAAAAAAAAAAAAAAAAAAAAAAAAAAAGTGCAGCAAGCTTTCTGTACTGCATTGTCCTAGCGCAGGCACCCTGCTAACCCAGCCCCAGACTGAGGAGGACACTGACCGGGGATTTTGAAAGTCTTTTATAAAAACTCTTTGACAGTTGCTATTTTAGGAGCCCTTTGATCCAACCATCAAAAATAGACAGAGACGCATCCTGCCCAAATGCCAGTCACAAGCACCAAACGATTGGTCTGCTAAACTTCCACACCCAAATCCAAGTCAGGCTGAGACAAACCTCTTGCGGATTTTTTTGCCAGTTTTCAACAAGGTAACACATTTCTCCCCACCTGGTATGCCCACTGTGAAGGAGGCAATATCCTGGAGCACCTTCTTTATGCAAATGTTGAGCAAAACATTTTTCCCAGACTCCAAGGTTTGTGTTGCAATACAGGACACTGAGCATAATGTCAGCTTCTCTACACCACCAGTGAGCCTCTAAGATAACCCGAGCAGACCAGCCGTACACAAAAGGAGTTCATTCTTCCACGTGCTGCCAGCCTTGGCACTGTCAGCAGAGAGGCCAACAAGAGTGCCAGTCAGAAAGGTTTAATAAACAGCAATGTGAACTTTATGCTTTCATACGTATACACTGGATAATATAAAGACAGTGTTGTAAAGCATGCTTTATCATACTGACTTCCTATGTAAGTATCACTTTTCTTTTTTCCTTCTTTCTCTCTTTCTCTTTCACTGAAAATTAACTCTCTGCTGTCTCCAGAGCATGCTTTTCAGGATTGCCATGTTCCTTCTGTGCCAGGCAGCGGAAAACAGAGCTAGCACCTTAAAAGTCTGCGTTTCCCATGTGTCCACAGTAGAGTACAATTCATTACCTGTTTCCTTAAGTCCTGAGCCGATCTATGAAGAGTGTGGTGGTTGTTAGCAGTGAGCCCTTTCGTAGAGGAGCCAGTGTTTGTAGTAGGATGGTGATTAGCAGCAGCCTGGTCTTTTCGGCTCTCAGCCTTATGTTCACTGTTCCTCTCCTTCCCTGGTGTGGCCTCTTTGCTTTTGTGTTTCTGAGCAGGTTCTTTCTCCTTCGATGATTTGCTGGACCCATTGAAAACTGAGAAGAGAGAAAATCAGACTATTAAGGAAAAAAAGAAAAAAAAGTACATACAAGACCAAACTCTTCATTCAAAACAACCCAACTTTCTCTGCTGTCACTGTTGGATATTTAGTGAGAGTATTTTTTTATCTAAAGTAAAATTATTACAGAAATAGAAGCACTATTTTGCATGTTTCTTTATATGAACAGGTTTACTAAAGTATTTCCTTTGCTTGGTAACCCACATTATCTTAATATCTATCCAAATTAAAACATACAAGGTATATTACTGTTTTGATGGACCTAAATTTAGACTTATCAGTTTGATTTTTATTTATGACAGTTTTAATTAACTTTTTGCTGTTGCAGCGAAGGAATTCTAAACATAACCTAAGCAGAAAAAGGATTTATTTTTACATTAACGTAAAAGAAAGGAAACGTTCCATGAAAAAGCATGTTTTGTTTTCATCAATATCCAAACTGCTAAACCAAACTAACAGCAGTTTGCCTATAGCAGACAAGTTGCAAATAGAAAAAGGTACTTCTGCAAAGAAAGGAAAATACTAAAACCGTTTTAGAACATGTCGTATAAAGTAATGCTGGGACCTATGCTGAGCGCCCTAGCCTTCTGCTGAAGTGAAGGGATAAGAAAGCACAGAACAGAAACCATATTTTTTGTACAACAAATATTATGCAAACATATACAAGTTTATCTCAGCAAGTTTTGTTCCTCTGCTGAATTTATTTAAGAATAGTCACTGCTCTTTTGTTGTCAGGGAACATGAAAAGCTGAGGTTTTCATGTGAAAGTCACATTTCTCTTTTTGGTTGTTTGTTTGTTCATCAAAAATGTGGTGAATTAATGTCAGTGCTGCTCCCTCTTCACTAGAAGCACTTGACAGAGGTCTGTGAGGCTTGTGATCCAACACCCACAAGGGCAAGTGCCCTCCTGCCTTCTCTACTCATCTACTCTTGTTTTTTACCCCTGCCTTTTTGCCATGGTTTAGGAAAGGACATAAATAAGAAAATTCATGAATACTTAATAGCACAAGTATCTAAAATAATATTTATTACACACAACACACACCATCTGTTTGGGAATTTTAACTAAATGAATGAAGTTATTGTTTTCTTGTGAAATGAAAGCCTTCTTTTGTCACTAAACATGAAATACCTACGATACATACCTTTTTATCTAAATTGTGAAGCTTAACTGTCTTTACAGATGTCCTGTAGTACTACGGTACTAGTAGCAGTTATAGTAATAATAATAATAAAGAACCAACAATCCTGCTGGACTGAAGAGGGGCATCTAAGCTGCTTTTGAGTAGACACCTACCTCCAAACCTCCCAAACAGCTATCTACCTTCCCACCACACCTCCAAAAGCTGAAACTCCAGCAAGCTATTGATGAATCTGTTATTCAGGTCACTTATCATATTCAGTCGGTTATCAGTGTTGAATTAGATTATGTAAAAAATAAAACATTGCAATTGCTCTTCCTCCTCTCTTCCTTCCCTCTTGCACAAAACAAGTAAGAGTGAGAGAAAAACCGTCGGCAGCGAAGTCACCGCAAATTCCCCTGTGGCTCCGTCACTCCTGAGCTCAGGTGCAACTGGCGCTGCCCCAGCCAGCCAAGGATTTCTCAGTGATTTCAGTGAAAGTCGCGTAACCTCCATGTCTCATTTCCAGTGATGGAACTGATAATAATTGCCAACCCCTCTCAGGGAGTTCACGACAATACATTTATCCTCCTTTGTAAGGAGTTCTCACATCAGATGGAAGGCGCTACAGACGCATGAAGCACGACTATTTATTTTTAATAAGACATGGCACAAACAACCGATGGCAGCTTCGTTAATATGTATTTCATCACTGCGGGTGATATTTTCCTTCGGAGGGAACAAATTGTATATACTGATCTGCTCACACAGAAACGTTAAGTCAGAGAGATTAGTTTTCTGTATTCAGTTGCCACTTTATAAACCGAAAATTACTAAAACAGAAAACACAGCCAAAAAGCCAAATTGTGCACTTTTATGGTTCACCAAAAAAAACCCGCAGTGAACATGAGACAAGGTATATTTTATATGCAACAGCTCATTAATTTTAAGTGTCGTGGGAACCCTGCCAGTTTTACACTCTGAGTAATTATCTTTTGTCTTAATTTGTAAGATTCTTGAAAGGGGGAAGAGAGAAATGCGAGAGAAAAAATGTTGAGTCTCACAGGAAAAGCTTAAAAAGCTTAAAGCCTGAGAACACAATAAAAAGGGAGAGGCGTAGATGCAAAACAGTCCTAGTCAAGCTGTCTCTAGTTAAACAGTAGACGGTATCAATTCCTATAAAATCAGTGTTTGTTTCTTCCAACACCTAGAACATTGTTATATCCAGCTAGATAGGTATACAAGCCTTTCTGCAATAGTAAGTTCTGCAAAATTCACAAACATATTATGTGAACAAGTATCAAAATGTTAACTTGATTAATTACAAAACACTATCACAAGCCAAGCATTTAAGGGGAAAAAGCAAATCCCCTGGACTATGATTTTGATCCCATCTGAGTAAAAATGTAGAATTTATTTAGACTTAGAGAGTACAATACAGGATTAAACTCTGGCCCTAATAGGTAGTAAGACAGTTCAGTGAAAAGATGAAATCACCAGGAAAGACGAAAAAAAAAACCCAAGAAATTTCATTGTTGAAGAATAACTGATAATAAGACAGAAACACCCACTTCTCAAAGGAAAGAAAACCAATAACCCCCCCAAAACCCCCAAAACTCTGCATTAAATATTACTGAGCCCAAATCTGATTTAACAATAAAATGATTACTTTTTCTTTTGTGTCTTCTTATGTAGCAAATTGCATTCTCCTTCATGTCTGCCAGCTCTTCAATATTTCTGAGGCATTCAGAAAAGCAGAAAAGGTGTACCTTATGCTTTACTAAGCCCACCTATAGGTATGTCCCAGCTACAATCTCCCATCCTAGAGATAACTCTGATACACGCAGTATCCGATGTTCAGCTCCCAGTTATTTTTTTTTTCACTCATGAAAGAGCAGTCAATAAAGGTTTCATCCTTGAAGCAATAATTTCATTAAAAAACAAAGACAGAAAAAAAAGCCCAATCCACACAAGTGGTGAAACTCACATTATTAAAGCAGAAATCTTTTGTAGTCTTGAATTATGATTATTTTATGCTACCTTAACCAGCTCTGTATTTCCAGAACAGCTTTTAGCTAAAGTTAAGAGCACTACTAACAAATAATTAAAAGTGCAAGTAAATTATTAGTGTTCAGACACTTCAAATAGAATAAATGGATATCCTTTTATCCATATCTATCTGAATGCTCATTCTCAAAATGCCGCGTCCTCCAAAGCAATTATTATTATTATTAAGCTGAAACAGTAAGAGTCCCAGAGTGAAGTACTTGTGAATCTTTTGGTTAGCAGTGATGATCAAATGCAAAGAAACTGAACCACTACATTCAAAACTTGCAAGCACTGGGGGTTTTTTAACCACTGATATAATTTATGGCAGCAGAGCAAAACCTTATGGCAGGCGTGATCCCCACAGATGCATCACAGCGCTCTCTGTATCAGGGGAACTGGACCCTGGGCACCAATATCCACCTAGGATCCCATACAGGGACTTTGGGGTATCTCATTTGAAACTGTGATAAAGAATCCCTACACAAACCAATGCAAACTATGCATGTACTAGGTGCAGCTATAATAATGGCTAAAAAAATTTTTGATCAAGTAAAGCCACAGATGTGCTCAATTACTACAGATTAACTAAGCATTTACTACAGGAATTGACACTGTAGTGAGCTATAAACATTTATTGTGTTTTCAGCAATTTTCTGAAGTATTCCTACAAATTAATTTGCGCACAAATATTTTATAGGATACATGGAGCCAGCTATTCAGAAACCAATTTACAATACGTACAATAATCAGGCTTTCAATGTATAAGCAGCAGAATTACTGGACTGGGTTTAGCCAACTGCTGACTCCATGGGCAAAGCTTTCTCTCCCAAGCCCTCCTGGAGATTATTCCTGCACCAGATATGCTTTATAATTGAGATAACGGGGGAGTCCGTTGCAGGGACAGCAGAGTACTGATGTATGAACCCTTTTGCTTTATGCCAGTGTCTGGAAGATAAAGGCAGGGACCATACATGTACACATATGCCACATGTTGCAGAGCTCATGCCGCGTAAAGCAAGCGATTGCGCATTCATAAAACTATCCAAAACAAAGAGGGAAGGTAAGAGTGAAAGGGAGAAGTTTTGTTTTTAGAAGAAAAGGAAGCCTTGCCAATGTTGTGAACCCGAGCCAGCTATTCCAATGCAAACCTCATGTTGTTACATGTTTGGGAAGAGATGTAATATTAATCAACTTTCTGGCATTAAGTATCCGTTACTGTACAAAAACATTCTTTCTCTGGCTTTAATTCAGTTTTAAGTCACTGTGAAAACATTTATGTGGCTCTCAAACTGCCTTAAAGGACACAGGCAGTAATTCTTTTCCCTTCCCAGAGGAACTAAAACAATGATCTACTTCCATAAAACAGAGTATTTTAATACTGCCGATTGTTTTCCTGAAGTGTTGGGTATGTTCAGACTTCTATAAACTATTTGCAGAGATAGAAGCTGTCTTCTGGAACCCCCCAACACGATCTACCTACTCAGGGTCAGCGGCAAAGGCGTATTTCAGGAGAAAAGAACACCACAACATCGTATGAAAACATGCGGTACTGCTGTTTCCGCATTTCTCCAGCCCTAACCCAATGCTATGCAATTTGTCAGCGGACAACTCCGCAACAAAATTTCCATAGCTGCATGCTAACAGAAGTCAAAACAGGAGAACCATAGCAGATAGCACTGAATTTCTTTTTGACACTATCAATAACACAGCTCAAAACCCTATGCGCACAGGAATATATTGGGCCATTGAGAGGAGCGTTATTGGTATGAGACACCATGCCACTGTTTGCAAAAATTCAATACCAAGTGTCTCATCTTAGCACAAATTCATTACTCTCACCTAACCATTACGACACAAACAACATCAAAAGGGTCACTCGCTAAGCAGCAAGTCCATTCAAGAAGTGTCTATCTGTTATCACAAGTCTCTCACCAGGATAACAATTCAATTTTTTTTGAGCAACTTCCAGCTCCCCTATTCTTCTCCACAGGTCATATATCTAGCTACTGAAAATCCGCAAATCCCCAAATGTGTTGTGCCTGATTTGCATATTTAAATATGTAAATTACTGCAAACCGGGTAATTTTCATGTTACATATTTTTGCAGAAAAATTAAATGTGCAAAAATGTTTATTGCAACAATTACTGGTTCCATGGTATTTCAACAAAAGGCTGTAAATCATCAAAATAATTGCCTACCCATTAACTATTGTAGCACTCTGCCTGAAATTTTCTCATTCTGCATTTGAGCTGGATGCAGAAAATATTTTTCTTCTAGATGTTTACCTCTTCAGGATTAATTTCACTGAAAAAGATGCATGAGCCTAAGACTCCGTCTTATGTACCCACCCACAAATACCGGATTTAGATAAAACCAAAACTAAAAACGGAATTGCAATCACAAATTAGAATTTTTTCACAACACTCTCAAACGGTAACATATGTAAAAGATATGCCATTTAAGCTCAAGATGTACGAACACTGCGTGGAACTATATCTTGAAATAAGAAAAAAAAAAATCTACAATCTTTTCCTGCATCATCTTTGTTACTATGCATGTAAGGAAATTACTCCGCTAAATTATCCACTGCAAATTGAGAAGCGAAACATTCTTCTGTTTTTCTGGTAAGCGAGGAAGACAGGACTAAAGCAGAGTATAGTATTTCTAGTGATGCCTGCTTACTACGCACTACTGCCAGATCTGTTTTGAAATTTGAGCCCCAAGAAAAAAGGTGTCTACACAATTTTCTCCCCTGCTCATTTCAGGCAGAAGGCATGCAGAGCAGTTTTTTTCTGACCATGTTAACAAAACACAGCACGGACCAGTAACCGTTTCTGACTCAGTAGGTTTTCTGACACACTGGAGCTGGTTTGCTCCAGCTAAGGAAACAAGACTCTCCTGTATGAAGAAGTCTGCTTGCAAATAATGATGGTTAACCCTGTTTTCCTAAACATAAATTAGAACTTAATTGTTCATCTCAGGCATCCGAGGACAAACACGACATTCCCAGGTATGCAGGCCCTGATGTGCACTTCTCTCCACCTTTGAACTGCTGTGCTGGTGTGAGAAATACCTAATCCTGTAATCATCCTTCTTGAGGAAATTAGCCAACCATTATTAGAGGAACCGTAGCCTGCTGCGTGCAATTTCAAAGTTGTCTATGCAACTGTATCTGTGTATGCTGCTTCTCCTGAGGCCCTTTTCCAGTCCACAAGCCCTTTCAAGTAGAGTAACGCCTATCCCCTTTTGCTCTTGTGATGGGACCGATAACCCAACAACTCCCTAACTGCATCTTCCAGCTCCACATCCCAGCATGCCTAACACTTGGCACCTGCAAACATTTTCCTTCAGGAGCCTGCAGAGAAAACCTGTGCCACAGAATGAAATCAAAGTAGGATTTATTTACTTGTGAGGAATTCAAAGAATTAATTTTCAAGAAATGGAGACCTAGGCCTACCCTCTTACCTACAACTTGGAATTTCCTCCGAGCAGCAGGGAGATGTAATTTGGACTCGGTACCTCCCTGTCCCCCAGGGAAATGGAGTACAGCTCGCTTGCAGAGAACCTGCTTTCCCTGCACGTCAGCCTGCAGCAGCTGATGACTGATGCCCTCCTCCCTTTGCATAAGGTCAATTTTCTAATAGATCAATGTCTCTCCATCTCCTCCTCCGTGTTGGCAAGATGCCCTGTCATCCAGGCTGTGGTTGAGAAGTTTCTCCCCACACCTGGAAGCTAACACTGAAGAAAAAACACATTGTTTAAGCCAATGCTCCTGCCTGCTTCTTCCACCAAATTCCTTGCATTCAAAGCCATGTAATAGTCTCAGATACACTAATGGTCATCTGAGATGCATACAAAATGCAAGCTGGAAAATAAGCATATCCATCTGAGCAGCACGCAGGCGTCCTGTGGCTGGGCGTTCTGGATCTAAACACCGAGAATTATGGGGTTCCTACACCCACACTCAAAAGGGTCAGTAACAGGGCTGCAATCACAACACAGTCATCCGAACCTCTGCTCTATCAGCTGCAATATGCAGCACCGTATCATCCCTAATTTTCCATATGTTAATTCTGAAATTCACCACAAACTTACCTAGAAGGTCTGAAATTGAAAGGGAACTACGTGCTTTACAAAGATGAAATCCTTGACTGAAACAGCAATAGGGATTTCTCTATTCCAACCGAATGAATGTTCATATGGTTTCTTAGCTGGGAAAATATCCTTCTCAAGTCAGTAGCTATATGGAGACCAAGTGATTCAGTTGATTAGTTTCTGGCCTTTCACCATTTTAACCCCGCTATAAATCCTAACTCAATTATTAAACTCACTTCTGATTAGGACCAAAATTCCACATCAAGTTTTAGAAAGCTTCTAAAATCTCCCCCTCCTCAAAAGACACATATAATTAAAAGCACAAACCTCTGCCAATTTTATTGCTGAATTTGTCAGAAAAGTTATCAATGGTATTTTGCGGAAGAGGTAAGACTCCTGGGGTCTTCTCTGACCTGAATTAATCTATGACATGTACAGTGAGATCATACCTTAATCCATAAGCAAGTGAGAATCACTCACACATTTTACTCTACATTACAAGAGAACAGTTCTCTTGCAAACAAAACCTGAAAGTCTTTAGACGGTATCTTCTCTTAGTGACAGTTGTTCATTCTAAGTTTAAGCACGCTGAAAAAGACAGTAATGGGAAGAGTTACATGCAGAACACCCCACACAACATGAGAGATACCTAGCCAGAACTAATACTAGTTTCTAACCACAAAGACATCCAAGCCTTTATCTGCTCCTAACTTATCTTAACATATGTCAGACCCAGCCTAATCAGCTGCAGTTTGGCAATGACATGAAACCAATTTTTAAGAGCACGGCTCTACCATTTTCCCTTGTGGCAACCACAGCAATATCTTAGAAAACAGTTTAACCACAAGACTATCACTGCCTGCACTAAGATACTGCACAAAGGAAAGACTTGCACATTGCTACATATTCCTTTTCCACACTCCCATGAATGTGGCGGATAAACACTTCTCCTGCCAAACATTTTACTTCGCTCTTTAACAGTTGGATATGTGTGCAGCACATCAGAAGTACTAATAAAGGAGGATGAAAAGGCATAGGTAACAATCTGATGCTTTAAGTATATCTATGTAAGCAGTAAGGTTGGAAGGCAATAAGTCAGTTGAGCTAATGACTTCAATTCGTGCAGCAAGCTACGCCACGTTATACGTGCTTCTTATTCATACTTAGGCATCTTCAGCTGAGTTAGCTGTCCCAAAAGGTGGCTCAACAGGCTAGGTTATAATAAATAGTTTGGTGTGCAACCCTAATAACGCCCCATATTGGCGTCAGAAGAGGATATTGACAAATGACTTCGCCCAGGAAAGTTGTTCTGGCCCCCATTTAGTAGAAAGCAATCATTTGACACTGTCTAATGACATTAATCAAGCTCTGAACCTTTATTGTTGTATGTCATAGCAAATGCTTAGCATTTTCAGGTCCAAAGTGCTTGACTACACATTGTATATTAAAAAACAAAAGACTTTAATTCATTAAAAATAGACTCTCACGCTAGATTAAGTTCATTTGCTGCACCCGTCCCTGGTCTGCCTTTGTGTGTGGTCTCATTTAAAACAGACACACATGAACCAGAACCTACTTTATTCACAGGAAACAAAAATACTATTGGCTGTCAACCAAAATAACAGACACTGAAAAATGGGAATACCCCTGGGTAAGGAAATTTTAATTAAAAAAAAAAAAAAAAAAAAAAAAAAAGAATGAAAAATGGGAATACCCCTGGGTAAGGAAATTTTAATTTAAAAAAAAAAAAAAAGAAGAAGAAGAAGAAGAAGAAGAAGAAAAAGAAGAAAAGAAATGACAATGACGAAGAAGAAGAAGCTGCCTTCTCTGGGAATTCCTGTTTCATCACCTTTGTCAAAACATCTCACATTGTCTCCTATGTATTTCATAAAGGTCTTTTGCAGATCTATTAAAGCAGCAGCTTCATTTATGCTCACTCTGATCTATATTGATAAAGATTACGAAGCCATTAGATGGCTCATTAAGTTTGTCTTTACTTACCCCCAATTAAGATTTCAGGTGTCTCTGGTTTTGAGCTAATTTCAAAGTGGCTGCCATCTGGGACATTCTTAAGGAACACAATTGGCTCCTTTTGTAATGATATATCACATCTAAAACTCTAAGGCAGCAGTTCTATTACGTGCAATCTCATTTTCCATATGTAGGGTTTTGTGCCTATTGTTTTGGGGGGGTTATTTAGAAATCAATCCAAAGTGCCAAGTTTTGATCCATGGCTTTTACAACATTAAAGCTCCTGCTCACAGCTGACAGTTGAAATGCTATTAGGCATAATGTCCCCTTGCACTTCTCCACAAAAAGAGACTTTTGAGCTTGGGTGTGCAATAAAAAACAGATTCAGACGTAGTCATGAAAAATAATTTTGGTATATGTAACAAGGACGTCCTTTACAGAAAAATCCCTTTTGAAAAGCAGAGATGAGGACCAGCACAGTGAAGTAACTGGAATCTACTAATCTCTTCTTCGGAGAAGAGAGTAGCATGAAAGAGCAAAAAAAGGCAGGCACAGGTCACACCCATCTCTCAAAAAGTGCGCTGTAGAAAGACCTTCCTCTCAGTCCTCCTACTAAGAGGAGGAGAGCTGAATGGGCAATCACCAGAAGGAAACTAATGGTAAACTAACAGTAAACTAATACTGAGGAAGGGAACGGAGAGCACAGGCTCCATTTTGAAATTATGTCAGGCAGAGAGAGCAGAGAACTGTTATGATACAAGAGCACTTGCTGGAGAGAGAACCACATCGCACAGGACTTTGGCAGTGGAGCATTACAGCAGGCTCAGAAAATTTTCAGCGTGGCTTTTAAGTCTTCCATTTTACACTAGGTGATGTTGCAACATACACGGATCCATTTATCAAGATACGGCACGAGGACATCGTGACAGAAATACTATGTAATGAATGCAGCTTTTGTTGATTTGCAAAGAAATAACTGACTTGAAAAAGCTTCTTCGAGAAAATCTTTCAATCAACAACATGAATGCAGTATCTTAACCTACTGCAATTGTGGTATCAATATTGCATGTGAGAAATTAAGTGTTGCCCCATCACACGTTTTGATAACACTTATGAATGCTTATATTTAACTTCGATAAAATAAAATCATTCTAGATTAAACATCAGTCTCAAAAAAGCCAGAGAGAGAGTGACTCTGTGTGTCTATACATATATGTGTGTGTATAACTCCAGCGTGTGTGTGTGTGTGTGTGTATATATATATATGTATAATTCCAGTCGCCTGCTTATAGTTCTGCCACAGACGGAGTTCAGATTGTCATGAGAAACAGGTTAAAGCAGAAGATGCTAACACTACATTTCACTCCATTTTCCCATTATGGCCTGTATCCTTTTTCACTCAGATCCAGAAGGATGGACAAGGATTAAGCATATTCAGCTCAAATTTCTTTACTAGGCAGTGCAGGAGAACAGCACTATTTAGAACCTACCTTGCCCATTTGGTACATGTTTATGCGTTTTTCCTTTCCTGGGGGTTGACTGGCATGATGATGAAGCATTGTTTGTGGCTGTTTTTGTGTCCTCTGTCTCCTCCTCCTCCTCCTCTTCATCCTCGTCATCCTGAGAGCTTCCAAAATATACCATGTTGCTGGGCAGGGCTGGAGAACCTGATCATTATAAAGAAATGGCTCATTAGCATCATTACATTCACTTACTGCACTAACTATATTGATCATAACCTACTTTAGTGTTATGCACAGCAAGGGAAGAGGGGGACTCAGAGATGGAAGGTCACACTAGTGCATGACTAACTGGAGGTTTTTTATTTATTAATTTTTACCAACACGATACATATGTGCTTGAAAAGCAGGGTTCCCCCCCACAAGCACGTTCTATTCATACTTTAGACAATCAAACAGTCTTGCTACAAGCCCTAATTAATAGCTTTGTGTATTCAGAAAACGACTAATGCACATGCTTAATTTCAAATGCGTGCTTAAGTGCCTTACTGAAGTCTTAACGCACAAACTAGAAGCTTACAGCTTTTCTAAACAGAAGAAAAAAGAGCATTTACAAACCAATCTGCATACCGGTAATATTTTTAGGTTGTTATTATTACAATAAAATATTTAAACTTCACAATGCTTTCCAGACCTCTACAATATTGTACACAATGCTTTGCCGTATTCTCGTTCAGTTTTAAACAAAGAGAAAAACCGAGATATTGAGATGCTTAAATTTGCCAAGCAGGTCCCTGGCAAAGGAGTGAAAAGAGCAAAGGTCTCCCGATTCCCTATGTACTCCTCTTGAGGATGTTGCTTCTCATCTCTTGCTTACTTCCCATGATGCTCCCCCTAACCTGCCTTGTTTGCGCAAGGGTAAGATACAACATGCAATTCAGTGAGAGGGAAGCAAGGATTCACAAGCTTAACAACAATACAGGGTTGTAATTTAAATGTAACTCTTGCACAAAATTTCTTTTACGCGTGTCATGCAACAGTGTATAATAGGTTTCCCTGCACTGCATCACAACACGACATGACTGTAGCAAACGAATAACTACTTTTAAATGTACAAATACTGCTGACAACTAATGGACACTCTCCCCTATGCCCGATATTAGTTTCTACTTTGAAATGAGTCTTCTGTCTATCCCCTGGAGGGACAGGTGCCCTAGGAGCCTTCTACTTATTCACAAAAAGATTTTTTTGGTGAAGAAAGGGAAAAAATAGAAAGTCAATAGAAGTGGAGAATGGGGACTCATCGCTTCAATTATTTTCCTGTAGCTAAATAAAACAAAGGACAAAAAGAGCTGGGCTACAGACCAACAACACAAGGTAGTGGCTATTTGGCTTATGCTTCTTTAGGAAACACTTCTGGCTTCAAGCTCTTCAGAACGGCAATTCTGTGTTTTGTTTGGTTTTGAGCTGTTGGTGTTGCCATTGCCAACAACTAACTGAAGCTTATTTTTGGGTTGTGTATTTTCTGCTCCGACCAGGTTTATACAAAATACTCTTAACTACAAAAATTACATTTTAATGAATGGATACCTAAATATGACACAAAACCCGGGATAGGCTGTGTCTGCAATGAACCATCCTTTCCTAAGTGTTTTGGTTGGGATGGAATTAATTTTCTTCATAGTAGTTTGTATGGGGCTATGTTTTGGATTTGTGACCAAAACAGTGTTGATAACACAGGGATGTTTTAGTTACTGCTGAGCAGTGCTTACACAGCGTCAAGGCCTTTTCTGCTTCTCACACCACCCTACCAGTGAGTAGGCTGGGGGTGCACAAGAAGCTGGGAGGGGACACGGCTGGGACAGCTGACCCCAACTGACCAAAGGGATATCCCATGCCGTATGACGTCATGCTCAGCATATAAAGCTGGGGGAAGAAGAAGGAAGGGGGGGGAACGTCCAGAGTTATGGCGTTTGTCTTCCCAAGCAACAATTACGCGTGACCTGCTTTCCTGGAGGTGGCTGAACACCTGCCTGCCGATGGGAAGCAGTGGATGAATTCCTTCTTTTGCTTTGCTTGTGTGCATGGCTTTTGCATTACCTATTAAACTGTCTTTATCTCAACCCATGAGTTTTCTCACTTTTCCCCTGACAATTCTCTCCCCCATCCCACTGGGGGGAGCGAGTGAGTGGCTGTGTGGGGCTTAGCCCCCACCTGTAAAGGTCTTGGTCTCTATAATGGCCCCTTTGGGACTGCGGCTGCCTTGGGAGAAGCAGAAAGAAACTCACCACTGGCACCCCGTGCTGTGCATTGGTGGTAGCCCTGCAACAGCTAGGGGAAACACTGATGCAGCACCTAGGGCATGACAATTCTTTCCCTCTGAAATAACGTACGTATTAATCCACCCAACCTACATGTAAATGTATGGACACACGGTTATCTTAGGGCAAAAGCCTTTTGCATGCCACAACTTTCATATTTATATAGACTAATGATCAAATTAAGACTGATGACATATTTCAAGGCATGGGAGCTGTAGCAACTTACAGAAACAAAAACCTCCACATTTTTTATGTAAGCCCAGAACTTTTTGGCACACTCTAAGCAATCAACCATAGTAGGTAAGAGGTGCTGAGAGGCACATTAATTCTTCTGCTTGGAGGGGAGCTTTAAGTCTCAACAGCAACTAACTAGAAGACTCCAAAACAGTTACTCTAGGACCGTGCTGCCTGAAAAATAAATTGCCTTTTTTCTTCCATCTAGGTACCCAAGTCTGTGGTATGGATTCAGAAGTTATTAGCTCTGCGAGTCTGTACTGTGTATCAGTTCTAATCAGGATCCGAAGTCTGGCACCATCAGCACATTAATGCATTGACAAATGACGGCAGTAAAAGAAACTTACTGTTAGGAATCCTCAAAATTAGATTCAAACATAGGCTGAAATCTCTCTATTATAATTAGAGAAATAGTCAGAAATTTTATCTGAGACACTAAAATAGGAGACCAGATACAGTGTCTACTCTCTAAGCCTCATCTTCCCTAGAGTTCCACATCCCTGAGCTTTTTTGTCAGCTGCTTTCAACAGCAACCAGCAAAAAAATTATCATCTGCGACGCAAATGTTGTTATTACAATAGCAATCTTTTTTCTTTTTTTTTTTTTTTAAAGCACAGAATAAAATATAGTACTGTGTCATTCTGCTTAGAAAGGAGGGAGGGTCTAACCCAAGTGTGAGAGCAGATACAAACTTCACCTAACTCCTGGTATTCAGTTGCTGTAATCTCAGTGCATAAATCTTCAGTCAGAATGACATTTTTTAATCCTTTCCAATCGAGAACTATGAACAACAATGGTTAAACTGCATTCCTGGGACAGCTGGGACTGTTTGGGAACTATATTTCCGAAGAAATTAGACTAGCAACGTCCAATAACACAGGAGAGCCCTGCTAGCCTTCACTTTACTGATCTAAGTGCTCTGCAATATGAGACCTCAGAGAAAAGTTGGCGTTCAGTGTGGGTCACCTCCTCCCCTCCTCCTCCCCCCTAGCTTTTCCCACATATTTATTAAAGTTGACTTGCAAAACAGAAAGAAAGAAAGAAAGAAGAAAAAGGCTGGACTCGTGCATTTTTGTTCTATTTAAGCATTGTTATGGATGGAAGACACTGAAAGAAATCTAAAAGATTTGATTTTTCTTGCTTACTTTTTATATTAGAACTATTTTTATCATCGTCTTTTATAATAAGGTTTCAGTTCTGGAATAGCCTCAAATACTGAGAATTTGTACACACCTATGGGTTGAGCTGGTTAAAACCACTTTCACTTCAAGTCTATGTAGCTAAACATGTCCAAAAGGCTGACAAAACACTAGTTTAAAATATTGAAACAGGCTGCTCAAGCTCAAGATACTGCAAATTCCATCAGTCTGCTCATAAAGTGAAAGACAAGCCTGTAAGTACACTGTGATTTCATTCAAGCTAAAAGAATGACAATTATGTTGATTAGGCAACACCTAACGTGTGTAAGCGTGAGCGGTTGATGTGCACTGGTGGTTTACACCAAGCAAAGAGCTAAGAGAACCCCCCCAAAACTCCTCTTATGGAAATAAAACTCAGACTTCTCATGACTGAAGAACTAATGAAGCTCACACTAGCAAAGCTGCACCATTAAGAGTGGAAGCTAGGTGATCACTCACCTTCTTTATTATAATAAAGATTCCTATCCTAAATATCCCTCATTGTCTCCGAGACCAGACAGGTATGTGTATATGAAGCCATAGCCCATCTCTACAGGGGACCCCATTTGTTACTCAAAGCTGCTGATTTATATAAACAATACTAAGTAGTGTTATTGTAGCCACGAATGTCTAAGACCATTGCAGATGTGGAGAAGAATGTGCGCTCAAGAGCTGGTTTGTTTTTTCCAGCCATATCAGTTGGTCTAACAAAATACATTGCTCTTCCTCATAAATCTGGCCTGTCTTCATCTTAAGTTAAGAACACGGTGGTTTTCCTTACAGACAGACTTCGTTGAGAGTTGTTGCTCTCAGGTTTCTTCATGTATAACAGATATTTATCATGAAAATGATGTATGGCAGCAAGATGATAAAAACCCTCCAAAACGGCATGAGAATAAGGAAAACTGCAGGTTCACCAGATGCATAAATACACACACGTTCACAGAACATACAGTTGTAGGCACTTGCTTGATTTTTTAATTTATGACACACTATTCTGCATATTTTTTTCTTTGCCTGGACGCACTCAGCAGCAGAAACCCATGGGGCAGCTATGCCAGTTCATTCTTGCACACATTTTGCCAGCCAGACAGCAAGAGTAAAGATGAGCAATCATCCCTCCTCTTCCTCTTGCCCTCCCCAGTACCAAGGCATGATTCTCAAAGCCTACCCAGGGCAATCTAAAGAGCGACATTAAAAATTAATTAATAACCAACAGTGAAAGAGAAGAGCTGCAATGCTCCGGATAGAGGGCAACATCTGTGCCTGGGAGGTGGTGCATGCCAGGTCTCAGCACTCTAGGTATATAATTCCCCCCTTCCTCGCTTTCCATCCCCAAGAAAACAGCAGAAAAATCTGAGAGAGAGTTAAGAGAGCCTGTGGCTGTATTGAATTTTACAAGCCTCCTTCTGTGCTGGGAGACCCCAAGTTGTGCAGGCAGCTGCTACCACGGGCCCTGCAGTGGATGAAGGGGGAGAGCAGGGGAGCAGCCCTCCAGCGCCTGGGGAAAGTATGCGAGCAGCTCTCCACATTGAGAAACCCACCCTGCCGCGCACCCGATCAGCAGGTGCCTGAAAAACCCGCTCACTCAGCAAATCTGATGGTAATCTAGAAAATAAAATTTTACTTCCCACCACTTATTTAGAAGACATTTCATACAAGGAACCACCTAGACTGTCTGTGGCTGCATGGACATTTTTCTTGGCATCAAAAATGGTCTACAGAGCATCTACCTCCATCTGGCCTCTTGTTCTTATTTCTGTGCCACCACCTCGACTGTGGCAGTATAATTTTTTTGTGGGGCCATGTGGTGAATCGTATCAGGGAACCGATTCAGATTAAAATCCCAGACTAAGGAAATTAAAGGCCATTAATAAATGCTGTAACTGTAATGTAATGTTACAAGCTCTCAAGTAAAGATTTGGAAAATTTCTATGCACACTTTTTCTTATTGAATGTGTAGCTTAATATATCACTTTATGTTATTAAACAAAACATGAAATGCAGTATGTTTCCAATCTCGTGCAGGAGCTGCACGTTTTACATTCTGTCCTGATGACGTCTAGGCACACACTTCCTAAATGCTTTTTTCCATCCCCCCTCAAGACAGTCGATTTGTTTTGCATCAATATTTGCATAAAAGCACGTGCCATCACCAGAGAACTGGACGAGGCAGTCGCAACATGTTCGGAAGGAAGGAGAAGCCACGTAGAAGTAAGCTGAAAGAAAGGGCATGCAGCAGCAGAGCAGAAGGGAAGGGCTCAGATGTGCTGGAGCTGGAGAAAGAGGTGAGCGGTGAGAGGTAAGTTAGCAGATGGACACAGGCTGCAGGAGCGACAGGAGAAGGAAGATACTGAAAGAATTACTGACATTAAATAGTAACAAATACAGTAAAGCAGGACGGACACCTTGTACTGAGCAGCTTTAACAGGAGTATCTGTCTGATAGTGCTGTCGACCTGCTGCCCCGATCTGGACATGTGCCACTCACCTTTTCCTGCTTAACAAGTCGCTGTTAACTCACAGTCGAGAGCAGAAAAGCTATGGTCAAGGCCAGGCAGCAACCTGGAGGGAACTTCCCAGCCTTCTCCCCCTCCTCCAAATCACTGTGGGAAGGCCAGATCACCAAAGCTGGCCCTTGTTGTGCGATTTTGAAAGCCTAACAAATTGCCATGGCTGACTAAGGGATTGCAAGCCATGTGGAAAGCTCAGACAGATAACAGAAGCCCAGGTACCCTCTCCTCACCAGTATCGGAGCAGGAGTTACTGCTCCTGTGATCAGATGCCGCTGTGCATGGCAAATTTTGAGAAAATCATTAATGGTGAGTTGTCTTTTTTAAATTCACTCATCATGGTTACAATGAGCTATGAATTCTTACAAAAAGGGAGGATACTCAGCTCTTTAAAAAATGAGGTTTGAAGTATGTTTGGCAACTGTTTCTGTCAGTATCTGCAGTTTCATCACTGAAATTCTCTTGAGCATTTTTGTCTTCCCTCCTATTGTGAGAGCAACACAAAAGAAAACCTAACTATATAGGAAAAACAATTACCACAACTATACACAAAGTGTTGCCTAATGCATATGAAAGGATGACAAATGTATTTTATGTCCTCTATTATAATAATTTGATGCTTATACAACAATAAGTACAAAGTAAAATATGGGGGTTTAAGTCATGGTGCTGCTTTTAGCAGTTTTCTTGGAAAGATGTTACCCTTTGCATGTGCAAAATTCAGGCTTGCTACTAACAGTAGGCAGAATTGACGCTTACGCAACCTGTACATACAGATGCGTTGACCTCAGCAGCAAGTGCCTGATTAATAAACTATACTCTTTTTCAGCCATTTTATTTGACTAATGAGGTTATTAATTTTTTTTTTATTTGACAAATGTGTAATTTTCCCTCCTAAATTACGGTATGTTTTGTTTCTCATTAAATTACATTAACTTTTGTCTTGGACTAGCTAAACATATTAAAAAAACCTCTGAATTTGGATCTGAAGAGTGGAATCAGAAGTATGGAAAGTGCATGTGCTTTGCCAAAAGCACTATTTCATTACTCTTCAGAATTAGCTGGCAGTGTTTCTGCAATATTTACTGAAGTACAAACCAAATGTTTTCATCTGGACAGGATTCAAACCCTGGTATGTTACAACCACAACAAAAATCATCTCAATCCAAAAGCCTTCTCTGTAATTTGGGCTGTGGTTTCTGCAAAATTGGAGGATTCTTCTCCATGAATTATTTACACCAACTCCCCCTCTAGTTCCTCTCTTTTTTTTCCTCCTAACAATTAAACATAACCCAGATGTGCTTTGGAAAAATCTTAAAACAATTTAAGACATCAGAATGATTTAAGCACAAGGCAGGTCAAGGTATGCGGGACTTAAGCCTGCCCCGATAAACACGCAGCATGCCAAGCCCTACAACGAGCCGCGTCCAGAGATTTGGCTTCTCCTCTGACACACGGCCCCATTTTGGGGCTGTATGCAGGTGGAAAAACCTTGCCTCCCAAATGCTCCTGATGTACTGGCATCTCAATGCTTAAAATTTAGGGCCTGCTTCTCATTTATTATATGTCCTACTTAGTACGTTTTGGCAGGACAGTGCCAAGTCCCTGAAGTGCAAATAAATGTAATTTATGCCCACACTTTATGGCCATTTTACGGAACAAGGCTAAAAGCGAATGAACTGCATAAACTCTATAGGAAAGAGCAATTGTATCTCACTTGTCTGACTCCACCTGCGGGAACAGTCCCAGAGGGAGCTCCGTGGTGCCTGAGCAAGAGGGAGGAAAAGGCCATCCCAAGTACAGAAATAAAACAGAGCTCATAAACACACCGATGTTCAAAATTTCCCTTTCTCTGCCGTTGTATGAATCACAATATGCTTAGTGTTATGACTAACTTATCGGCTAGTGTAGTGACATAAAACCCATTTTCTTCTCAGCCCATTCTTCAAAGCAGTAGAGCTAAAACCAAAAAGCCAAAGAAAATTGTTCCTTTTCTAGGGAAATGGAGTAAGGGTGGGGAAATGTGTGAATCTGCAGGAAAAAAATAAAAGGTTCACTTTCCAAAGTTAACAAAACACACACCAGAGGAACAGACTACTGAATATTAAAAAAAAAACAAACAAGTAGAGTGCTTCTCACATCTACAATTCATATCTGACAATCTCAAAGCAATTTACCTCCACTAACCTGGCTAGATTTGGCAGTGAACTTCAAAACCAATCCTTCCCACATACGCTTCAACCCCCGTCTTTACGTTCCCCTCCACCACGAACAAGACAAGTCTGCAAGTCCCAAACCACCGTGCTGCCATTCCCAAAAGGCTACCAGGCTGTGTTTCATACCCAAGAGATCCTGAGCCCCATCCCTAGCACAAAATAAGTCTTTCAGGGAGCACCGAACCCGTGGTAGATTCACAGGTTATGGAAGCAGGCTCACAGGTTTCTGGCTGGGAGGAAGGGCAGGAATTGCCTTTGCCAGAATACTTTACATTGCCCACCTGGGCATCGAAAACCGCGGGCAGCGAGGTTTTGAAGTGCTGCTGCTGCCATCGCAGCACTCGGATTTTATGCCAGTAGCTCATACCATAACCAACATGAAGCTATGCCAATACCTATATACAGAGTTAAACATTTACCCTCATTTTACAGAAAAACTAAGCAGCTCGACAAGGGACTCGGAGCAAGTCTGTGGCAAATACAAAGGCTGAACCACAAGATTAGTCTCCCATTTCAGTGAGTTAATTTCATCCTGTGGCTTTTTGCAGGGGTAGATATTGGAATCATTAACATCAGAAAGGGGCCCCAAAACAGGAAGAGCAGGGAGAAACTTTGATTCAGCTGTAGCACTACACACAGGCTACTCTATCTTGCACTCAGTAGCTCTTCCCACCTCTTAAATCTCCCAGTAGGCACACACTGATGTGAAGACGCATCCTCCACTGCATGCCTGGAGGGATGGCATTCCAGCAGCACCCCCATCCCCTAGGAAGGAATAATGTCATGGTGTTGGTTGCCAGGCTCTCTGCATACTTCTTACATGCGCTGTTCACTGTGAGCCCGCATATTCACTTCTCCCTGCCAACACTGATTAAATTACTCTTGTCCTAAACCACCGTGAGAGTTACTTACCAGCCCAGAGCAGCATATTCCACAGGTGGACTAAAGGGTTGCACATATGAGAAATACCTCATATTTTACACTTCAGTGTTACTCCTTACTTTGAAAAGAACTTCGAAATTGTGAGATGTAAGGGACAAGGCCCAAGTGACTGTGCTGTAAGCACAGACAATGCCCCAGAGAA
>NW_008794709.1:2505279-2514309 GCF_000699145.1 Aptenodytes forsteri
GATCACTCTTCCCCCCCCCCCCCCCGCTTCCCAGCTCTCTCTTTCTCTCTTTCTCTCCCCCCGTCCTCCTTCTTGCTCTCTGCTTTTGATGCTGCTAAGTAACACAAGGCCTACCTCAACTCCTCATAAAGCCGCTTCGCTTGTATGACATATTAACACATAGAGGGCTGATGCTTATAGAAGTGTTCGTGCCATTAAAGTTGAAGTTCGTGTTTGGACCTTGAGTGTTATCTCACCTTAATCCACATCGAGGGGATTTGCAAACCTTAGTCACTCTCCCCTTCTTGTAGGTGGGACGTGACAGATTACAGTTATTAAATGCAAACTTATTTTTATTACATGGTTTGTGCAATTAAGATTCAGCACCCCGAAGTTTATTCTTATGTTTTCAATCCATCCTAAAATTTTAGTCTCAAATACCAAATGATTTAACAACAAAATGGATAAAAAGTCTTCTTCCAGTATGTTAAACAAATTATTGTACGTCTGCATGTTTTAATATTATTTTGGAATTATAAAAACTAACCCGGACTGCAAAGCAGCTCACATTTTTGGACAGTGTCAGCATTTCATTGCTCTGCTTCCAGCCTGTGCTATTTAATGTGCTTACTCTGATCTGGTGAGCATGTCTCCACGGTGACAACGTGCTCCCTTGGAAGGCTTCCAGAATGGGACTGATGCAGTCACTGGCTCTTAAAGTCCAGTGTACCTATTGATACTGAACTACTAGGCAAGCGTACCTTCTGCCTTGTTAAAAGCCAGGCAAATGAACAGTTGTTTTCTAACATGTCCAAAATTAAGAGCTCCCAAGTTTTTGATTTTGGGGGCTCTCCCGTTGTAATGGAAAACCTCTGCAGCTATCTACTGGCACAGGCAACCCCTCCTATTAAGACTCTAGAGAGAAGACTGGGATCAAAGACCCCCAAGCCTACCACCCAAACAAGGTGTTTAAAAAAATAAAAAGCCTCTTTAAGAGCAAACTGCGAGAAGACTGGAGCACTGAGATTTAGAAGTTTGTGAAGTTTGGACAAACATGCTATAGTGAGATTTTCTATTTTGGTTTTGCCCAATTGTAATAAATCATCAGATCGTTAAGTCACTGCAGTACTCAAAGAAAACGAACAGACATGCGTTTTACAGAACAGTTGTTAGAAGAGCCTGAAAACTCAATTTGTGAGATCTCAATTAAACCATCTTTATTTAGGAATCCCTGAAATTCTCTAGCATGTAACTCCCAGAGGCCCGGCTTAATTAGAAAATTGATCATGGGAAAACTTCTTAAAATGTAGGCTCCTAATCATAGCCTTCCTGTTATCACCTTTTGCCAAAGATCTATTGCTCACAGGGAGTTGTTTCTCCTTTCCCCTTTAGCCCTATATTATTTCACTCACAATATTTTTAACCTGTAAATAATTATGGAGAGAAAAGGTAACTTAAATGCACTGTAACAGAAGCTATTAAGAAAAATTTTATCAGACGCAGAAAATACAGTAAAAGTGAAAGCCATTGTACAACCACACAGAGATGACACACTCATATCTATGTGCGCTGCTGAAAGATACTAATTATGCCTCTGGCAAAGGGCATACGGGCTCCCTCAAAGAAGCTATTTAAAGTGAAGAACGCTGCAGACAAACACTTCAGAGATATCTGCGCTATTCCCTTCCTTCTTGTGTTGGAAATTCTAGGTCACAATTTAATAAAAAAAATTTTAAAAAAGAAAAAAAAAAAAGAAGGATTTTAAAATAATAGAAAGCAGGGGAACCTTGCCAAGTCTGGTCAGTTAGATGTATTCCAGGGTGCTCAGATATTCATCAACTGTTACAGATTTTTCCTTCTGCTCCGCTTACCTTTTAAGAAGTAATTAGTACATTGCATTATCAAATCAAGAGTTCAAAAAACAAACTAATTAAAAATATGTCTAAAGCCCCTAGTATTCTGGATAATGAAACAAAGCAGGTCATCTTGGTTAAATTATCTCCCTTTGAAATTACAAGATGCTAAAAAAAAAAAAGTAAATAAAAGTTATTTGAATCATTAGATTTTCTGACACATAGCAGAAGGCCAGGTAAATGGGACTTCTTTTCCTAAGTATGGGATCTTACGCACGTCAAGAGCCTTTCTTCCACATTGTGGCATGACAGTACTGCTCCATCACTCACAGAATTCAGCTGCTGCCGCTTAAAATAAACCCCCCAGAGTACTGAAGAGTGAACTTGCAGTGCTGAAGGGATTTTTAAATTTCTCTGTTTAAAAATAGAAAATGAAAGTACACGCTGACATGGTGCAACAAATTTATACTGTGCTTCTGACACTGCTGCTGGGTGTGGTGGGACAAGGACAGAGACATGACCACATAACTGTTTTCCCACCAGTCCTGGAAAAGACTCCCTTGCCGAAGAAGAGCTTTGATCATGAATGCAGGGACTATATCATCACAGCATTTTGAAGGACTAGGACCTAAGAGAGTCCCAACTTAAAAAAATTAAAAAAAAAAAAAAATAAAAAAAATTACACAAGCATAGGGATTTACTGTCCTGAATCTTACCACTACTACACTTACTACTAAACAATTTCCAAAGTGCTGAACTTACACCCTGTGAGTGTGCTTTTATTTCCACGTAATTGTGTCGCATTTCATCATGAAACTGCAAACAGCCAGGGCTGGACAGACATATCTGGACAAAAGTCAGAACAACCACACGTCCCACCATGCAAGCAATTTTGAATCCCTCAACACTTCAATAAATAATAGCACAGAGGTTCAAAACCAAAACAAACTCCTTCCAAAACAATCACAAGTCTTCCCTATGCAGGGTTTAAGTAAGCTGCTGGCTCTTCCCTCTCCAAGCTCACTGAGTACCCACCAGAAGAGCAGCACCAAATTAAGCCTGCCAGTGCCCTGGAAGGCCACTTGTGGGACCTTTCTGGAGCTGGATGTACCAGTGAGCTGCTACATGAACTCCCTGTGAGCATACTAAGAACCAGCTTCCACCTCCTTTTTTCCAATGGGCACATCAAAAGAGACAACCACCTGGAGCTAAACCTCCTGAGGGACTGAACGGGCACAATCTCAGGCAGCCAGGACCTCCTGAAGGACACAGCAGTTCAGATACTGAAGCCAGAACCATGCTAATACTGATCTCAACAACCCCACTCCTCCTCCCTCCAAACCACAGCCACTCTCTTGCTCCTCCACAGAAATGCATCCAGGTAGCAGACGTCCAAGATTTCCGTCCCTGTTTTTACTGGCTCTTTTCAGGCTTTATACAGGGGTGATGGAGCAATAAGCTTGTGGAGGCGCTGATACAGTGAGCTGACAACTTCCCCTTTCTGCTTTTCTTCAGTCTGTTTAAGCAGACCAAGAACATGCCATGTGTGGCACTCAGAGCAGATTTTTCCTTGTGATTTTTAATATAATTGTAATTGGGATCTTGTCGTCTGAATGCACGTGTTGTCTGAAATATATGAGTACTCCTGCATACTGAAGAAATTAGGAATGAATTGCAAGTTCTTAATTGACAGTACAAAACATCAATTATTCTACAGATGAATAACAAAGAAGAAAATTACAGGTGCAAGAGCTAAACAGCCACTGATTAAAATAAAAAAAAAAAAACCAAACCCTTCTGAATGAAGCACTGGAATAGGACAAAAGTACCCGTGCTTCCCATTTGCATTGTTAAAGCAGAATGCTAAGAGACAGTGGGAAATAAAAATGGAGATAAGTCACATCCCCACACAGGTTGCCTTTCTTTAAGTGCAAGTGCCTTCAAAGCTATAAATAACACATGCTTAGTTAGCAAGCAGTGGAAACAAGTGTGTGAATGCAGCCATGTGTGCTCACACACATACACACACCATCTGAATTTTCCCACCAACAACTGTGGCAGTTGGCCCAGATCACAGCAGTGACATGCTGCCAACAGACTGATCAACCTCACAGCAGACTAAATTAGAAATACATTTCCACAGATTAAATTTCAGAGGACTGTGATGCCACTTTAAACTCCATTAGATTCTGCTCCTCCCTAAATCCTTTAAACAAACACAAAAGCCTCCATCCTCTCCACCCACCTGCTTTACCAGAAGTCCCAACAGGATGGAGGCTCCATATTGGACCAGTGTCAAGACAGATAAAGTAGCAACCAGTCTAAAGCTACCACTAGCCTAAAATCTCACAGAAGAGAAGAAAAAAGAAATCAAGCCATGCTGCATTAAGGTGAGAAAGCCTCAGCAGGAAGCTACGAGTGGTGTTGACCAGTGCTGCTTGCAGATGCAATGGAGACTTCAGAACTGGAAAGGGGAACTCAAGCTTTGAAGGATTCAATCTACTAGGTAAGACTTTTGCAGACAAGCCCCATCTATAACAAATGCACACCCTTTCAGCAGGTAATGGGACAAAACAACAGCAAGAGGCATGGTTCCAGCACATCAAGGATGGAGCAGTGACTGGCTAAGGGGACGGGGGGGCATCTGCCAAAAAAGAAACATACCACGAGAGCTAACAGGACATTTGGGAGATTAAACTGAAAGATGCATGACTTGGGACACAGGGCCATGGAAAGTCCCAAGAAAAATGACCACTCAAGTAAGGTCTCCTTCTTTAGCTTATTCTGGACAGTCAGCTGTACCTCACACTAAGGTCCCCAAGTCTGACACGCAGGCTTGCAGACACACACCAGTGATCCCAGACACACACCATACAGCTCCAGCCGGGCTCAGGCCCCCGTCATTGTGAGATAATTCAGGTATCTCGCTGTACAACTTCAGATGCCTCGTCTGCACTTGGGTTGCAGGGTGGAGGAGCTCACCTGTTTTAATTATCACCATGGGAACAATCCGGCTCCTGGGGCAGCTAAGAACAAGAAGCAACCCCTCACTGCCAGATGAAAAGCCTCACTCACATTGAGCTATAAAGGACAGTGAGTAGGTAGAGAAGGGGAATTTCCAACCAGATTCTTCCTCTTGCAGGAACAAGTACTCAGGCAAGTTAAGCACTTCTTCAGTTTATAGTCAGACAAAACAAAGGAGGATGGGGAGGACTTAAAGAGAGCTAGACAAAAACCCATTCAGGATAACAGAGTGCTAAGCATAAAAGAAATTTCCTTTTGCACTATTACTGGCCTCATTTTATGGTCTTTACAACCATGAACTGGAATGCTCCTGCTGCAGATACAGTCAAATTGCTGAGAGTTGAAATGCACACAATATATTCAAGTGTAGCACCAGTACATTTGTCTAACTGCTAATCGGTGTGCGGTACTATGGCTCGTTCTTTGAATGAGACTGTCCCCCTAGGCTGCTGCGAGACTCCTACCTCGAAGACAGAGGAAAGTGAGAAAATCTTCTGTCTTGGGCTTCCTTTTGGAGAGGTCAGAAATCTGAGTGGCGGGAGGGGGTAACAACGGCTCCACTATCTTTATTGGAGTTGTGCTGGGACTGTTTGGCTGGGACTGAGCAAACTTCCTTTGTGCTTGCAGCCTTGGCCTGTGGAAACAAGAGCATATCAGAAGCACGTTAGGCAGAACTTGTAGGAGAGATATCAGAACATAAAAATTCACTGCGGGGGTGGGGGGCGGAGAGAGATCTGAATCTATCTCCCACCGATATCATATCCCTGCCTGGGTCAATTGTGAAAACAGTATTTTATTTGCTTCACCCTTTGGTATCTTCTGTGACAATTTGGGAAACCAGAAAAGGAACATCTTGACTATAAAATCTGTGACTACTATTTCATATGTTCCGAGTATTTTCTTGCACATCATACACTTCCAGCTTACCATTCACTTATTTGGAAATTAAATCTGTATTTTGCACCATGAAAACATCTTTTTTTTTTTTTTGTTAGTGTTCTTTCCTTCTTGTTTTTAATTAATTTACAAATGAGGTTTATTTTAGCCCCATTAAGGTTTTCATTTATTCCAATATGCTAGAATCTTATTTACATGGTAAAATATATATTAATAGATAAGGTATCTACGTTAGTGCCCAGTTCTGCAAAAACAAATCAAAACCTTTAGGGAAAGGTATTTTTGACAGGGAAAATATCAGGTAAAAGCCATTAGATTTTTATTCCCTCGGCCACAGCCCAGAAGACAGTAAGCAAGGAGGTCTGGGGTGGGGTTAAGTAGTATTTGTGACAAATTTGTAAGAAGGAAGGACACGCATGGAGTGAATTTGTCTCAGTCCTGGTACTGGGTGATGGACTGACACACTCTGATAAGTTTTAGAGCATGCCCGGGTACGGCTGTAGGAAATGAATGGATGCAGGTGGTTTTGGCAGTCAGGCTGCAAATTATTTCAAGCCTATCTGAAGGCTCTGATTAACTGCTAGGTGGCAATGAATATGATTTTCTTTAATACATCTAGAACGCAAATTGGTATTAGGGAAAGCACTTTGGGGCAGGATAGATACCCGGAGGGGGTCTCACTGGGAACCCGGCTCAGCTCAGCATTTAAGAACATGCTAATTTCTCACTTAAGCAACTGGGATTCTAATTATGATCTTTATTACGGCTTCAAAAAGGAGAGAAGCTACTGAAAGAACTTAAAACCTCATTGAGAAAGGATGCAATTTTATGTCATTTTCTTCCCTAATAGCAGAGTATTTACATAATGTTAAACTGAAACACGTATCAAATAACACTAAAGGAAAAGCCGGTCTTGTCACTCTGTGGCAGGCTTGACTGTTATGACTTAAGGAAAGCACAGTTATCGTTCAGTATGGATGAAACACGTAATTGGCAAACCTCTTCTTTTTCACGGATATTAAACTTAAAATAGTTGGGTAAGAAGAGGTTTGTCACTGTATTTTAAACTTCCGCAATTTTGTGGCTAAAATAGAAAATAAAATTTGAAAATCCCAGCAGTGTTTGTATACGTATACACACGTCCCCTAAAGACAACAGAGAACAAAAGTAACATTCAGCATTTTGTCCCTAAACTCTGCATAAAATTCTCCATGTCCTCATTATCCAACCCCCACCTCCCCCAAACAACAAAAAACACCAGCCATTCTTACTGCTTATTTTCATCTCCTTAATGGCAAATATAACATGGTGTTTATATATTTTTTTTTTATCATGGTGCTTATAGTTTGTGAACTGGAACTAAAAGACTGTTGAACACATATATTTCCTCGTGTCTATGAACAATTATCTTTCCAGAATGAAGGTCTTGTATAGATCTGCCTGTATATCCCCAAAATTACTCAGATTGCCTTGCAAAGCCCGTCTGCTTGAAGAAATAGGAGGACTCCTGCACAGGATGAATGGGATTTTAATTTCAACCAACTACATTTCTATCAGCAAAACCACACATGCGGCCAGAGAAAAATGCTTTGTGTTGGCTTCTGTTCTGCACAAAACGTACACTCTCTTGCCAAAAAACAGACTATAAAGGTTAGCAAGCAACCCTGCCTGCTGCTCTCATCTGCACAGCGATTCTTCCCCATCGATGTGCTTCCTCAGCTGGGCTGTTAAAAACATACACTATTCACTCACCGCATCTCTGAAACTACCTGCTCAAATCTCATGTGATCAAAGATAAGCAGCAGGGAGGACTCGACAACCACCACCACCCCAAAAAGTAAAGGTTAAGCCTGTTTCATGGTTCAAAATTAACCCTTTGTAGCAAGGACTGGCCAGGGCTGTTTGCAGCATCACTATTGTTGGTCCCTAGAGCATTGAAAAAGGATTAGAGAATGACTTATAAGTTCGGCACAGACATGAAATGAATTAGTGAATTGAATAGAAAGTACTTTTGGTTCTGTCTGTCTTTGAAAATACACTCTCCGCTAGCCATCCTTCACCAGTACAAACAATTCCCCGCTCGTTTTGCTTGCCCACTTCCCGCGGGTCACACGGCCTGGCAGTGTCACTGGCTCTTCACTACCCACCATGCTCCCGCAGGGGCCCTTCATTTCAGTGAGGGCAGTGAAAATGCCAGATCTTCCCTCCACTCAACCTCAGGCTACGACTGTGAACTTTTACTGCTTCCTTGGGGAGGCTGCAGAGACTTTCTACATGGTCAGATGTGTCCGAGATGCTTCTCCTTTCACACCTCTGTTGATGTTTGCTGTACTTTCTCCTGCTTGGTTTGAGCTCACCAGTGCCACAAAAACAGGCCTGCTCCTTACGAAATATCCATTTTTTTATTAAAATCCTGAGCAGTTACAGGGTGTAAGCATCACCAATTTATTTATGAACACTAGTAAACGAAGGTACCCTTTTGTGACTACAGCATCCTTTAGGTTACTGCAACAACTACTGTTCTTTGCATGGATAGGCATGTGCTCCGCAGGCTTCTACTTCAATGCCTGAGGGTGTACAGAGTGAGCCATGAGCAAGAAACAAGCTATTCCTTAGCTACAACACATTGGGATGAGGCATCAAGTTCAGGAAACAAAAGTCAAGCTTTTAAGCTTTTACTGGGAGAATGAAGAGCCGCCCACTGTGGGAGAACATCAGGTTCGAGACCATCTAAGGCCCCTGAAGGTGCACAAGTCCATGGGACCCGATGAGATCCATCCACGGGTCCTGAAGGAACTGGTGGATGAAGTTGCTAAGCCACTATCCATTGTACTTGAGAAGTCGTGGCAGTCCGGTGAAGTTCCCACTGACTGGAAAAGGGGAAACATAACCCCCATTTTTAAAAAGGGACATGGGAAGGACTACACGTCGTCCATCTGGACCTCTGTAAGGCCTCTGACACAGTCCCTCACAACACCCTTCTCTCTAAACTGGAGAGGTATGGATTTGATGGGTGGACTGTCTGGTGGGTGAGGAATTGGTTAGATGGTCGCATCCAGAGGGTAGTGGTCAACGGCTCAATGTCCAGATGGAGATTGGTGACGAGTGGCGTCCCGCAGGGGTCCGTATTGGGACCGGTACTGTTTAATATCTTCATCAATGACATAGACAGCGGGATCGAGTGCACCCTCAGCAAGTTTGCAGATGACACCAAGCTGAGTGGTACGGTCGATGTGCCAGAGGGACGGGATGCCATCCAGAGGGACCTGGACAAGCT
>NW_008794709.1:2514964-2515974 GCF_000699145.1 Aptenodytes forsteri
GGTGGTGAGACACTGGAACAGGTTGCCCAGAGAGGTGGTGGATGCCCCCATCCCTGGAAACATTCAAGGTCAGGTTGGATGGGGCTCTGAGCAACCTGATCTAGTGGAAGATGTCCCTGCCCACGGCAGGGGGGCTGGACTAGATGACCTTTAGCAGTCCCTTCCAACCCAAACTATTCTATGATTCTATAAGCAGCCTTTGCTCCAGAATTGTCTAATGATCAGTTTCAAAGGTGGGCCAGCAAAGGAAAAACATATACATTTCAAAACATGGGCAACAACTTAGAACTGTTTCCTTGTGAAAGAGTGTATGCATCTTAATAACCTCATATGTTCCCATGAAAATCTCTAGAAGCATAAACCCAATTTTTTTGGGTATGGTTTCACATTACACTTAATCCAATATAACTGTGAAGCTGCTGCTAAAAAAGGAGGTACACCCCCACCCCCCTACAGTTACATCAGATGAAGCATAGCAGCCCATCGTACTCACTTATGCACCACTTCTGAGCAAGGCAGAATAGATAAGGAAGTGATAAAGTACTCAGAAAGACATTTTGCGTGTGTGATGTTGCCTACCTGGACTTTAGCAAAGCCTTTGACACTGTTTCCCACAGCATTCTCCTGGAGAAACTGGCTGCTCATGGCTTGGACAGGCGTAGTCTTTGCTGCATTAAAAACTGGCTGGATGGCCAAGCCCAAAGAGTGGTGGTGAATGGAGTTAAATCCAGTTGGCGGCCAGTCACAAGCGGTGTTCCCCAGGGCTCAGTACTGGGGCCAATTCTGTTCAATATCTTTATCAATGATCTGGACGAGAGGATTGAGTGCACCCTCAGTAAGTTTTCAGATGACACCAAGTTGGGCGGGAGCGTTGATCTGCTCGAGGGTAGGAAGGCTCTGCAGAGGGACCTGGACAGGCTGGATCGATGGGCCGAGGCCAACTGTATGAGGTTCAACAAGGCCAAGTGCCGGGTCCTGCACTTGGGTCACAACACCCCCATGCAACGCTA
>NW_008794709.1:2516310-2519142 GCF_000699145.1 Aptenodytes forsteri
GTCTTATGACGAGTGGCTGAGGGAGCTGGGGTTGTTTAGCCTGGAGAAAAGGAGGCTGAGGGGAGACCTCATCGCTCTCTACAACTACCTGAAAGGAGGTTGTAGCGAGGTGGGTGTCGGTCTCTTTTCCCAAGTAACAAGTGATAGGACGAGAGGAAATGGCCTCAAGTTGCGCCAGGGGAGGTTTAGATTGGATATGAGGAAAAATTTCTTCACTGAAAGCGTTATTGAGCATTGGAACAGCCTGCGCAGCGAAGTGGTTTGAGTCACCTGGAGGTATTTAAAAGAGGTGTTGACGTGGTGCTTACAGACATGGTTTAGTGGTGGACTTGGCAGTGTTAGGTTTACGGTTGGACTCAATGATCTTAAACGTCTTTTCCAACCTAAACGATTCTATGATTCTATAAACACATAACACCACCAGTGTGACTTTGCTCTTTGCTTGTTAATGCAACGATTTCTGCTGGAATGACCTATTTAATGTGCATTTGGCAACAGGAGACAGATTGGCACGAGCAGCAAAAAGAATAACAAAAATCCTGTTTGCGTCCTCAAAATAAATTGCTCTCTCTGTCCTCATCGAAAGGGTATACACTACGTAAGACTTGCAAATACGCAAACACAAAAAACTTTGCAAGAAGGAAAAGGATGAGGGAAGAACTCAAAATAATACCACATCTAAACATCATGCAAAAACCCAACACGCAGCCAGAAATATCCAGACTATTTAAAAATAAATAGTAATTCACCTTCTCTCAACAGCATGTTATTTTCCTTCTGCTGCTTTTGAGAGACTTTAAATACCTACCTATGACACAAAGTTCAAAAAAGCCTCAGCCTGAAGAAGCCTCACCTCCTTTTGGGATGCTTCTCTTCTACTGAACTGACTGTTTAGGTCCGAGACAGCAAATTACAGGCAGAAACTAAAGCTCCACAACAAAAATATTCCGAGCGTACAAACTCAGACTAGGCTACAAAACATTTCTCTCCAATACAAAATATACTTTTTGAAGCCTTTCTAGACTAGAATTTATTTTTAGTTGAATATTTTAAGCAAATTACATTCTTTATAATCAAAACACTACAGTTTGTGTTAGCTAAAAATACTTCAGAAATGTCTTCTAAAATAGAATATCCTAGCACCATTCCTTTAGCTTGTAGAAAAGGACATGTTTAGGAAGAAAACACCTACTACACAAAGGTGGTCTTTTCTTTGCAAAGCAAAGCTCAGGCTAGTAATACCAGTCTGTGTTAAATGTAGTAAACGTTGATACTCTAGATAGCAGCACATGCTGTGTTAGCTACAAACCAAGTATTAAATTATCAGTATGCAAGATTTAGTTGTACATTGGTACAAAACTCTGACTATTTTCAGTTTATTACTCCATAACTCCTAAGCGAAAGCAAAGCATAAGTACTATAAAACATACACAAAGAACAATATGCACAACTGAGTTGATAATATATAAGTTTTCATACTAATCTATTTATAGTAAATTCCACAGTCGAGAGGCTGTCCTCATACCTAAGCATCTCAACTGGGAAGAGATTTACAAAACAAACTAACTTTTTCAAATGTTCTCTAATCTCCAGCAATCTGCAGGTTTTCACAAAACTTCCTGCTTGTTATGTACGACAATATTTGCTTGCTGTTTGGTCTCACCACCTTTCACTTACTCCTTCAACTTCACCTTTGCCTTCATTGTTTCCTGCTTTTCTGTAGCCTGATGTTTATGTCCTTTTTCTTTGTAATGGCACCACTAGAGTTAGATTTCCAAACTCTGTAGGAATCATTGCTTAAGTAGCTGCTTGAGTGTCACACTTTCTTAGTTAATTCCCATTTCCCTTTTCAATGCAGTGTGTTTTTCACTTTCTAAGCTGCTAGTGAGCAGCCTGCAAGCGAGCAGCCTGCAAGCTAAAGCAAAGGAATCTACGCCTCTTTCTAAAAGCAGCATCAGTATTTGGTTACTTTGCTTTTGTCACTTCTTCTCCTGAGGAACTGCAACTAAGCATTTGTAGATATTTACTTTTATCACATTAAAATTGCTACTACTAACTAGCGGCAATGAACTGGCATCACTGTTTTCACCAAACACTGCGTAGATAGGAATACAGACTCACTTACTGCCTGTTGTAAGGCTAGTTGTTGAGGAACCATCCTCTACCAAAACACATCTTTAAATGGGGAGAGTTTGGGTTTCTTGTTATTGCTCCGTTAGGCTTTGCAGTTCCCAGATCTCTTTCAGTATTACGCCTCTCAATCTGGGCAGCAGAAATTCAGTGCACCATATATTTACTTTTTTCCATTCACGGTTTTGTCCTCACACGGATACAGCTGAGCTAAGTTCTGTGGGACCTTTCCCATATTGCTGTCTCAACCTGACCATCCCATATAGCTACATGCAGTCAGTCAAGCATTACAGCTGTCCTTCCATCAGCTGCTAGTACCCATTACAGGGAAGGCTCTGGCACAGACAGGCGCTCTACCTCACCTATTTTTGCTTTTGTGCTGACCACTGTGTGCTAGTATCATTATAGTTTCCCCTCTGCCATGTAGCTGGGTTATTTATTTCCTTACTGTGACACTTTGCTGACTTGGTGAAATAGTTATCTCTGAGTTTTACTTAGAATCATAGTATCATTAAGGTTGGAAAAGACCTTTTAAGATCATCGAATCCAACCGTCAACCCAACACCACCATGCCCACTAAACCATGTCCCTAAGCGCCTCATCTACACGTCTTTTAAATACTTCCAGGGATGGGGACTCAACCACTTCCCTGGGCAGCCTGGTCCAATGTTTAACCACTCTTTCAGTAAAGAAATTTTTCCT
>NW_008794709.1:2519623-2555411 GCF_000699145.1 Aptenodytes forsteri
AGTGCAGGACCCAGCACTTGGCCTTGTTGAATCTCATACAGTTGGCCTCGGCCCATCGATGCAGCCTGTCCAGGTCCCTCTGCAGAGCCTTCCTACCCTCGAGCAGATCAACGCTCCCGCCCAACTTTGTGTCGTCTGAAAACTTACTGAGGGAGCACTCAATCCCCAACTTAGGCCTAAAATTGGGCCTGAAGTAATACTTGTCCCTATCCCTGATCTAGATCAGGTTTGAAGCTCACCATCTTTTGTTCTCATCGGAGCCGATACACAATTTACACATTCGGTTTAATTGCACTGTACAACATGACACTCAGTCTAGTGCACAGCATGCCTGATTGCAAAGATTCGTTTGTGTGTGCAGCTTCGTTCATTAAGGTAAACGTATCCAAAAGTGATAGGCTGTAGATATGTTCTGCCCTAATTTAAAAAAAAAAAACAAACAACAAAAAAGTCATTTAGGCTTTAATAGCCAGGCGTCTGCTGCAGATCAGATGATTATCAAGTGTGTAATTTCCAGCTCAAACAAAATCAACCACGTGACAGGCACTTCTAGGCAAGCCCAAGGTGAACATGCAAAACTTGGTGCTGGAGGTATCATTCTTCACCAGACAACTGGGAAATCCTTATCACTATTGCATGCACCAGTGGGAAGCATGGCTAAGCTACATTTCACCCTTTCACTCCTGAGAACAAGCCCAAGACATTCACTCCAAATAGTAACCTTCTAGAGGATCACCACTTCATGCAAACAGGGCTCCAGAATTCAAACCAACAAGTTGTCTACGTCAACACTGCCAAAACTTAAATGAAACAATTTCCCCCCCCCCAACTGTGAGGGAAAACATTACTTGGATAAGCAAAAAAAAATGGGGAAAAAAATTGCCCTCAGAATACAAGGAGATCTTGTTGGCTCTCCCTGGAGCACACTTGAATGCAAGTGTTAGCTCTGGTAGTACTAGGCAGCATGTCTATCTGTACGTATTCACATACCACTGCAACCACTGTGTCCCAAGTTACAACGTCAGGTGAATAAACAGCAGCACACCAAGAGCAGAAAGCAGGCGTACAAAGGACTTCTTTGAACTGCATTTCCTCTCCCACATCCCCCTAAGCTTCTGGGGTAGTATTTTCTGTCTGTATCAGTGGTATCTGTTGCCCATTTCAACAAAATGCCGGCTCAGTCGCTACTGCCAGCAAGGTTGTAGTAGTGGAAATTGAGATTCAATCATCATCTGTGTCTCCGCACCTGTTTGTACCAGGAAGGAACTAGAAGGTAAGAGACCTGGTCACTCCCATCCATGCGGACATCAAGTGCAGGTAACCAGTGCAAAGCATGTGGTCACTAAGACATGACTCCTTCAAAATGATTTGCAAGATCGTGTAAGCCAAGACAGAACCCAGACCTCTATTACTAGGTAAGAGTATAATTCTTAATCCTGTCATCTGATAGAAGAATCTGGGTTAATTTTCAATAAATAAAGCATTCCAGTAAGGTTGAATGGAACAATTTTCAGAAGTTATTTTTACTGAGCCCTTTATTCATTCAATCTTTTTTACCTTCTGTGGTCCAAAAATTTAAAATTGGGCCTAAATTAGTAACACAATTTTAAACCAGCCTTAAATTCTCAAGTGAACAAATCAAAGTAAAATACTAAGCCCATCTCCATTCAGTCCTTGATTGTTGAGCCTAACAGGGCATGTTTCCATAAATAAAACTTCCTGCTCTGAAACTTTAGCCACAATGAATGGATGCACATTTTCCTTTGGGTTTTTTGTTTGTGTTTGTTTTAAATGGGAAACAGTTGGTTTCTGAGAACCTCTTCTCCTGCAAACAATGGAAAGGTGCTTGGGAGTGACATTTAATGAATGATAACTGAGCTAACTTGTATGCTTAATGACTAGTTCAAAGTAAAGCTGGCAACTTAAACTTGTTTGCTAAAAACTGATCAAATTACCATTAACTCTGGAATCACTTGTTTTTCCTGACCGTGCTCACTGATCACAAGAAGGTATTTGCAGTCTCCAAAACCACCTCACTTCATGCAGTTTAGCAGAGATACTTATACCCACTGAGTGAAATAGCTGGCTGTTAAAACAATGTACAAGACAGCCTTGGGCAAAGTGGGAGTTTTTAAAAGCTGCTGGACACTGTTTACCACCCCCCACCACGTTAATTGTGGAGGAACTGGACAACTCCAGCCACCATATACAAGCCTCATATATACTCCACCTCGCATATACAAGCAGCCACAATGACATAGGGACGCAGACCTTGCCTGCTAGACCGAGGCCCATACTAGATGGTATAGAAGTTGTAGAAAACTAACACTGCATTCAGATTTCGGCTATGCATCCAGGCGGTTCAGGTGTTCCAGTGGTTAGATAACCTTGAGAGGGATGAATCACGCTGGGTACTAAATGCCCTGGGGTTTTTTCCTGAAAATTGTCCAGGGAATTCTGACGTTACCCTGATGTGGCAGTAGGATTTCCCAGTGTGAACTTGAGTCCCCTCCATAGACCTCAGGATACACAGAAGCAAAGAGGAACAAGAAACAACCCAAAAAACCAAAAGCATAATTAGTCAAGCTTGCAGCCCTTCTCCAGGACCATGGGTCTCCTCTCATCCTACTGCTGCAACTGGTTTTAGTTGGACCTAATGCAAGAATAGTCCATGCTTATCATATGCAATTTCCATCACTGCAGCCCTGTACACAGGGTCACAAGCTCTCTTGTCATGCTCAAACCAAAACAGGACCCTGAGTTACCAAGGCACAACTCCAGCACAATACAATTACGACACCATGCATCTACCTTCAAGCATCTCAACAATGGGATGCTTCCAGCCCAGCCTCCACCAGCTGGAGAAAGGTTGATTTAGAATTAAGTACATTAATTACTACCAAATACTCAAACACTTCCACCCATCCCATGTGCCAGTGGCTGTGGCAAGTACAGGAGGGCTTATCAGCTGCCACCCAGGGAGAAGGAGCAGTGGGAGCATGACCAAATGAGCATATGGCAGTTGAATGAAGCTCCCAAGAAGCTGTTTTCCTACAGTTAGCTGCCTTTGTCATCAGATCACACTATAGCAACTGTCCTACAGACTGTCCATAAATCCAGGTCCAAAGGCTTATTCCTCTATAAGTGTAGGATCTAGACAATCTATTTCGGCAATACAATGGCTCTTTTAAATCCACCTTCTCCAGGGTTGTCCCACCTGAGATTGGACAGGAATTTTTTCTCCTCCATACAGGCATGTGGTGAGCTGTACATGGCAATAGATGGCAGAAGAGATCCTTCTGAATACTGGAGACAGGTGGTGCCACCCTTCCTTTGTCCTGCAATAGTTCTTAAAAATTCCCATTTTGGAGTAGCTTCATTTCTAGTCTAACACGAGCACAGGTACTTTAACCTTTCACCACTATGGTTGTAACTCCAGCTGTGTCTACACTGCAACCACACTGCAGGCTGCATAAAGCCACCCAGGCTAAGCCTTCAAATTCATCAGTCCACATGGGAATCTAACAACAATGCTGCAGACACTTCACTGTGGGTCCTACAAACGCTCCTCCGAAGGTCCTGGTTATTGCTGTCACCCTCACCACCACTGCCGAAAGCATTCAGCTGGGCCAGCTCAGATATGCTCACACAAGCTACAAACGTGCATAGTAATGCAAAAGCATCCCCACTGAGAAGGGACAAGAAACAGGAATGTATTGCAGCAGTCCATTTCGGAGGGGGCTGTGTCCTTCATACATCTCTTTCCTTGCTGTTCTTTGGGCTATGCATGCTGCAGAGATTGTTCACTGGAGACAGCTTATGATACTAGGAAAGACAAGTTGACTCTATGGGACTAAGCTACAGTGGGAGTCACTGCATTAGTGCGGATGAGTACTGAGTGCCATTCAATGAGCACTTATTTCAGCAGTACCGTCAGCTTCAACAGCTTCTGACTCCTCCCCACGCTCCCTCCTGTGCACAGCTTGCTTCTGCTCCTGCGCCATGCTCTGGAGCCATTCTTCTTCTGCAGCATTTCTCGTCTCCGTCTGCTACTTGGTTCTCTTCACTGGGGCGCCCTGCAAGCTGCTTACCAAGCACAGCTGAGCACGGATACCTACAGAAGCACTCGGCAAATGGAGACTTGAGTTACTAGTTCCTGCATCCAGAAATGGGGGCTCCCCCTCTTTTCTAGTAGCATGACCCAAGACTCTACTTCTCAGCTTGAGCCAAACCCACCACCCCATACCAGCAAGTTTTACAGGAAGCACATCACCAAGGAGTGACTTTAGGCTAGGCCTGCCATTTTATGCCATGCTGTTGCACAGAGAAGAGCATCACCACATGCCAGAAAATTAAATGCAAAACCACGGCAGCAGGAAAAAAAAAATTAAGAAACTCATTCACATTTGCTTGTTTTTTAATAATCACTAGCAGATGTCTGAGCGAGTGTTATGTCCTGACAAACTTTTCTTCAAGGAGAAAACCACAAAAATAAAATTGTTTTTTCACATTAAACCCTGTCCCATGTGCTGGAAGTAAGCAAGGTGAACTCCACACTAACAAACACCTTCCACACTGGAAGGAGGATGTAATTTCCAGTTCACTTGCACGGTCTCCACCTACTGGCAAAGAACCGGCAACGTCCTGCTGCCTGGACTTGCTGCAGGTGGAAGAGCAAAGCAATCCTCCTGGTTTTCTGATAGTCAGTAAAGCCAGCATGGGGAAGCCTAGGGGTGCAAAATGGTCTCCCCTTTCACTTCACCCGCTCTGCAACACCATCCTTCTGTCTGCATTGGATTACACATAACAGGGACCTTGTTATCTAACACAGATATTTTTTTCAAAAGCCTTTTTGGCCCCAAAGATTCCCACCCTATGGAAGAGAGCCTACAGAATGTTAAAACCTGCCCATTTTCATAAAACTTGAGCGTTTCCCCCCTATTTAATTACACAGAAGTCAAAGCTACTTTTAGCACAACACACCATGCAACTTCAATATTCTTCTAGTATCGTTTTCAGCGTTCTCAGACATCTGAGGGACATCTGCAAAACCTGTTTGCTTACCAGTTCCCAACTAGGAGACATTAAACAAAACCAGCATGGTTCAGATGACAGAGCTTCCCACTTCCTTACTCATGTGACGCCCTCCGGCACTACCCGAAACCCTGGTTCCTGATAAATTCAGTGCTGTTCTTTGTTCCATATTCCTCTTCAAAACGGTTGCAGATCCAGACTGAATGGTGAATGATATGCCAAATAATACCAAACATATCAGCAGCTCCCTCACTAGTAATTTGACCAACTGCTAAAACTCAAGAGGATGCAAGATCAAAGCCGTGCGACTGAAGGAAAATTCTCTTTTTGCTTTGAGCAGCCTTTTCTCTGCAATTGTGCTTTTTCTTTTTTTTAAAAAAAGAAGTTATTTTACAGATCATTTCATTCTTGTTTTCCAATCTCAGAAAAACATGCATACCTCAACTCTTGCAATCTTTCACCTTCGCCCTAAAAGGAACTTGCACTAGCCAGAAAGCCAGTGATTACTTCTGGCAGAGATGTCAGAAGTAACAGTGTATGGATCATTTTAGCCATCATCTGAATGGTTGAAAAACTTCCTGTTCAATTAAGTCCTCCATTAATCCCTACCATTTGAATAAAATTTCCCATCTGCTGGCAGGAAGTGATAAAAGTCACACGGTCAGTAGGTTGTGGGCATTTTAACGTCTTGCAGAGGTTGCAGCTTGCAATTTAACCACACCTGAAACCAGATATCTGCACTTCCCATGGGGACGGCCTTTTGAAGGCTCCTCTACCATCTGGCTATTACCAGGGACTCAACATTTCTCTTGTAAAACTACAATGTTTAGACGCACAGTGAGAAAAAAATAAAGACAAGACACAAGACATCTTATATCCGCTGCACGGACTTTATTCTGATAAGCAGTAAAGTGACCACTTTTGCATAAAACACCCATCAATCACATTCACCATCTTGCCAAAAAGGATTACTAAATAGAAACACACGAATGAGCTATCGAGGGAAAAAATAAAATAAAAATCAGTATATTCCATTATGTTAAACCTATACTACCCTTATATAATTCTTAAGATAAAAGACAAACTTTAGCAGGTGCTATCTCCACTTTTTGGTCTCTTCTCTTTTCCTACATAATTTTAGGTTTTTGCATTAAGTTTCGCTTGGAAGCAAACCGCGACCCTCTCCAGGCTTCCTCCCCAGGAGTCAAACAGCCCATTCTTGCAAGTCAATCAGGCAGACGCAGTCAATTGTCCCAGTAACTCTGTTCATGCCTTCTTTCAAGCCATGCCACATCCTGCTACCAGTCAAACTGGCCTGAAAAGGAAAGAGGCCATTCACCCCGCACCTCTTCTTTGAGGGACGCTAAATCCTATGAGAGGGGGCTGGCTGGACTGCCAGAGCACGCTGTCTTTCTCTTCCTCCTGAATGCCAGATAAAGTAGTTGGGAACTAATGATATGGATGGAAGCTATGGTAACAATTCCTGTGCCACCACAATCTATAGCCTTCCCCGCAGACTTTCTTTACCTGCAGTAGTAAGTATTCAATACTCTCTTGCTTCTTGCAGCATGTGTCGTGCCCCCCCACCCCGGGAGACTCTAGTAAAAAAGATAAGGTGCATAATGAACTCATTTTGGTACCAGGTAATCATAGTAAAAACACACACACAAACTGTGCATACACACCACAGATTTGTCTGGGAAGTGACAAAAACACAGTCCCCCTAAGAAGACTTTGTTCACAGAAGAGTGAGATTTATCAATGCTTCATCTTCCCTAACACTCTCCTTACTTTTACTCTTAGGGTTTGGTATGTGAGCAGCAGGATGCCTGACATTTGATGGTACAACCTGGACAAACTAAGAGCTTGCTGATGGTGGAAGGAGAAAGTCATCTTCTTTCTAGTCCTGCATCCCATTGTGGACTCAGACCAGGAAGGGATGGGAATGCACCGTCCAGGCAGGAGCAGGGTAAAGGGAGTGCGATCATACCTTTCTCGAGCAGCAAACCACTGCATTGCCCTAAATGAGGGGGCTCAGTTTGGTTTAAACTGATCTCAGCAAGCGCTGCTGCAGAAAAAAAGGTATGGTATATGTTCTTCCCTTCATCTCCAGCCACACGTTCCTGCTTATGCCAGCACTAGAGCTCCTGAGACCCCATAATCAGCTGGCTGAGGAAGTCAATCCAGCTGAAAATTAATTTATAGGTTGATTTTTTTCTTTGTCGGGTTGGGTTTCATAAGCATAGAAGTGCTGGTGTTGGCACAAAAGAGGTGGCAAGAACTCACGGGAGGGAAGGACAGGACTGCCTTTTCCAATAGCAGCTTGCATTAAGATCACCCTAAGCTGACTGAGAAACACATTAGTTACTGAACTGTAAAATTTTAACGGAAAATGTGCCTGGCAGCAACGCCAGTGTAGTCCCCTCTGCTGTCAACCCTTTTGCAACAAGGAGCCTAGTCTCCATGAAGACTTTGCAGCAAGGAAGACAAATTTGGGTGTTTGTTGTTTTTTTTAACTTGATAATCTTGGGGGGTGGGGGGGTGGGGGGTGTTTCTTTTTTTCTGAAGTAATGAAAGGTCTGATTTCCTGCACTTCTGCCCCCATGAGTAGATCACCCATCACTCTTCCCTGTACCATCATAAGCAAAGCCCCAGCTATAAATGTTTAAAATAGGAAGGAGAGGATGGCATTCCAGATGCTGTCTACACTGACAGCGACGCTGCATGAAAGCTGAGCACTTGCTGATCTAGGTGCCCCATGGGCGAAGCATCCTGCTTGACGGTGGCCAGCAAGCTGGCTTGCACTGGGCTCCTCTGGAAGTGTCCCTGAGGTGTGGCTGCCCTGCCCTGCCACTGATCAGCTGTGTCTGGCCAGCACCTCATGCCAGCGCCCAGCCTGAGGGGACACCTGACAGCACGAGTAAAGGAATGGCCCCAAGAGCAGACCAATTGTAATTTCCAGGAACACGTGCTTGCAACAACCTTGAGGTCACATTCAGTAGATGTCTCTGGCAGTTTAAACACACTCGGATACTTAATGAATTTCATACTTAGAAAAGAGACCATCTTCAGCCATTTTAACCTGCCGGTAACCTGCTCTGTGACAGGCAGTGAGATGCCCTCCTCTTACCGCCTTGCATTACAAACTCAACCTGGCACTTAAGTACTTCCTGCTGTATATGTACATACACACACATCCACCTGCTCACCTCTGACACCTAGTCTCCAATGTCAACTGCGACACCGAGCCTCAAATGTGATAGCCCCAGTGCACACCTTGCTTCTTGCTGCATCCTAGCGCTTTTATTTTATTTGCTACCTGATCCTCCATAATAGATTGCATACCTATGCTCAAACTTCTTCCCAGATCTGCATTTTTCACAGAGTCTCCTTGCAAGAGAGAGGTTCCCGCCCATCGCTACAGCTGGCCGTGCCCATCTCTCAAACCCCATTGGAGTCAAAACTGCCCCTGCCACAGCCCATCGGTACATCCACTCAGCCCTGTCACCTGTGGCTCTGGCTCTGGGGGACAGGAGGCCCCTCAGCAAGGACACCCCACCTCACTAAGCACAGTCTTGTAAATCCGTCCAAAAAGGTCCAAAACCCTGTGGTGCTTCCTGATGCCGCCTCTCCTCCCTAACAGCACTGAGCCGACGTTTGGTCACTGATTTACTGGGAGCCCTCAGGCAAATCACTTTACTTTTCTGTCCCTTTCCCAGGCTGAAATTAGACATTGACCGAAGGAGGGCAGGCAGAAGGATTAAAATCCTATGAAAAACGGTGTGTGCGTGCACCCATGCCTGTTTAAATCGGATGAGGACCTGAGGCTGGTTTGCCACATGGCCGTGCAATAGGTCATGGCAGAGTACTCCCACACAGGAGCGGCAAGAAATTGGCCATTACTTCAGCTGGAACCGCCGGTGAACATTTGATGAACTCTCGGCACCAGTTCATTTAGCTCTCAAAAGCTGTGCATCTGAAAGGCAATTGGTGAAAACGCCACGCGAAACCCCACCGAAGAAGTGAAATTGGAAAGAGCACTTGAGAAATAAGAGAAAGCAGGCAATAAGGCCAGGAGCAATAAAGAAAGTAAAACATTGCGAGGGAGTGCAAAGAGCCATTGGTATGTTCAGGAAAGTGGAAGTTACCTGAAAATAAAATGGAAATCCCGCAAGGACCAGACGACTGAGGAGAGAACAGCAATGCAGCCGACAACATGCCTGATTAGAAAACTGCAGAAATCTGACAAAATATGCAATCCTTTTCATACCCAGCCAACCACTGAGCCACAGGTAAACAAATACATGGAGGATTTCTTAAAACCCCCGAGTATTTTCTCTATTTTAAATTATATTAATTATGGGTTCAGTAGGTAGCGATACTGTTCAAAATAACAAACAAATGCAACCACAGTGGGTTGTGTAAGTGACTGCCCTTAGCTCTAAAGGAAATCTTAATAGCTTGAAGGTGAGAATTAAGTCAACAAAGTCAACAAATAAAATAAATGCATCTTTTATCACTCCATTACCAAGGGAAGAAAATGCCAAAAGGCAGAACTAGAGATGCTTCTCCTGAGGCCTTGCTGGCAACACAAGATTGCCCCAATTTAATTAAATAAGTTTTGTTAAATCAGTTCAAATCCACATGGACTGTTATGGGTTAAGAGTAGGTTAAACCAGTGCCTTGTTGACAGATAAATCAAAAAGACAGCCTGTCCATACAGCCTCTTGCGCCAGTTTAACTTCATTAATTTAAAAGCTACAACTTAAGCTAAATTAACATAAGCCATCTAAAAATCTCAGCAAAGCACCACCACTAAGACTTGAATGATTTTGGATCAGTAAATCCAAAATCACTTCTAAAGCTATCGCAGATTCCAGCCCACCTACTCCATGACCTGCTGCCTTCTGTGATGGTTTTCTACTGCAGACAGAGGCAGATTTTGTCCTTGGAAGAAATTTAAGCTACAATTCCATCTCTAAATATTCAAATTCTATACTTCGGAAAGGTACTGATTCCAGCTTCACATTTTGAATCTATATGAGCAATACTAAAAACACACCAGATGGGACATCCCTGGTCTCATACGAGGTTCAAAATCTAGGTATGAGTTTTGCCGAACAGGTTAATCTGTATTTTTGTGCACTCAGTGAGGGTCTCTCTACCCATGAGGGACTCCTCGCAGCCGGGCAGATTTCCAGCTCTTCCGTGCATCACTGTTATATAAATCTGCAAGATCAGAAGCTACACTAGAAATAACTGGGTCACTTACAATATCCCTCTTCATAGCTATTGCATGACCTTAGCCAGCCTGACATGACTGATCTGGTTCACAAAGCTTTAAGCTGAATAAAATTAAACTATATAGGTAAGTTTTACTTTATTCAACGCTTTATACATGCATATACACACACACACACGCACATATACATATGTATGTTATCTGCAATAAAAAGCAAGGATTGGAGACAAAGATCAGAAATACGAATAGCCAATTTTTAGATTACTATAATAAGCTTTGCAGAAGGTATTTCATAATTTAATGAGATAATAAATGATCATAATTAACTGCATTTTACATACCTCTCCCCATTCCCTGAGGGGAAAGAAAAGCTTTAAAAACAATCAAAAACCAAAACTCAACCCTCCTCCAGACTTAGTAAGGAACCCATCCTACTAAAATCGGAGAACCAGACACCGTAATACCTGCAAAACATGCCTCTGAGGGAACTGAGAGTTTAAGCCTGTTTCCAGCTCTAGCCCTTTTAAGAAGGTTTCCTAAATCCAAATGAAACCAATGGAGTGCCATCACCCTCAAAGTGCAGATGTAAAGCAAAGCAAAGCAGCTGTCGTTGCTCAAGTCTTCGCCCAGCATTAGGAGTGTCAAATTAAAGACTACTCAGTTTTACTGAGCAGTTCCTTTAGAAGGATTTAGCAGCCAATTATTACATACAATCATTTCCCTGAAGAAAGGAGGTTTCAAGGAGAAAACCAGCAGCGGGGCGGGGGGGAACCCAAAACATAGTGAGCTATGTCTTCTTCAACAAGCCAAGAGCGGCGGCGATCTGTGGTGTCAATCCCCACCACAGTGGCCATGAGGTTCCCTGGGTCATAGGGGACAAGGAACAAGTCAGGGCAGCTCTTACTCTGCACCCCCCTCTCAGCAGATAGCAGGGAACTCTCTACAAGTATTTCTTGGCAATGTTTCGATGCTCCCCATTCCATTTAGTGAAGGAAAATCATGCACAAGGCACAGTCTTTGGATCAGCTATAGCTGACTCAGAACATCAATCTCCCTGATCTAGACAGCTGTGATGGAAAGTGAGACATGTCAAAAGCTAGGGTTCGTCATTATTTAAATGAATCATTTGAACACTACTACAGAACAAAGTGCTACTCTCCCCTTCCTCAACTTGTCACACTTCTAGACAAGAAATACAAAGAAAAACTACGGCACCTTAATTTATAGAATCTCAGAAACAATTCCCGGGGAGGGGCGGGGGGGAATATCAGTCTACAAATACTGTGCAAGTAGCAGTATAAATAGGAAAATTGAGTTAATCAGCTTCGTAACACACTAGGGTAGCAGCAACTACAGGAAAAATGTGGGCTAAACGCAAGTTTCCCAGTGCTAAGAGCAACTTGATGCAGAAGCTGTGATACTGAAGGGAATCTGCTCATGAAGCAGAGAACGTTCATGACCTGGGGAAACAAGAGTCGTTTCTGCGTTGAGTGGTGGGATGCAGTAGAGAGCGGGGATTCTTCAGGAGAAGCAGCGAGGGTCTACAGTACGTGAAATGCTATTCCAGAACAGCGCAGATGGACTGTAACTGTTATCAATGGGGACTTTAGATGGCTAAAGTATCAGCTATCCAAAAGAAATAGCTATGGCTTTTAATACCATCTCCAAGAAAAGAGCAGCTATTCCCTTATTTCCTACAAGAAATATAAATCTGCAAGAAAAAATAAAGCCCTTTAAGGGGGCAGGAGTGGGAACCAAAACCCTTCAAAAACTGAAACTTTCACAATGGGAACTCCAGCAATTCTGCCTAACACATGGCATGGGAGGGCTCTGTGATGCCACCAGTCAGGGGCTGGTTGCTGCAGATGTCAGTAAGCAGTTTGTTTTCACCAATAACACAAGATGCCTGTAGCATCACAAGTTTTACTATGTTTGTTGTTTTCCAGAAAACACAACTGTCTTACCTTTTATTAGCTGGCATTTCTCAAGGTTCCCTGCCTTTATTTTTCTCTCCCTAGTATAAATGAGCACATTTACAAATAATACAAATAATATAGGCTATGGAGAAAATGAAGCTTACACTGTGGGACGTTCATTGTGTGAGGCTGGAAAATTTAAAGCGATGATAAATGCATTAAGTTACGTTTCACGTATCATTAAGTAATGCCGAATTCTATCCTTAAAATACCCAACTTGATAATGCAGCCCTCCTAACAGAGGGGCGATCCACCAGCAGATACAGTGAAGCACCGCACTGCATTATATAACAACATTTTCCAGAGGAATGAGCAGAGCGCTTTCTGCAATGCACGGAGAGCGTACAAGCTGTCACTGTGCACTCAGCAGCATCTTCTACAGGGACTGTGTAGCAGAATCAAGTAACTCATGGGTGTATTAAAGGAAGAATAAATGACATTCAAGTAACATCCATGTTTTGAAATGCAGGTAGTGCTTAGCATCACTGCATCGCCTAATTAAAATCCACATGAACTCAAAGTGACACCCATCCAGGGGTAAACGACTCTCACATACGCACCTCAACTATTACCTATGCCTACCTATCGAGCTGGTAGAGTGCAGCTCTGCACTGCAACACCCCCTTTCTGCACCAGCTAAACGCCACTGATTTATATGTGCTGGCATACATATAGAGGGAGGGGAGCAGAGAAAAAAAAACAAACACAAAAAGCCATCTCATCTCATCCCATTGAAGAACTCCCAAGGGCTTGTCAGCTGATGAGGTGTGCTGCTGGCGTTGAATATTGCCAGTGCTCAGACCTTCTTGCTCCGTGTTTAACCTATCCCAGCAATGTAGCTGAAAATCTTCATAAATCCTCCCTCTGATATTCAATCTGGAAAATAACCACTGTGACACAATGTTTTGGAGCTTTTCATAATTAAGGAACCAAGACTGACATTAGGTTTTTTGTGGTGTTTTCCACGTCCTCATTAAAAGGTTCTATGGCCAACATGACTCAGAAATTTAGAGCTCATTATACAGAACCACCTAAATTAGTATTCCGTTCAGGGGCTTAATAGGTATTTAAGCAATGTAAGAGACAGGTTTTGTTTTGTTCTTTTTTAATTGATAGAATAAACTGTATTCAAATGCTCAGAAAGTCTCACTTGTCTGCAAAGCAGAGAGCTGAATGAGCCAAGCACAAACAGTCCTAGGACCCTTTGTTGCCAATAAGGCAAATGAGACCAGTGGGTTTCCTCCTCCATCTCCAAGCCCTTCGTAATTAAAGATAGCAGCTCACCTAATGTTCAGGAAACACCGTAAACATTTGTTTTCATTAAGGCTCATATTGGGAAACCACGCAGATTCTGTTGAATAAAACCTAGCAGAAAAACACTTCAGTAGAAAAGGTTGGGATGGTCCAAAGAAACAGCAGAGTAAGGAACAAACAAGGGAAAAAACAAAGCAGAAAAGTCAACAACTAATTCATGCATCCTGGACTGTTTAATGATCACTAAAGTAGTACAGAGAGGAACACAAACAGAAAACGGATTTCTGTTTTAAGGACTAAAGGGTTTGGTGCTTTTCATATAAAATTACAGCAAACCCTCAGAAGAACAAAACATTCTTCATACTACATTAAAAACAGGAACCTGAGTGGAAAAAGCAAAAGAGACTCTGCTACCCTTATTATTGGGGGGGGAATCCAGGAAGGCAAGAGAAGACTTTCTTCTTCCTACATTTTATTTGGGACCATGAATAACACTGCCCTACATGCCCTCAAAGTCCTGCCTTCTTGATATCTAAAGTAAACACTGTAACATTGAAGGGGCAAGTGGGGAAGCAAATCTCTGCATAGACATTACCCTTGCACTACTACTTACTGGTAGAAAAATTAATTTTTCCTCTGGAAGCATGTTGCTAGAAAGCTTCCCATAATTTCCAACCCCCAAAAAAGGTTCCTGACTCAACAGGGTATTCTATTTTGTAATAGAGAAAAGGATTCCTGAAGGTGTGCATGTCCTCCAGCCTCCACTTAAAGAAGTTTCTGTCGATTTGCTTTTTAAGTTGGGAACGTCAAATTCTGAAAGACGTGTTCCTCAGCAGTCAGAAGAGTCTTGGGAAAAAAGCATACCCAGAGGACAGGAGAGATCAGAACAAGCAGATAGTATCAGGGTCTGGAAATCAGGGTCTGGAAATCTGCTCAGATACTGGAATATTGCTGTCTGTCCTCAAGTCAAACCCTACTTCAGCCCAAAGAGCCCTTAAAAATTGTTATATGACGATATGGTACATGAAGATAAAATTCACACTTCCTTTTAGAAGACAGAGTAACAAGAACTTCTAACAAATTCCCTTTTAACTTGCTTTTTTTCATGTTAGAAATTAGGAATAATGATGTGACAGAACTGCATTTCTAACAACATCAGAGATCTGCCTCAGGAAAAGGACCATCCTCTCCAAGAGCTGAGAAGAAACAAGAAACAGCAACAGGCCCAAACCCTGCCTTTCTCGCCCATCCCAGCCCAGAAACTTCTTTCCTCCACGGCAAGCGGACCAAGTATTTCAGCAGTGACCCGCCAGTGTTTTGTAGAAACTGGAAAATTAGCATACAGCTGCATCCCCAGGCTGGCAGAGGGCTTTGAACAGCATGTAAAAACCCGATAGAGAAGCAAATCAATCTGAAGCCTTGAACCGAAGATAGCATGTAACACCAAAGAATGAGAGACACACACACACACAACAAGCAGCTAAAGCAGTTAAATCTCCTGAAACTGGACAGTTTCAGAGTAGGGGGTGGGGACCCAGTGCTCAAGAAGATGCAACTAAGAAGCTGAAAATAATGACCATCATTTGGAGTAAAGTTCCATACTGGGAAGTTTCTATGACCGAAATAAGAGAAACACAATGTGGTTTAGGAAACACAGAGTACTTTTGTTATCTGAGCTATTTTCATTGAATTACCTTGTAACACCGAATAAAAATGTAAAGGAGAGATTATTCCATTTTTACTATGAATGGCACATACTCTTTGTACTCCCATCGAATTAGTAACCCTGCAATAAGCTATGGCTTCAGAGGAAACGATGCAATATAGGACCTTCAACACTAACACATACTTGGTGCAAAAGGCTTTGAACGAACAATCCTGTGGGTGAAGAGGACGTCTTTCTCTGCCACTAAAATAATCAAGTGCCCAACAAGTATGAGACCCAGAGTGGGAACCATCCATTCAATAAACAATTTCTCAGAGTTCACACTGACCAACTTCAACAGAGGCAGCAAGCCGATGCGAGCCAGGTAAGAGCCTGGGGAAATACATGGCAGAGAGTATGTGGTATCACTTTCCGATGGCTCATTCTGTGGTGTAAAACTCCAGCATACATAGAAAAACATAATTGAAAAGGAAAATAAACAAGACTCTTTGCTGAAGAATCTGGAAAAACAGAAGGATATTAAGCAGGGCTACTCCAAGTGCAGTCAAAACCAGGGGCACTTAATTTACGGCATTTTTTAGTCTGCAGACATCTTCGGAAAATATCTGGCCCGCTGAAATCAATGACGAATAAGCACTGTCTTTCAGTGGATCCAGGAGTTAACTCTTGTTATTTAAAAATGGATTTGAATGCAGTTGTGCTGATAAAGCACTCTCAAAATCCTCCTTCAGAGAGATAATTTCTTTTTTGTTTATTTGTGAGTATCTATGTTCATTTAATATCAGAACAAGGAAGTGGAGACATAAATACATAAATCCAAAAACAGACATACATATATATAAATAAAACATATAAATAAATACATTTTCACTGTACTCTTCAAAACAATAAACAAATATTACTCCGATCTTAAATCCCTCAAAACTCTGCCACTTAATTTTGAAGATGGAAGAAAGATACAGTGATTAAGTGACATGGAAGGCCACATAGTATGGCAAGAAGTTGAACATGCACGTTCCCTACCCTGTACCTATGGTACTAGGCTACTAGGAGATACTGCGGTTTTATTGCACAAAGTGGAACAAATGTATGAATTCATGTTCTAGTAGGGTTCTGCGACTGTAAGCTTCAAGGAAAAGACAACCTTTTTTTCATGTGTTCTTTTTCTGAATTACCCCAGTTAATTCTCCTGGTAAGAATAGTGTGGCCTTTACTCAAATACTATCTCCCCTGTTTTTCCATCTGATTCACCTCTAAAGTTTATTTTGCAGTCCATCTGGAAACTGGAGGCAATTAAATACTCTTAAACTGGTACGACATGTAGGACATGTATCAAGAGTAAATTTGATGACAAGATTTCTACATAACAAAAATGAAATAAAACTGATAAAAACCAAACCTTGACTGCATGGTAACATTTGCCTAGGTATGACTCAATACTTACAATCTAATTTTCAGGTAATGAGAAGATTTCATAGGCCTAGAGACATAAAAGCGAGGTTCTCGGAAATTATGCCACACCTGGTTTGTCTTCTTGTTCTCTTACGAATCAACCGGGTGGGATGAACTAGATTTCAAGAAAAAATCAATAGCGATCAATTTTTCTAGCATAAGACAAACATAAAAAGTCCAAGCACACTGAGATACTGCAATTAGCAGGCCAGCTTGGTTTCAGACTTCTGACCTAAGAGTCAGGGGGGTTGAAAGATTTCTCAATCCGTTAAGAAAACTTCATGATTTTCAATGTGCAGGTGTAAAGAAGACGACACTAAAAATAGAAGTAATCAAGAAAGTCCCAGCTGCTCACTTTCACAGCAAACTAGACGTATGCAAAAGAAAAACATGAGACTCCCTTCTAAAAAAAGAGTTGATTAAAATTTTAGAGTAATTTATTTTTAAATACACATTTTGCTTGACAACTTGCAGAACAAATTGTCACAGGGCCAGGAATAATATAAGGCATAATGAAAGAGCACAGAAGACAAAAAGCAAAGGGTTTCAGAGTCTCTCCCTCACCTCACCAGGAAGAAGAACGACCAAAAGAGACGAGGTGATTGCTTGCTTAAAATAAATCCAAGAGCAACGTTACCCCAGAGGACTGAGCTGATCGGGGCAGCCTGCCACCACCCAGAGGGATTGATGTTCCTCCTCTTCATCTTTCTCCCCATGGCCACCTCTGCTGCGCTCACTGAGGTGCCCAGGGGATCTGCCCCTGAGACCAGTCCCACTAACCTAGCAGAAAACCATCTGCCTTTGCTTTTGCTAGGTGGCAAACTGTGCCAGAGCCAGCACAAATGGGGTCAGGGGAAGCACATTCCTCCTTATCTTGTATCCCCTGGCTGCATAGTGGGCCATTAGGCTGTAATTTCAACCCAACACTCTCAACAGGAGGCAAAGCGATTTGCATCATCTGACCAACAGCCCAAGGTAGGGTATTTATGTAGTTGTAAAACACAGTGACTTCTCAGTAGGCTCCTGATTGTGGAAAGCCACAGATGACAGTGCTCAGCAGGCCAAAGAAAAACAGTGCAACATTGCAATTCATAATCACCTAGGGCAAGATATCCCTAAAGAAAGAGGGAAAACCTTTGAAGATGCAGCTACCGTAAGAAACAAGCGTTCATCCAAACAGCAGTGCAGCTACACCAGCTTTCTGGGTGGGATGTCCCCTCGGCCAGCTAGCTGTGGTAGAACTTCTTGGTTGGAGAGCACATTTCAAATCTCTTTCTAAGTCATTCAACAAACCACTGACACCAAACCACTGACACCAAGTGAAACAACACTTCCCCAAGACAAGGGGTTCAGAAATACAATAGCACACGTGCAAAGGAAAATATCTTATCTGTTGCAGAATAGCCAACTACCCAAACATCCACATTTCTCCTGTTAAAGCTGGAATATATAAAGCTGTATAAAGAGCTATCAAAATTATGATGAGGTGCAAAGAAAAGTCTCTCAGACTTAAAAGGCTAACGATGTGTTGTCTCAAGTTTTCAGTTCTTCACCAGAGAAATTTTAACTTGCACCAGAATATGTTTATATTGAATTCCAAAAGCTGCCATTTAAAATAAATAAATTCTAAAAGCTATTCTAGACACTCAGCATACATACACACACACACGTTACCAGTTAATTCATTTTGCAGAATTATGACTCCAATGAACAGCTCTTCAACTGTGAAGAAAGATCAAATCAGATAATAACTCCAGGAGTGACCCTTTTAACTAGGGATCTCCTCACTCTCTACTCATACCCCACATTTTTCATTCATATAAACGAGTATCTACAGGATTTCATGACAGTGAAAGCATTACAGGCAAATGACATGTTGCAACAGACAAGATATTAGAAACAAGGTCTGTACAAAATCTACTTACTTTATTGAAAAGATAAATAACAGCTGCAGGAGCTCCAGGAAACGAGGAGGGCAAGGGAGGAGAAGAGGAAGAGTGGACAGTCATCTCCATAGTAACTACCACTATGAAACTCAGGGGAAAACTTGTCTGAAAGCTGAAAGAAGGATGCTACCAGTGGAAATAGACTGTAATACAACTGGAAAAAAAAAATTGCAAATAATTTGCCACATGATCAATGATCCCTTAAGCTTTAGCTTATTTAATCAGAGCCAAGAACAAATACCAAGAGAGAAACGCAAGAAGGAAAGCATGAAATCAAAACACAATAATGACATGGCCATTACTGTACAAATTATTTAACAATAAACATACCATTAAAATAGTAAAAATACAAATGTTCAGGTTAAGAAGAAAAAAAAAATTAGCTTCCCTCAGGAAATCCTGTGCTACTAGATGCAGCAATGGGAGAAAATAAAGGAAAAGCACTATACCAGTGTAAGCTAGGTCATATATGTAAAATGCTTGTGTTTTTTCTATCAACACAAGAGACCTGCGAAGGTTCTGGAGAAGATATTTACAGTAAAAAAGATCTATGCTTTTCAAATTCAGTTCAGAGCTAGAAAACTCTTACACTCCCAAGCTTCAATGCTGGTGACAAGGACTGCCCTATTTCTGACCAGTGGTCACACCACCCCACACCTCTTCTCATCCATCTGGGAGTCTTGAGACCCACTCCCTCCTTGAGATAACATCTGCTTTGATCTGACACATAACAACACTAACACCTGCACTGCGGTCAGTTTTGGTGAATCCATGCTCACACTGCCATTTGCAAGGAACATGTCAAGAACATATTCCTACCACTCACACGTTGTGAGTGCCAACTCACACGTTGTGATCAGCCACAGGAATAAATACAGAAAAGATTTCCTATAGTTTAGTGTATGCCAAACCAGCATACAGTATAAATACAATCTTCAAATACTTATACAAAAAAAAACCAAATATACTTAAAACTCAATGTTAGGATACACTTCCACTTTAAAATATTGGAATGGTGCTCTGGTTTTTTTTTTAATATCATTATCTTTGCAGAGCACATAGGACAACATTATTCCAACCCAGGCTGGCTTTTAACTCGGCACACATACACAACAGTTGGGTCAGAATTATAGCAGAAATGATGTTGTATGCAAACAGCCCATGGTAAATCTCCTCTAAATGTCCATATAAAAGAAACTAGATGCTTCCATCACAAGTTTGCTTAAATATTAGTTAAAACACAAACTAGGTCTCACAGCGCTTAGCAGCAAGATCTTCAGAGATCTTGTTTGGAGACTGGAGAAGCTATAGTAATGCAGCCTACTAAATCATGTCCAGCCTACCACAACAAAATGAAAAATTTCTTCTGGCAAATCAGCCTTACATTCCAAACGTTAGACTGAATTAAAAGATTAGGAGCCCACTATCACTACAAAGTAGAAAATATCAAGAATCTTCAGACTGTACTTCTCTTCCAATATCCTTTGTTTCCTAATCCTTCAGAAGACCACTAAAAAGTGGCCTTACTTCATAAAACTGTTACTAAGTTTAATCTCAGCAAACTACTTACTGCTAAACATTACAGCATTTTACATCTGTATTTCAGGAATGGATTTCTGCTTTTCCATTCTTGGCCCTTTATTCTTGCTAGAATTATTTTTATCTGTTGACATGTTTTTAAGCTCAAATTTTAATTTTATGCAAGAAACTGAATCTGTCTCATTTGATTCTGAAATCTTACCCATACTTGATGGTGCTGAGTGTTTTCTTATTAAGCAATCTCTTCTTTTCCAAAAAGACCACTGCAAATGCTAGGATGGCTAATTTCTAGGAATCAAAATTTTAAAATAGAATCCCAGTCTTTAAAATAACCTAACAGAAAAAAATCATAGCATTGCCATGATCTTCAAAATACAATTATGTGCCTTTTTTTTCTTCCTGTCTTTGATTTTAAATTCATTTTGGGGGAATTATGAATGGAGGAATAAGTGGAAAGACACTCATTTGTAATACCTGTGACTGTTTGGGTTGTGTTCCCCCCTCCCCCCATTCATGCTGCAGGATCACGGAAATTGGTTCATGGAGTGAGCAGACAAAGCTGTAGGAGATCTCACGGGCCTCAATGTTTGTTTGGTGAGGATGCAACTTTCTGCCTATGAGGGTAACACAACCCAAAGAAAAAAACATACATAATTCAAGTTATCCATGTTTCCACTATTTAGGATGAAGCGCCTTGGCTTTGGAACAGCAGCAACAGCCAGAAACAGCTAAGGGCACAGCAATGAGTCCATCTCTGCGGACATGACAAAATCCCTGGGAATGTCCACCACATGTAACGTTTCTTCTGAAGTAGCATGGGGCTTTGGGAAGAAAAAACACTCATTGGCTGCCCAGATACAGTCCTCGATGGAAAATGGTTTTAATATCAACCTGTCTTTTTGAAATGCCACTTAAGTAGATTGTCCATAAATGCCGTACTCTCTGGACAGGAGAGTAATAGAAAGATAATTTTCAGAGAGGAACAAAGTCAAGAAGGTTCTAAAAAGGATCATATCAGACAGGTGGCTCCTCTACCCCCAGATCTCAGTGGCAGCAGCCTGGGCACTGGGCTGAGCCATCAGTCAGTAGCTGAACTGTAATATCAAGGTAAGAGAAGGCCAAGCAACAGCACAGATGCACGTGGAAAATGACATAAGAAATCATATGTGGCAAAGAATTATGTTAACCCAAACATCAGGCTAGAGTCTTATATAGACAGTAGCTTATGTGCATCAAAAAACCTCTTTCACATTGACACACAAATTTGCTTGAAAGAAGTGTCTTTCAGTACAGAATCAATTATTTCCTACATCGGTTCAGAGCAACCTCTCCCTGGTATTTAAGCAGTCAACATCTGGCCTGTCATACACAGGGGTGAGACATAAGAATGAAGTGAATGACAGTAGGGATAGTTTATCAAGCAGCTGAAAGAGCGTTTGCCATACACAGAACCACAGAAACAACTGCACCCGTCCGGTGCAGTCCGGTCTGGCTTTGGAAACTCCCCTGGTCCCTCAGGGGACGAGCCCAAGCTCAAGGTCATGAAGACCACCTCCTGCAACTCTGACTTCTGAAGATAAGGTGGCAGGTGAGGACAAGCGAGTTTGAATCGGACACTGCTTAACACTTCTCAGCTGCTATAAATCGTACCTTCATAATTGTTAAATCACTACTCAGACAAGTTGTTTACATAGCTGTCTACCCACAAAGTTAAAGTGTTCCCAGATTCTTGTACCTTGTTATATCTTTGCCTGTCGGATAGAAGAATCCATCTCAACAACTTCTGTTTGTTCCTTATGAAAATACTGAAAGAACATTAATCACCTGATTTTTTCCTTTTCAAACTACACAGAGTGATCTCCTTGACTTGCATGATAAAGCAGGTAATCTGTCTTTTTACTATTTCTGTGAAAATCCACTCCAATGGACTATTATTGTTTTGTTTATAAGGCTTGTTATTTAAATATAAATGTGCTGCACTAAAAATATATTCCACTCATACCAGAATTTCCAGAGGGGGAAAAAAAAAAAAAAAAAAAAAAAAGCAGTGGACCAAAGCCACTAGTCCAGCTCTATAATGCTGCTGAAGGCGCTCCTTTATTCCTACAGGCTTAACTGATCTGGTGTTGAGCCACTTTCTACCACTGGTAGAGAGAAAATGAATCTTAGTGCATGGGAATATCTGAGCAGTTAGAATAACCCTTCAGTTCTGAGCTCTGGATTTCCACAGAGAGTTGGCAGTACCAAATTTTCAACAAGCCCCAGCTGTCAGACATTCAGGGAATGACGCAAAGAGCTTCTGCATGGGTGTTAATATGTGAACAAATATTCAGATTGCATAACAGAATTGAACACTTCAGATTTAATTTTTAAAAATCCCAGCAACAAATAGGCATTTAACTGTCATCAAAGAAAGCTTCTAAGGAAGCAATGACTGGCAGGAATAGTACTTCTTTAATTATTCACACCAAAGCTGAATGATTGAAGAAATGTGATTCGTTAATACAAGTCTGACTGGTGGACGGGTAACCCAGTAGTCCAAGGTCATTATCTTCCAAAGCATTTCAAATGTCTAGCAGAGCACAACTGAAAAGTCTGCTTCACAGTTTCGAGGGGGGTAAAAAAAAAAAAAAAAAAACACAAAAATCTTACTGCCATTTTGGTTTTTTTGTGGATCAATGTAGTTATTCATAAGCAAATAACTAGTGCAGATTTGCATAACCTATTGAAATTAGAAAAAAATAATAGAAGCACCTGGTTGATAAGTGGGATTACATTATGTGGTAGCAGGCAACAGCTGAACACAAATACATTATATAGTGTTTCAATTATCACTAAAAAGGTCCTGGAAAAACACTTTGATATTATTTGTGGATCAATGTAGTTATTCATAAGCAAATAACTAGTGCAGATTTGCATAACCTATTGAAATTAGAAAAAAATAATAGAAGCACCTGGTTGATAAGTGGGATTACATTATGTGGTAGCAGGCAACAGCTGAACACAAATACATTATATAGTGTTTCAATTATCACTAAAAAGGTCCTGGAAAAACACTTTGATATTATGAGCAGTCTCCTGTTTTCACACCTGAGTCATAATACACTGCTCTCTCCATCACCTACAATAGCGAGTAGAAATCCCTCACAAACTTACATATGTGGGAACGGAATTGACCTTGTTTTATGTCTTGTATGGCAGGTGCTAAGTCTAGTGCTAAAGAGACTGTTCATTATTAACTATAAAAACAATTTGACAAAGAAAAAAGAAACCAACCCTGAGTCCCCTCAATCTTTTGACAGCTCTGCTGCAAGAAAGTCTTTTGCAGCTCAAGTTGAAAACGATATATCACTAAAAGAAACCACTTAAATTAGCAGCTTGCCTACCCTTGACTGGCTTTTTTTCTGCTGAGGGTGCAATATGGCTCTGCCAGCCTAAGAACTGTGCAGCCACCAGCCAGAGACCAGCGTACTTGCCTCCCCCTCCTTGGCCACATACTCCCACCTTTTCATTTGACAAACCTTGACACTCATCCTGCCCCACAATAAGCCAGTTCAGGGAGTTAAACTGGCATCTAAAAATAAAAATTTTAAAAAAAGACAAACAGGAAAATGGAGCAGGCAGCCAGCACGAGGCGAGGGGCAGGAGCACATCCCACAGATTGGCCTTGCTGTAGCATACAACCACACTTCTGACTGTCACATGCTTGAGACTGTTAGCAGAAAGCTGCTGTATTAATTAAAGGCCTCAGAAGATTCCTAATAAGCAATTTCTGGCCAATCTAGCTGTGGCAGCTTAAAACACTACTGCTCCCCAGTGGGTTGTCCCTTTCTCCTGCTGCCAGCAACCTTCCCTGTAGCAGAACTGGACAAAGTGTCTTCTCCGGGGAGCTGTGCACACCCTCGGTCCAGGGGGCAACGTGCATCTGCTCTGCCACTCCTGCAAGAGGGGGAAATTTCTTCAACTCTATTTTTCTTCTAAACTAAACAAATCTCTTTGTCCCCCTTAATGGAGAAAATATTCTAACATTAAGTAAAAAACCCCAAATTTAAAGCTTAACGACTATTAAAATCAGTCAACCTCCTCCCACTTTCCACAGCCGTCTATTAGCAGAACTTTACAATAAAAGATAAACGCATTTGTGCATTTGGCAATTCCTTGTGTGCATTTCTGGGAAGGGGGCCGTGTAAATGAGTAGCCACCTGATTAGTAACAGTAAGCAATAGCCTACTATCACCAAAGATTAACATGCTGTCACATGAAGTCTGCTCTGCACGTCTCTTCTTGGGTAAGGTGAGCAACTGTTGCTCGAAAACATATAGCTGTCTCTGTACACTGTTATTAATTGCCAGTCTTAAGAGTTGCTCATAAAAATGTATGAGCATCCAGCACAGTGACTCAAACACCTTTGGCCTGTACCTATTGACCTTCTCAACTGAGAATCATAGCTGGAAATTGGAGATTCATACCAAGAACATGCAGCTACATTGAAGTTACACTTCTCCTCCTTCAGCAATTACCTTTTTATGGGTTTTTAAAATGCACGGCCTTTACTCAGTGAAGACCATCCAACCTGATAGTTTATCAAGCCTGTATACCAACGCTTTTGTTCATTTCTCCCAAAACCATTGAACAAACTAGTAACTGCTCTCACTTACATGGCAGTTAGACAGCAAACCATTACACAACAGATTCAGTGCAACATTTGAATGCTCAGCTTTTGCCAAATGTCAGAATAACACTGACACCTCTTTACTGGCTGAAAGTAGTATTTACTACTCAGGATTAACCCTCTGCTTCCCCCCAGGCCTGGTCACTTGTAATAGACACAGCTCAGACCAAAGCAAGTATTGTCCATTCTTTGAGTGGAAACTCAAACAAATCTAAGTATTTTGAAGTCCTGAGCTGGCCACTGTTGCCAATCCTCTTAAACCCCATTTATTCTGTAAGTAGGGCTTACAATTTTTGGACTGATCTGGAGACTTTGCACAGGCAAAGCTGTACATGTACTTCTTTTCCTCCTTGCCACCACCAAACTATCACAGCTGAAACCTGCAGCATCACAAAATGGCAGGTTGCACACTTTTAGTACTGTTCCATGGTTTCTGTTGCAATCTAAAACCCTACACTTAAAAAGAAATGGATGGGACTTTCCCCACTGGCTGCAAACCTGGCTGTGTAGGAAGCTCCCTCCAGTCCCCAGAGAGCAAAGGTGTTAATTACTGACAAAGTACCTATAAAGACCAGTTGGAGCCATTTGAAGCCAAACAGCACTAGGCCACAGCGTTCAAAAGCCTGGTCCATCACGCAAAGTATCTAATTTTCTGATTTTCTGAACAAAACCTGCAGCATTATATTAAATCAGCATACTTTCACGAGAACCGCAATCTCTTTCCTCCCATCATGATGCTCTCTTTACAGCATGTGTGGCTCTTCAATCAAGTTATGTTACTAGGAAAGAGGTTGAAACTGAAAAAAAAAAAGATGTGATAAACCTGGAGCAGTGCTTGGTTGGGGGTTCTACTGTTGGGTTACGCAGCTTGGCATGTATGTGTGAAATACGGAATACTTGGCAGTAATCCCTTCACTGGTCAACAGGCAGGCTGGTAGGGATTTACCTCCCCCACAGATGCTTGTCAGCACCTACCTGTCTACAACTAAGTCCTCTGATCAGTAACTCACTGGGAGCATCCACTGCCTAGTTTTGACCTAAGGAAAATCTACACTAGAGATGGCTGGCATGGCCTTGTAAGACCACAAGGCAATGCTAACTGCTAGCAAACGAACCGTCCACTCAGCTTGCTACGAGAATTGGCACTTCCTATTCATCCAGTTTCAGAGATGATTTGCACGAGAGCCTGGAAGAGTTTGGATCAACTATAAATGCAAATTACACACACGCATGCTGCACACACACATGAGTCTATCTCCCTATTCCATTTATATAATGTGTCCTGCTCTAGCAGGGGGGAAAATGCTGCCAGATCAGTCCACTGAACTGACCAACTTGGGGGCCAGAAGATTGTCAGACACAACGGCTGGGAAGGAGAGGGAAGAAGAAACTGGGAACAGACTGTTTGCCTCCACAGTACCAGCCTGCCGTTACACTGAAGAAACGCAAGGTCAAACCAGAGCCTTAAACTGCTAAACAAACTGGAGCCCCTTACAACAGCCTCCCTTATTTACTATGCTTACTTGCTTAGCACTCTTTTTGTTTCCATTACTGGTGTGAAATAGAGGTGACCTATTCCCCTAGATGACAACAGGTTCAAGTTTCCAAAAGAAACATTCCTGCCATACCCCCCCCCAAACCCCACCCATAAAAAACTAAACAGTAACATACATATATGCACAGTTCAAGCACCGCAGGAAACCTGGTACTCAAAACACACTGTATTATATATAGCAAGTTCCAAACACGTATGCTTTGCTAAGTGCACCAATCCCTAAAATCATTTCACTGCATATACCACCAGCTATATACCACAGTATTTTGAGAAGACAAATACTTGTTTTGGGGAGGGGAAAAAACTGCACGCAGTACATGCTAAAGCTACAGTGTTTAAATGTGTATTTTAGTACAAGAGTGTCATTAGTTGTACACACAGCTGAACAGACAATTGAAAAGTTTGATTTTGAGGAAGCCCGGGGGGAAGACAAGGAGGGCACAATTTCTCAAAACTTGATGAGCTGAGGCAGTGAACCCATAGATCCCATTTCAGTCCCATCCCCCCTCCTCATCCTCCTGCATATCCTTTGTCCACCCAGTATTCCTGGCACAACTCTATGCGGGATCCCAAGATGACCTGGATCAAGGAAATATTACGTATTCAGCTAGACAAAACGAAAAAAAAACCTAAAAGGAAACAAGAGGAAGACATCAAAACACTCAATATGCTGCAATACGGCTTAAGAGAAGGAGCCCAGAAGAGGTCTGTCTGCAAAGAGGAAGCTGGGGGAGGAAAAATGTAGATAAAAGTCTGTGTTGGGTGTAAATGGAAACAAAACAGGAACGTTCTCCTTCACAGCAACTGCAGCAACAAATGTAATATTATGTCAACGGTTCACGATGCATGAAGAAGAACTGAAATGATGCTTTGTCTTCCACAAAAGCCAAAAAGATATTTTTCATCTTAGCTTCTGTTTTGGGGTTTTTTGTTTTGAACCTGAAAAGTACCAAAGGCACTGAGTTCCCTATTACTAGGCCTGAATCACCCAGCTGCTTCTCAAGTGTCTGAATTCCCACAGCCAAAAACTAGCAAATATTCCTCCAAAAAAATTTCGCATGCTATACTCAAATGCAGTTTCTTGGGACAGTGATGTAGCAATCCCACTCATTTCAAAGCTGGACTGCGCAGGGCACCAGAAGCAGGGACAGCGTAAGGGCCAAGCCCTCCTACCCCTTGCCAGCCCCAAGAGAGGAAGGTGATGTCCCCTTGGTTGCACCGGCGGCTGCTCCTGCAGCCGTGCTGTGAATAAGAGATAAAAACCCAAGCAGATTAAAAATAAAAGAACCCTGGCAAAAAGTCTCAATCCGTCTTCCTCTCGCTATTATTTTTAATCCTAACCAGCTCCTTGAACCTACTCATGGTATGACCCTGCAAGCGGTTGTGTCAGCACAGCTGAGGAACGAGGGGACAACGCAAGTGCAGAGGGCGGCAAAAATTCCTTAAGATAACGTGCAAGCAACAGTGGCAACGCCGTGAAACAATGATCACTGTCTCCCAGGATCAACACCTACAGTGGATGTCAGCTAAATTTCTAAGCAGAAATCATTTTCAAGCCTTCGTTATATCTCATAAAGCAAAAAATACACACACAAATATTTTTCTACTGACCAGCAGTAGGATGCAATAAGCCTTACAAAATTTCTACCAGTACAGAAGATAACACAAATTTTATTCTGATACACCAGAGGAGCTAAGTGGGCATATTAACTAGACTTTGAGTTTGTTGCTCGGAGGGTAGAAAAGGTTGTGGGGACCAGGGGTGGGGGACATGGGAACAAGAACAGGGGGGTGTCCAGGAAAACACCACTCTCCTCACCCCATCGGGCTTCTCAGGGGAATCATAAGGTCACACAGAAAACAGGAATACTTTTTTTGTTTGAAAAAGAACTTTATTTTACAGTTCATTTTGGCTTGGGACTAGGATGCAAGGAGTGTGAAGGAAAAAGGTTGAGAAAGCATTTTCCATTTCTCTCTTTTAAATGGCATTTTTCAGACAGCCTGTTTTGGTTCTTACTTCATACAGAGGACAACTCCCAGCCTCCTGCATTCTCAGCATATTTTCTGTAATATGCTTGAGTCCTACGATTTTAACCCACATTTTGCACATTCAGAATAAAAACTCGTAAGAGTTCAACAAGGAACTCATAACTGACTTCTAGGAAAGAGGAGGCAGCTTGCTACAGCAGTATCTCAAAGTAGTCCTTTGCAACTGATACCCACCACACTGCCTTACTATACAGTTTCTCTTCTCCGAAGCATGTTTTATTCTTTTTTTTTTTTTTTAAACTTCACATGGTTTCATTCACAGAAAATTAAAAATACCAACAGTAACACTAACTACTTTAGTGATGCTTTCCTTGAAATTACACACACATACGTATTGACACGTCCCTGAGAGGCCAAAGCCAGGGAGGAGGAGGGAGGGCAGGAGGGGAGAGTCTTAAGGCATTTAATTTAGCAATCACGTACTGCAGAACAACAACTGCTTTTCCATGCTTTCCAAAACAACAACAACAACAAGAACCATCTATACCGATGGATGAAGCAAAATTTACTATATCCTCACTGTTACTAGAAGGACTCCACACTGGAAAGTCTGTTTCTGGTAGGGCAGTATGTGCAACCGTACCCTACTAATAACGTAATCACAACCTTATAGCACAAAAGGGACAAAGCAGAAAGGCTATACTTTAATCATAATGCACTACTGACCTTTTCCTCGAGGGCCCTTCTTCAAAATCTGAAGAACTAACATCGTTGCTCGTTGAGGACACTTGCGATGCATCGTCCTTCTCATTCTCCAGCTGTTCTGATCCCGGTCCTAATCCTTTAGATTGGCCATTAGTGAGAAGTCCTGCAAATGTGACAAAGTAGTACACAATATTCAAAACCTGCATTACCAGTGCCAAATGGATTTTAGAAAAATTCACGTGACACTAACAGTAGAGAGCTGACGCCCAAAGCAACCATGTTGCAAAAAGATATGCTGATAACATTGATTTTACATAGAGGTATCCAATAAGAACCTGCCTGATTGTGTTTTTCCAGTTTGGTTAACTGTGAGCCCCCAGTCCCAAATAACTACACTACGGGTGTTTTCAATTGTATTTATAATCTTGTCACATCCCTTACTCAAAAAGGGACACAGCTTAGAGTCATAAACTCATCCCTGTTTTACAGAACTCCTGTTGACTGGCATAGATGAGAGCCTTTTGTATTTCTCTGTAGATCAATATAAAATTAAGCTGCTGTTTGGTCAATTTGTCATCATCTTGCTCTTCATTCTGCTGCTTCCAACTATTGCAATTTATGATCCTTTTTAAAAAAAATCCTAAATCCCAAAGAGGAACATCAAACGCCTGTTTCTCAACTCTGATTCTTCTAGCCAAATGTCACTCAACTACAGAAACTCCAGACTGCCAGTAAAGGTACACAATGCAGGGAAAATGTTTGCCACAGCTGCCTTCCCTTTTGTGCCTTTTCGCTCCTGGAGGAATACTACAGTAAGCAGAGTCACATAGATGGAAGAAAGCATTGGGCCCTATACAAGCATAATGTTTAACAAATTTTGCATATTCTACTCAAATGACTAATATAATTTGACTCTTACAAACAACAGCAGACAGACAGTGAAGCTGCTCAGACTTAAGGAAGAATTAAAATAGTAACATACTCTTCAGTAGGCTTTGGGATGAGAGGGAGGAAAACTACTAAGAATTTTATCAGCTCAGTATCTGCTTGGTGTTTTAAGAGCTTATTACCAGAGAAGCTGCAATTTTATCCAGGAGAATGCCTTCCCGTCTCTCCACCAAAATACTTTTGCAAATGGCATAACAAAGCTTTGTTTCATAGCTATATTTCCTCAGAGAAACACTGGTAGGAGGACTCCCCTCCCTTGGTCATCTCAGTACCCCTTTCTATAATTGTACCTTAGAAAGAAAACAGGGAGGGGGCTGACCCCTTCCAAGATAAGCCAGGCAGCGAGGCTTAGGAGTCCTAAACCAAAAATGCTTACTAATAACAGCAGTTCAAAACTTTCCACCTGTGCTACATCAGTGCTACACCATTTCAGACCTCTGTTTTCAGGAAAATCACCGTTTAGCACCATCAATGCACTTACTCATCACATAACCGAGCATTCAACCAAGCTCAGCTTCAAAGAGACACCGAAGCATAACCAGAGCAAGCTGTCTGCTCTAAGTACTGGCACCTCGGCCACAGCCACGGCCAAACACTCCCTCCCCGCAAGGCCATTTATTCACTGCTCGCTTGGGCACCACCACTGAGCGCAATACATCGTCTGCTAGTGGCCTCTCGAACCTTTCAGCACTTCCGATTCCAATCTAATCGCTCTGATTGCCCGTTTTTAAACAGCCTAATCCAAAGTCTGCATCATATCACTACATCATATCGCTCTCTTCTTTTTCCAATCAAAGTTTGCTCTTACTCATTCTGAACAACACCAAATTTCTCTTGACTTAGAGTCAGAAGTGGCTACATGGCGGCCACATGCTGCAGTTTTTGTATGCTGTTTTTAAAATACTACCTACAAAGCAGAAGCCTGGATTTTTTTTTGTGGGGAAGATGCAGTGAACTGATAGCTCAATTTTTTTATTCCTAATATGGAGCACACAAAGCAAAAGTTGAAACTAAGCACCAATTTTTGCATTAAAATGTCTCTTCTAGCCAGCCTAAGACTGGCAGGGAGAAGTTAAATGACCCAATTTACATTTTCACTCCCCTTTTGTTAAACTCCTTTTGACACTTCCTTTCCATTACAGAGATCTCAAACTGTGACTCAACAAATAATACAAATTTCAGTATCAGCACATGATACTACAACAAGGTTTGTAATGTAACACAATGATATGACGGGGGGTGACAGCATCCCTTCAAAGCATTCCCGAGAAAATGAAGGCGACCTTTTAAAAAACATTAAATACATTCTATTTCTATGCTGAATTCACCCTCACTAGAAGCCCTAGTGCCCAAGTTTATTCTTAAAAAAGTTTCAACTTTTGCTTTGTATTTTCCTTGAAACCACTGCTGATAAAATTTACAATTTTTAAACTCCAGAGAAGTCTAAATCAAGCCTATCATTTGAGGCCTGATACTCAGTAACTTAACTCTTACGGCAGAATTTGATTAGGTTTTCCAAAAGCAATATTTGTTCTGGAGACTTGCCATACGTAAAACCCAGTAACCTGAAGCATATGAGTCAAGAAAATCACCTTTTGGGCTGTCAACTTGCACGCACTTGGAAGGCAATTTTTTATTCATCCTTTCACCCTGCCAAACCATCAGTGGATGTGGAAGACAAGCATGATTTGTGTCCCTTAAGGAAAAATGTAGGTTTGTCTACTATTATTCATCATAACCAGCACCATCCCAAAACACAATAATACTGCAGATAACTGAAGTTAGCTATCGTCAGCTGAAACCAATTAAAACAAGTGCCCTAAAACAGAGCCATAAAACTACAAATGAGAGATACTGATAAATAATGGGAATGGGTGTCACGTTCTACAGGTTTTCAGGGCCAGCATAATTGCAAAATCCGCTCCGAAGTGATGAAAGGTACAGACAGCCACAGTCCACAGCCTCCTTCTAAGCACTGGAGAGAAAGCACATGCTGAAGTAGGCTGTTATAAAGTTTATTGCCACTCAATCATTTTTATATCAAATGCATTCAGTTTGCCCCCAGATACCTCTTCCTTCAAACACCACTCCTGCTATCTATAACTGTGATAAACCACATTCTTTTCTGCTGTGCATCAATTGGCAGCTATAAAGGGTCTGGAGGCCCCAGGATGGGGTGGGGACCCCACAGTCGTGCCAAGTGACACTTGGGCACCCCCATCACCATTAATGAGTTGGCACTGGTGCAACTGACGGGACATACAGGTCTGCCGGTGCACTGCAGGAACAGAGTCCAGCGCACATTCATTCACGTGGGTTGACTCTCCGAAGTTAACCAAGTTGCAGGAAGCAGCAAGCATTCGTGTTTCTTAAAAGCAAAGTACTGCAATTGTGTACGTATGTAAAGAGGGAAAAGCAACCGTGCGAGAAAATGGTCTTTTGCATAGTCTGAAGAGCTGAACCACTCTTCAGTCTTGGCTACTTCAGACCACCCAGCAACGGTCAAGGAACCAGCAAGCCATCAAGAGCCAAATATAATCAAAGGGACAAATAGGTCCTTTACTGCTTTTCCATGGCACATGGCAAAGCCTGTGACCGCTTACATTCTCAGCTGCTGGAGAGCTAGCAGCGTCTGCCTGTCCCTTGCCCACTGGGCTCATCTCAGGCTCAGCTCTCACTGCCTTCTCCCCTGGCAGCTGGACTCGTGACCAACCACAAGGCCCGAATAACTAGGCAGAATAAATCTGGGTTGATAAAAATAGACTTTATTCCTGTAATATGAAGTGTTTGTTTTAAAAGTCAAATTAGATTTTTTAATATTTTAAAAAAACTAAACCTCATTAAAATTAAATTTGAAAGTACAGCAACTTGGATTATAAGTCAGTGTAGGATTTCATACATTAAAATGACTTACATAAAGTAATAATTTATATATAGAGTGAAGCAGTGCATATTTGCTGCCAAAGTTTAAAAGGAACTGAAACACTGAATGGCTCAAAGTCACTGAATAAACACTGCTTTAACTAAGTCACTAATAACGAATTATTTAATTAAGTCAGAAATACAGTAACTCACATATCAAATGACATCTGTGGTCCCTTAAATACACTGTCCTGGCTCTGACTGATCAAGACTAGATACTTTAACAGAAAGGCCAAGTACTAATTCCTAGTAATTAAGAAGGGTAACTTAAAACTGAAACATGGAGATCTTAACATCCTTTCTAAAAATGTATCTTAGCCACATAAATGTCAACTTCACAGTTTTGCTGAATTCTTTTTTAAACTTCTGCATAAGCTGCAATAGCAAACTGCAATTTTATTTACATGCTACTTAAAAAGACAAAAAAAAAAAAAATCCACTTATCAGCTTCTAACTGCATTGAGAAAAAGCAGCAAATGTGAATATTACGTCCACTCTGTTACAAGTTGGGGAAAGCAGAAAAGCCCTTTCTGCCCTCTGCACCCCAGTCATTATTAAAGAGACTTCTATCACCTCCTTTTTATTTGCCTTCCACACTCTGAATGTTTTCAAATCCGTCTGTGGCTACAACTTTGTTTGTTTTTTCACACGCAGGAAGGGCTCTACAATGAGCTGAACTGTACCCTCTAGGGTGATCCAGACAGAATCCGGATATCATGGCTTTACAACCCTTGCAGAGCGTGCTCCCTCTTGTTCCCACTGCATCTCACTATCCCTTTTGCTCCTTGATTGTGGTTGTTAACTGAGTGGAGATCTTACTGAGCCTTCTCCAGCAATGGCCATGTCCCTTTCACCAAAAACAGTGTGTGTAAAGAACAGTTAAATCTGCTTAAATGAGCTTACTTCAGGGGGCTTGCACTGACTCAAGCGAATCGCTTTTCATAATAGTCTAGCAAGTAAGACTTACTATTCCAGTGCAGGCAGGGCTTAATTTATATTGGTACAGATTCGCTAACCTTACCATTTTTGGCGCTACACACACACACTTTTAGCAGCAATCTACAACTCTATTCTCAAGCCATGATCTAACCCATCTCTGGTCATCTGGAGAGATGGCTGACAGGCATGTGCAGGGCAAGTCTTGGGAGCACCTGAACACATCATGCAAAATCACAGTACCTTGGAATGCACCATACAATAAAACACTGTGTAAGTATAAATACATAGTATGAAAACAGAGGAGGAAAAGAGAAGCAGAAAGCAGCAACATAAGGGAAGACGGAAAAAATGCAAAGGAGGGTTTGGGGTTAGTTGGTTGGTTTTAAGAACAGATGAGATTACAATTACTGGTATGTTCTTCATTATTAAAGTTACTGAATAATCAGGAAACCAAAGGGGAGCATCTGAACAAACCTCAGTATCACGTGGTTAGTTGAACACAGTGGTTGGGTGAAGGGACTTTCACAATGTTTCCAAAACACTATTTCTACATCACTTACTCTAATGCCAACAAGGCATCTGAGCATGAACATTTCCGTGTTCTTACAACAAGATAGCAACACCTATTTTAGTTCGCCGTTTCCCAGTCCTAAGGCGGCTTAGGAAAAGAAATACATTCAATTGTATTTCCAGTCAGTTCTCACAGTCAGAGGCAACCCACAAAGCCATCACATTAGAAAAATCAGCAGTCAACACCACACAAACACAAGCCAAAGATATCAAAAGCATTAACTGACCTAAATAAGGGGGATTTCAACATGACCGTATTCACAGATTTCTATATGGGATGAACACCTAACATGAGCTGGTCCGCACAGTTCAGGGCAGGCGAGCCATACGGCAGATCTCAGCTATATGTGAAATACGTAACTCTGCTCCTGGGTACTTCTTGACCACACAGGGACACCCACTTCCCACTGCCAAGAGATACAGGGTTTGCCTCCCCCCGGCACCCTCCTCCTTTCATTCCTCCCTGATCCCTGCAAGCTGAACTGCTTTGGGCTGGTACAAAGGCCCAGTTTCCAGGGCAATTGGCAAAACAAACACAGACAAGTTACAAGAAGTTAAAGTGGATTTACTCGAAGCAGCATTCTCACCGCACTGGGACGACAGTGTTATTTATGAGAGCATGCAATAGCACGGATTGTAGTTATGTAGGCACGGAGCTAAAGTTTTGTTCACTTATGGAGTAACATACCCATCCAAACTTCAGCTGTGCAGTCTTGGGAGTTGCACAGGAAAGCTTTGTTTAAAAAAAAAAAATTAGTTATTTTCTTCTTTGCACAGGAGTTAGCAGGGCTCATTGAAAGAGTTTTAAACTAGATGTGAAGGGGGAAAGGGATAAAACCAGTGTCACTAGAGATAAGCCTAGGGGCAGTACGCCAATGTTTGAGGGATGGTGTGCTAGCGAGGTCCTTTGGTCTGCGGTCTCAGCGGAGGTAGGGGATGGAGATCCATGTGGCAGCAAAGATGCAAGGGTTAGGGATGTGTTAGAAACCACGGAAGTGCCTTAGAATGCTCATGTAGAAATGAGGGCTTCTCCCCGCAAAAAGGTAGCGGGATCAATAGCCCAACTGAAGTGCATCTACACCAATGCACGCAGCATGGGCAACAAACAGGAGGAGCTGGAAGCCACTGCACAGCAGGAAAACTATGATATAGTTGCCATCACGGAAACGCGGTGGGATGACTTGCACAACTGAAGCACTGCAATGGACGGCTATAAACTCTTCAAAGGGATAGGCAAGGAAGGAAAGGCAGTGGGGTAGCCCTGTATGTCAGGGAGTGTTTTGATTGTCTAGAGCTTAATGACGGTGACAATAGGGTTGAGTGTTTATGGGTAAGAATCAGGGGGAAGGCCAACAAGGCAGGTATCATGGTGGGAGTCT
>NW_008794709.1:2557933-2591959 GCF_000699145.1 Aptenodytes forsteri
CAGTGTTAGGTTAACGGTTGGACTCAATGATCTTAAAGGTCTTTTCCAACCTAAATGATTCTATGATTCTTTTTGCACTGTCTCTTTTAGGAAAGCTGCCACAAATGTAATTGCAATGTAAGAAAGCAAGGGGGTTAACAATCCCACACCATGGTCTGAGAAGTCTGTGCCACCTGAACACGGACAAACTCTTTGGTATAACTGCACTGTGGAAGACCACCAACACGAGTTCTATGCATAAAATATAGAAGGAAAAAGTTACTACCTTCAGCTCTTTAAATATTTACTCTGGCCCTTAGTTTCAAGCAGGTAATATTCTGTATGAAAATACACATATCATAAACTGATGGCTCACCTACACCTCTTGTTTTCCTTCAACCTAATAACTACGGGACTTAACAGTGTATTATGAGCTATAATTTTAACAATACTTTGCAAGTAAACTTATATATAATGAATAGTCCCCATCAATTTTCCAGAAGTAATAGACAAACAGCTGCAGTACAATACAAATTCATATCCCATTGTCCATAACCCTAAATTTATCTTCTACCAAAAATGCCCTTACTTGCCAGAGTACATGCAGAAACACTACCAAAATCTTGGTAGGCATGTTAAATAAAGCCATTAATCATTTGATGCCAGGTTAAAACATACTGGTATCTTCAAAACATCTGCCACAGTCTGCATTAATCAGCATACTGTACAGAGTTACTGTATTTAGCTGTTGTATAGCTATGCACAAAAGATAATTTAGTTTTATAGTGCAAATGCCATCTGTCACATTGTCACAGCATGACAAGGTATCACATTACATATTAAATAGACAACACGCCTCAGGAATAAGGCCTATTTTCATGCCATGGTTGTCTTAGAGACTAAAGAACTGGGTTTTCATGGTAGTAACATAATTTAAAAACAAAACAAGCCAAAACATTTTTCTCTGGGATAAGACATACCTATTCCCTGTCCGTGTTTTTAAGGATAGCTGTCATAAAGAAAATGTTATTTTGATCTCATTTGGTAATGCAAAACCACAACAGTTTTCCGTCTCTAAATAAAAAAACCACAGCATGACAGTCGTTGTTTATACCACATGATGCTCTGTGTTGCCACCATGATGGTAATTAACAGTACATGGGCTTTTCAGATGACAAGCCACTGGACATTAGGTTGATTGTGGTACATAACAGCATATGCATAAAGCAGTACTGTTATGCCAAAAACTGTTAGCAAATAGCCTGTGCAGTCTTCATAAATGACTAGAAGAGTGCTTTTATATGTAGATATACATCATTACTATGGAAGCCAAGCATGAATGACATAACAGCACAAGATGTGTTTGTCAGCCTGTCAAAAGACAAGATCACCGAAGAGAACTGATTAAATAATACAGGCTGAAAGAAGCTCCTTACTCCCATTACATCTCCATCCAAAAATCACTATTAAGCAACCAAAGACATTCATGTGACTTGTTTCCTGCATATGAGCCCATTATCAAGTACCTGTTAGCAGCATTAATTGAAACTATATTTTTCTGGTGTTACAAGACAACACTTAAGGATGTTTTGTTTTGTTTTCGTTTGGAGGGGGTTGGTTGTCAGGGGTGGTGGTATTATATTCTTGTTTCTACCAGTTTAACAGTCAAAAATGAACCTAATTTAATTCTGCCAGGAAACTACCCCAGGTCATAGGACATACTTCAAGCCTCAGTTTTATATGCATCTGTGAAATATGCATCTCGAAGACATTTAAAAAAAAAAAAAAGATCAACCAATGCCTGCAACATATCATACACCAAGAAAAACCTCACCTGAAGTCTATACTTCTGTTATTTTAGGTTTATACAAAGAAAAAAAAATTATTGAGAGGGACACACCACTCTGATTAAAAGACATTTCTCCACTTTTAAGGACACAATGAAAACTGTGACCCCGTTTCCCCCAGGCAAGACACACAACCCCTTCTGGCACCTTATTCTTCATAAGGCAGAAGGGAGGTCATCAGCCTGGGCTCCACAGTGGTGTGGCCTGGATGAGGGAGGGAACAGGAGTACCAGACAGGCTGAGCAACAGGGTAGGTGTTCATACACAGGTGAAGGAGATAGCAGCAGTAATGCTGACTCCAAAAAAGCTGGGGGAACAAATACATCTCTCCTAAATCCCCTTCCTACAAATGCAGAGAGCTGACTAAGTCAGAGCTTAAAACCACAAATAGCTACCTTGAATTTTCCCAAATTTTTTAAATTTTAAGAGGGGGGAAAAAGGAAACCCAAGGAACGGTTGCCCCAAGACCCAAAAGCTAGGGCTGTCCTGAATGAAGCAGAACAGAGAGGGGGAAAGAGAGCTGATGGCCACCACCCCACCAGCTGCTCCCTATCTGTTATTTTGGTACCATTGTGCTTATCGAGCTCCCACCAATTGCCCCTGGAGCTGCATAAGGGAGAGCAGCAGCTCTTCTAGTAAGTAGGTACCAGGCCGTGTAAAAGTCATTAAGTTTTGACAAACAGAAGCACAGTTAATTTTATAGTACCATAAGCGCTCCCTGTTAGCACTGGGGAAACAAGGACCATGTACTCTTCCTGTGTGTTGCCAAGGAATCACAGTATTTTATGTCCGCAGCTTGCATCCATCTCTGTCCCCCAGCCCCCCTTGACTGCAGTCAGAAAGCTTTGGAGGAACAAGAGGACACCAAATGCAAGATCCTAGCTATAGACCTTTGCTGTTCAGAGAGATGTGGGCAGAGAAGGCATTAAAGCCCTTTGTAGAAGCAAAGGAACACTACCACCAGGAAGAGAGCTCGGTTAGGACGCAGGGACCTGGACTCTGTCCAGATGCAGCCACCACCCAGCAGGTGCCCCTGGAGAGGTCAGCTCCCTTCCCCAAGCTCACCCACCTGTAAAATAAAGGTAGTGAGACCAACCATCATAGTGAAGTTCAAGGGAGGGGTACAGACAGTCAGCACAACGTGAGATGTGGGGTTATTATTAAAATCCCTCAGTGGTGTGTGTCTCCTGTCGATTTTGGCGCTGGACAGAGTGGCTTTATTTCTCCCTGAGGAGAACAAGTGCCGTTTGATTTGCAGCTATGCCAGGGGCATCTGTCCTACAGGACATCTTCTCTCGTTTGGTAATAACTTATGCAATCCGGAAAGAGTTAAACGTGCATTTTATTTGAAATTACAGGCACAAGCAGGTCCACAAGTGTAATTTATCTCTACTTAGTTCAAGGATATCAGTGATAGAAAAATGGGCATAACCACTGAGAGAGAGAGAAGTCTAAGTTCTCAGGTATTAACAAAATTATCAGTGACATATGAATAAATTATTCTTTGGTTTTTATGCCAAAACAATCACATCTTGTTTATCCTGCCTTTTCCAGGGAATTTTATGGCTGAATGGAGAACCAGTAGGGTAACATCCCACGAGAGGAGAGAGTCAAGGAAGCCCTCAACATGCCTGTGAAAGAAAGCATTTCATTTTAAAATGTTTTGTTTCTTCCACTTTTATTTGGTTTAAATCTATTTGACAGTTATTTGGAGAAAAGTTACTGACTCAGTTTCCAAAATATTTTTGCCTGTTCTTCATCAATATCCCCTCATGTGAGGGAGAGAGCATGGATTATTCTGGTAAATAGGAATTAAGTAAAGCAAGCTAGTCAGTATTTTAGGTCTTTGTCACCAATATGTGAGCACCAAGTGAGGGCAATTCCTCCCTCTTCTGAATTACTTTTACAGAGCCATCTTAACTGTAATACACCACTATAGCAGTCCCATTTTTTAGTCAGTTATTTCCCCCCACCTCGGCATCACTGAGATTTGCTTTTAGACTTAGTAACATACCTTACCCCATTTCAGAGTTAAGCTTCCACTAGGAATGGATGGACAAAGGAACAATAAATCCACACTTCAAAAATACCCATACCTTGGCACGAAGGGACTAGACAGATTAGTAAAATTTAAAAAAAAAAATTAAAAAAGACATTCTGGTATTTTAAGTAACATGAGAAGGAAAGCTATGCCAAGAGCATGTCTCCAGACAACAGCTATTCTACACTAGAAAGTAAAAATTAGCAATTGTGTCTCCACAGAGTATAAACGAAGGAGGAAGAAAGAAAGTAAAGGCAAACACAGTGAAGCAAGGAAGAGCCTGCTAATTGGAAGAAAATACAACATATGAATGTGCAAATAAAACAACAAGGGAAAAAAAGGCATGCAATGTCTCGCTGCTAGCAACGAATACTTGGGAGCCTGAAAAGGGAGAGATGTGCAGCTAAAACCCAGAGGCTTAGCAAGGCTTGGCTATATTTGTTACAAGTTCTAGGAAACCCTTACAGGCTGTGTAATTCCAAAACGGCGTATCTGCATGAAACCGGATACAACAGCAAAACAGCATCTTGATGAACATTTGCTACACGCTTTTCCTCTAACGAAGCACAGTTCCTACTGATCTGTGGTGAGGGGTCACACAAACAGGACAGGCTTACGATCTCGGCAGATGGAGGTGACGAAAGGCCCATTTCTGGAACCGGGAAAGGTCGGCCAGCATCCTAGGCCCGTGAAGGCGATCACCAGCAGGGATTGGGCCAGCCCTCTGCTGCGCCCGTCTGTGGGAGCCCAGCCCTTCGGAGGAGCAAGAACAGGCAGCCTGAGTTAACTTTTTTCTCACGTAAACCAAATTAAATTAAATGACCGGAGGAATAAATGTAGGACTTGACTTCTACATACACCTCAACAGTGAGCAAAACATCAGACTCTGGAACAGGAGGAGGATTCTAGCACAGCAGCGTGCCATAGGAAAAAGGATGGGGAAAGGACAAGAGAAGTGCCAGAAAGCCCTTTTGGGGAGGTCATCCTCTGCTTAATTGTCTCTAATTCTGCCCCTGTGTGACAAAAGCCGTGAAAGGCAAATGCTGAATGACATACTTCTAATTGCATAGTCCCATTTGATATTTTAATGCATGTCATTGAGGATTTGCCTTTCACGACCTTTTCCAGGAGCATGGGCAGCCCTCCAGACAGATAGAAGTATTTTTTCCCCCGATGTGACATGAGCTATGAAGATCTTGTTTGCTGCAAGAACACACAGCCTGGTGATGCAGCAGCAGTGACCCTCCCACACAGCCAGCAGACGTGGGTACGGATTCAGCCCTTTCTTCACTGGAGATGCTCTGAGCTTTCAGTCAAAGAAAAGGAGGGAAAAAGTCCTCCTCCTGTCCTGGGAAAAAATAATTGAGCTAAATGCTAGATGTTCTACAACAACTCAAGTCACATATGACAGATATTTGAATTAAACCATTTTAATTACTTTCACTCCACATTTTCAGTAACTTTTTAGTGAACATGCCCTCCCTAACTCTGAGATCATCCATCAGCCAGCTCCAGGAGTCAAGCTGTCAACCTTTCGCTGACAAGGATTTTTTTTTTTTTTTTTTTTTTCCTGGCATGCCACCTCCTTCTACTAAGTGCTTGAATTATGATCTCTGAGTTTAGAGCAATTAAATATCCACCGACTTTAAAAAAAAAAAAACAAAACAGTCACTTCTAAGTTAACACCCTAGCCTCTTCAGCAACATGCCAGACAGCCCTCCCCTGCCCCAGGAAGTCAGGGCAGCCCAGCTGGAGCGCAGGCAGCCCAGGCAACGCCACATGCACGGCAGGGAAGCAGGCTGCCTCTGGCAACACCGGGGATGTGCCGGCACCGCCTGCAGCCAAATTTCCAATTCCCTGCCAGCCTGAGTGCTCACGTATCTTAACGTAGGCTTGACAACCACGCGAGCATAAGGCCCTGTGACATCCCAGGAGGAGGGGAGGGAAGAAGGCTGCCTGAGCAATTCTCAAACACTTTTTTAAGCCATTGGTTTCCCAGGCTTCTATCTGTAACCCTAAATTTCATCCATGATGCTCAGTGCCTCACTGCTAGTAGGGAAAGGCAATTCTCTTCAGGTCAAAACCAGCAGCTGCTTTTCCTGGGAGTGAACCCTTCCACTTGACACCATCTACCCGGTATACCATTTATTTCCTCTCCTTCAGAGAAAGCAGCTACAAGGCACCATAAAACAACACAAAAACTCGAACACCTGGAAAGCCCCCAAAACTCGGCTTTTTAACTTTTGGGATGCCTTCCTCCTTGTCACTGGTTTTACATCTAGCTTGCTAAATTGATTATAAATATATTTAAAAAAAAAAATACCTGGCATGATTTTAACATATGAAACAGCAATGTGGCCATAAAATGATTTTTTTTCCATACAGTAAGCAAACTTATTTCAAACATATTTTCAAAAACAGGTAGTTTAAAAAAACCAAACCAAACCAAACAAAAAAAAACCCCACCTATCTTTCTGTGAAATCTGTACTTGCAGAACTGTATTCATCCCTTTCCAGGAGGAAGGGATTTCTCTCTCTCTTTTTTTTTTTTTTTTTTTTTGGGGGGGGGGGCAAGTTTTTTTTTTTTAGTGGGGGCGGGCAAGTTAGTATCATTTCCTCACTTTCTTAAATTAAAAGTTGGAGGAGTACACTTCATGCTCGGGATGAAGATCTGCTCTGCTGTTTTGACTCAGCCCCCTGTAATCTGTTTGCAGAGTTATTGTCAGGGGAGAGGAAGCTCATGACAGTGACAGTAAAACGTTTAGACCAACCGCCGCAAACTGAAATCACAAGTGCAGTATGAAAGCCCGACATGAATGAACAAATTGTTCTGCCATACGCATGCACAGGAGCGATGACATTTCACCTCTATTCGAGCACCAAGCCTTTGCCTAAGGTAAGGATCCCAGCCCATCTCCTACATGACACTGACAGCAGCAGCAGGGGTTGGCGGACGTCTCTCTGATGCACAGCAGCCGTCTACCTGCTGGGCACGTGCAATGGAAAAAAACACGCCGGGAAATAAATCTGTAGCTGGAAGATGCTTAGGAGAAACCCCTGCCCTCCCAGACCGGCTCCAGTGCTGCAGTGACTGGAGAGCAGGTGAGGGCACAAAGCAGGAGGAGCCCACACTCAGCCATCAGCTGAGCTCCGAGTATCTCGCCACAGGAACGACGCACAGGCCAAAGCAAGAGCGACACAAGCTTAAAGGCATCAGATAATGTAAACTTCAGCCACCTGCCAGAGAGTATGTGGAGACCATTCTCATTTTAATTGGGGGGACAACTGATTCTCGCCAGCATTAATGCAGTTCTCCGAAGCACCAATATATGAAACGTCTTGAGACCAGCATCTTAACCTTACTTTCACCTCCCTTTTGTGAGCTCTACAGGCGAACCACAGGGGGAAGAGATGAGAGCTAGGGTAGGGGGCCAGCCACTTGAAAACCTGATGCTGGAGAAAGGGCTTCTGAAATGTTAAGGAGACTTCCTGCCACACCACCCCCCGGAGGAGTTAAAGAAATTCCACCGCCATGAAATATTGTGCTGCTATTAAACAGCTTTTTTTGCTCACATTTCAGGGCATCAGAAGGGGAAGTGGAACAACATTAGCTGCTTCCTGACTTAACAGAAACCTTGAAATGACCATCATCACACACTTATACAATCAAGACTATACAGTGATGTGTATTTAACAATTTTATCTTTCCAAATAAGCAAAGGAGATAAAGTACTATCTTGCAATTTTTAAAGAATACTGATTCCTCCCCCCCACCCCCCGAAAAAGAATTAATTGCACAGAATTTTCCTTCCATCCATTCATGTAACTGAAGGCTGATACCCCTTAGCATATTTCTTGTTTTAAGTACAGCATCAGAGAAATGGGGGTGAGGGGGTAGAAGGTGCATGCAATGGAACAGCATGGAAATGCAGGATGTAAACAGTAACTGAGCTTTCAAAATATACCCAAGAGGCTGTGTGTATGCTGAAGTTCACCACTGTATTACTACAATCAAAAAAACCTGATTTAGAGCCAAAAGTACATTACTGATATTCAAAAAAAACACTGCATAACTCTATTTCAAGATGATGTGACAATACTGAAGGAAAAAAAAAAAAAAAAAAAAAAAAATGAAGAGCTGAATTTTGTACACCCCTTAGCATATTTCTTGTTTTAAGTACAGCATCAGAGAAATGGGGGTGAGGGGGTAGAAGGTGCATGCAATGGAACAGCATGGAAATGCAGGATGTAAACAGTAACTGAGCTTTCAAAATATACCCAAGAGGCTGTGTGTATGCTGAAGTTCACCACTGTATTACTACAATCAAAAAAACCTGATTTAGAGCCAAAAGTACATTACTGATATTCAAAAAAAACACTGCATAACTCTATTTCAAGATGATGTGACAATACTGAAGGAAAAAAAAAAAAAAAAAAGAGACAAAAATGATGACTGGAATCCCTCCATACATTCACAGTACCCTATAAAAAGCTAAAGAGACGTATTAAACTGAAGCAGTTCAGACAACGAAAGTCTTCCTGGACTTAGAACATTCCCTCCCTACACTGTTTCAAGGCATCTCTACCAAGCCCAACTCAAGCTACAAAGACTATTAAATAGTATTAATGCTTAGCATGCATTTAGCACTTTGCATGTTCAGACTGCTAACACACACACACACAAACACGCACCAGCTCCCAAAAAAACACCAAACAAAACCATACTGAACAAATGGGAGAAGAACTCTGCCTGTCCCCACATGGGATGAGGCTATAGCAACATTTATCCTGCAGTGGGAGAAGATGTCCTGCTTTATAACCATAGCCCCACGTGGTGGGATGAGGCAGAAAGGATGGCATCAACCACACCGTGGGTACTGGAGCCACCCTCTCAACAGGGGAGGACAGACCAGTCTAATGGGAAAGTAGCACTGCAGGTACGCCGTGCTGCGTTTTGGAAAAGGGGCGGTACACGGAGCAGGAATCATCGCTGTCAGTGTCAAAGCCAGGATCCCGATTAGCCCGTAACCAGCTGCTTGAAGCACTGATAGCCTTTGGTTCTTCGCACACTCGGGCCACCCAGGTCAAGGTTTAACTCCCGTGTAAAACTGTTTATTAGTAACAGCAAACAGCTACGCAGTAAGGGCGAGAATGAATGTGAACAAAACCATCATTTTGAACACCACCACCCCCAAAAAAAAGCCCCCCCCATCCCGTTTAATGGGATGCAGTCATACAATTTCTTTTTACCAAGTGGTGAGCAGGGTATGAGAAGGAAGGAGAGTCCAATTTTTTTCTCTACTGGTACGTAAAATCAGGAAAAACTTTGGCAGAAGCTAGACAGATAAAACTGGACCACCTGTAAAGGAATGGGGGGACTTTTTACATTTAATTTCTTTCTGAACTTAAAATCTGCCTCAGAGATATTATGGAAAACACTTTCAAGTTAAAAAAAAAGTCACTGGGGACACGAAGGCCTCATTGTTTTCCCCAAACTTTATATGTCAACACACATGCATAAAAAAAATCCTTACCTCCCTTCTGAGACAGTAAATCCACACAATGTTTCTTGGAGAGGGTAAAAAGAAAATGTAGGTCAAGATGTTGAGATAGGGATTGCTTCTGAAAGATGAAAGCATAAGAGGACTAAGCTTTCATTCCTTATGTTTCTTTGAGATTTCAAACAGAGTGTTATTTGATAATGGTTCCTTTCAGAAAATTGGAATTTAATATAGCTAATTATAAGTTGGAGAATTAATGTACAGTCAGTACTCCAACTGAGCTGGTATACCACGCTGATGCTTTTTACCAGCATGTCCCCAGTGCTTATTATAGATCTTTTCTCCAAATACTAAGGCCAATCTGCTCTCACATTAGGCTGGATGGCCCAGGAGTTTGTGGGAGGAGGGGGAGGAAGAAGATGAAAAAGAAATCTATGATCTCCACGCTGTAACGCTGAGCCTGCAAGCAAGCAGCCTGGAGTTGTCCTCATGGCACGGCGTGCGCAGGAACAGACCCTCCCGCTTCAAAGGGAGCACAGAAAAATAAGAGGACAAAGACAGAATGAAAAATACGAGTAGCTGGAGAGGAAAAGTACACGGAGAAACAGGAAAACACATTTTCCTCCTTCCGATTAGAAGAGAGGAAAAAGGACGATGACAGACAATGAAGAGTGTAGGCAAACAGAGAGGGAGTACTCCTAATTCACTGATATTAACATGGAAGTATCTGAGAATTATTTGTCCTATGAGCAGTCATAAGCTAAAATTCCTAACCTACATTTCACAGAGAACAAGCAGTATAAATAGGAATATCCCTCACAACAGGCACTGGCAGCAGACGCAGCTAGATTTGGACCAGGAACAGTTTCTCTGCAGTTCAGAAGGAAGCCACACGTCAGTGTTTCAGGGACCTATGCAGGTTTGAGATGCTCTGTTTCTAGAGATGCCACAAAATGTTTTCAGCAACATCTGCTGCACATCGCTGGTTAGTATGTAAAGTAAAACTGTAGCTTGCGTAGTCTTAAACATAGATCATACTTGAATGAATTTTGAGGGGAAAAACATGCACCGTGGGAAGCTCTGCAATCCACGAGGTTCCAGCAGCTTTCCCTTTGTTTTTCACTGTAGTTTCCAACTAAATAATAAGCCAGCTTATTTCTTTAAGTTCTCCAATGGATGTGTGAGCTCCTGCAATGAAATGCTGTCATTGACCAAGGCACGAGCTCTGTGTTAAGGTCTCAATCAGAAGGGCCATACCCAGTTTCTTCCTCAAAACGGTACCTACGTTCAGTCAAGCTATAAGCTTCTGGGGCAAAGAGGGGCATGTTTTTTTTACATAATCAGTAGAAGTTTCTTACACGTTAGCAGATTAATTCCTCTGAAGTCATTTTTTCATTTGGCATGTCCCCACCTGGGTTAGAGCAGGAAGTTCCCTATGAAAGTAGGTGTTGCCTTCCAAAATATTCTTCTGCTCCTAACAGGCCACATCGGGGCAAAACCTGCCTCTTATAGAGGGCACCTCCCCCCTCTTCATACTGGAAGAATTCCTCAAATCCTTCTGCTGAACTTGGCACTACCACCCGCTCCCAAACCTTGGGGCTGAGGAATGCTTGCCTGTCCTTAACTTCTTCCTTCAAGCTGCAGAAGACGATTCCTCTTTAGAGAAAACAAAAACAAGTCAAAAGCTCAGTGAGGTTCTTTCTATCACGCTTAGCACTTTAGGGAACTGAAGTCTTCTCGTGACAAGAGGACACCAAACCAGTACTTTTCCATTGCTTTCAACCTGAGTAAAGGGAAATGGAGCCGACAGGGAAAACACCATCTCCTTCAGTCTACTCCTGGTTCCTGTTGCCTGAAAAAGAACCTGGTCAACCTAGGTCAGAAGGGAAAGCAGTCACTGGAGAAGAGCTGAAAGCTGTTTTCCTAAAACGTTGGTAAAGTTTCTGAGTCCTTTGTCTGTACTGGCAGAATTTCTCCTGGAAGTAGGAAGGCACAAACTGAAGAGCAGTCTGCCGTTCTCAGCAGAGTCTGTTCCTTTCTAAGTTTTCCTGCAAATTTAGTTTTCATGAGACTATCCCCACTGAGTCCAAGATGATTTGAGAAGCTTTAAATAGAAATTTACTTAGCAGTTATAATTTTGATCCAGCCAGATGGTAATCCAGCACCATCTTGACATCCAGCTACACCAGGGAAATTGAAGGACTGCAAAACCATCTTCCTCATAAACCCTAATATTCAAGTTCGCAGACAGTATCAAAACTCCCTTTTCCAATCAGTCAACTACAAAAAAAAAAAATCTGCTTTCCAGGCTGTTAACGGCAGACGTCTAGCTCCATAACAGAAAGAAAGGTGGTTTTCTGCACTAAGCAATGCCTTAACTAACGGCCCATTTATTCTACTTTATGAGCAGAGGATTTGTATATAACCCTGTGTTATGCTCTGGATGTTAATCAACCTTCAAGACTTTGCATGCCACTTTTATTGGAGCGCCTTCCATGCTGGCATAAAGGGGACTTTGTACCAAACAGTATTCCTCCAGCCTAGGAGAGATCAACATTAGCTCATGCCTCAAAAACCTCTCTTTCACAAAGAACTTTTACTCTTCAATTCTGGTCTCTTGCTAATGAGACTTTAAATATTCAAGGACACCGCCATACTGTGTGAAGGTAATCTATGAAAGAGTGCATTTAAATCTACAATTGCAAATGGACTGTGTTTATCTACTTAGCTAAGACAGCCTTGTCCATTCCAATTAGAGAAGGTCATTTTCGGGCAAATGTAAACTGGCATTTGAAGTTCATCCCTGCAGGACAATGAGATGAGGTAAAGCTTCTGGGACAGGTTTCCATCTAAATAAAACTTGACAAGTAGTCCCTAAACACAGACCTTGGTGCTGCACAAAAGACCACCTTCAATTGATTTTGGGGAGTGGGGAGAAGAGCAGCGACAACTGTTTCAAGAAGATTTGGAATTCAAGCCACATTCTGGTAACTCCTATCCCTTATTCATGGCTTCCACCTGGAGGTAATTGTTGCTGACCTCCCAAAATGTAAAGAGGCAAAACAACTACTGTAGAAAGCACCAGATTTTATTATGTTGGCAAAACGATAAAAGTTCTTTGCTTACTGTCCTGTCAAGTAGATTGTCACGTTAAAAAACTGTTGGGACTCTTCTCCTTGGAAGAGAAGCAGCATGTTCCTGGACAGACACACCACAGGAACCAACAGGAGCCCTCCATGCAGACTGTGTAACAGGAATATGCCTCTCTCCAACCCCAGCCCACTCCCGTACGATGCCTCAGTTTTGAGGCTCTGCGCAACCCTACTGCTTCCTTCTGGCATATGGAGCCAGAGGGCAAGAGAGCACCTGAGGCTCTGAAACGAGATCCCAACATCACAGCAAGGGAGCAGGGATCAGAAAAAACAGAAGGGGATGAAATTCCTCTTCAACCCTCTCCATCCAATACACCTGCATCTGTACATTTCAAATACAACCCAGATACCTTTTCTCAATGACCTGTATGAGAGGACGTGCTTCTACCATTGCTCTAGCACCCTCTTGCTAACATTGTGACAGCATTTCTGCCCTGCGGCAGAAAGAAAATTCCCACGTTGTGAAGAAAGGGAAAAACTGTACTACTCCTGTGCCATTTTCATCACTTTTAAGCTTCTTTCAATCTCTCCACATACACAGCAGGCATGACATAAAAACACTGGGCTGCTTTGCAGCCACAGTAAACAGAGCATCTTCAAAAACAGTTGGCCATGAAACGCTTTCACCTTTCACAGCACCAGAGGAGACAACCACTGTCCGAGGGAGGTGTTTTAGGAAGAATCTGCTTTTGAGGCAACCTGGCTGAAACAGAGCGTGTCAAGGCGTGATTTACCTCTAACACGCCTGTTCATACACACGCACACAAAGACTAAGAAGAGGCTGAACTGAAGTATTTTTAAGGTCGACTGCTACTGAAGCTAAGTGAGGGATGAGCGAAGGAGGAGAAAAATGCAATTAAATGCTGGTGTGGTCTTTGGCCATTAGTCGGAATGGCTGGCTGAGGCCAAATCTTTTGCAGGAGAAGTGGCTTATCTCCTGGCTTCCCAAATTCACCAGAGGTCAGCTGAAGAGGTTTCAGGAGTTTGCCAGCTCTGTCCCTCTGTGGGATCCTTGGCAGATTGCTCCAGCTGGGATCCTTCCAGCTCTTCCCTTTTTCCATTTTAGCGTATAGCTTGAATAAAGAAAACAAGATGAAGGCTTTCAAAGATAACAGAGTCTTTCACAAACAGATGCAGAACAAAGCACAGGAAATTCTGAGCAAAGTAAAAAATGAATGTTGTCTGTTCAAGGCTTATCTGGAATGAGTTAGCCTCTTAGTGGACAGATCTGAAACATCACATGGTCCCGACTGCAATTGCAACGCTCACTAACAGTCTTGTGAGGGGAGAAAACAGGATGGATAAAGGTGGAAATTCAGCAGCCTTTAGCTCTCGGAGCTGGAAACTCCTTCAGATGTACCAGAAACAACACTGTGCGAGTCAAGCTTGTCACTGTCATCCCCTGTCACCCTAAGCACAAGGCTTCTACATCTACACCTTTGACTGGACACCCCCTTCACAGTATTAAATTCATTTAAACTGGGAAATAAAGGACATCAAAGGCAGGTTATTGAAAACGTGTATTCATCTAATTCTGGATACAACATCACATTAACTGCATGTAATAAATCTGTGCTAGCCAGACACACAAAACAGATTTTAAAATGCATGCACATTTATTACAATGTAGAGCAATCTGCTATGACTTAACAGTATACGTGCTAAGCTATATTTATTTTCCGGAAAACATTCACCCAACAAGCACTGGGAAGTATCTGCTATGTGATGAACCTATCATCATCATCAGTTATCGAAAGACAGCAGTTATTTCAGAACGGTTTCTTGGAGATTTTAAATCAAAAAGATCCCACCAAAACCAAACCGAAACGTGGAGGCATGAGCTCAGAGCGCAGACCAATCTCCCAGGCTGTTATGAGCCGTGAAATGAACACGACTAATTCCTGAAGAGTTTTGTTGCTCAAAAAGGTGACTGATTTTCTTGCTTTTCACAGCAGAAATTCTACGTTCAAACATGGGTTGATGACACCTAAAAAATAATGCAATATCAATCTACTAATGTTTTCAGTTTACTGCACGTCAGTACAAGGATCCCCAAATCCATTTCGATTGGCAACCCTTATGCTTAACAAGTCAAAGCCTGGGAACACAGGTAATGGAGGGTATTTGAGGTGAAGAGTAAGGTGCATTGGCAGCTGTGTCAGGCAACTTGCAGAAGCGGCTACTGTGCCCATCAGCAGTTACAGCCATCTGTCACTAATTTCTACTTTTTCTTTTAAAACCACTTTCCTGCCAGGGCTGACATGATAAGGTTTACAGCACACATGACATCTGTTCTGATTAAACACAGCCTAATGGCCTTAAGAACATCCTGCTGGACCAAATAGTTCTCAAACTCTTTCCACTCTTTCAAACAGCAAGCCATTTCTAAAATGCCCCCCACATCAAGGAAAAACTGCTGTGGAGGTTGTAAGACGCAAGACAGGCCCTCGAAGACTGAAAATGCATTCTCTCTAATACTCTGAAAGTGCTTCACAAAACGTGGTCTTGCACTACTAACTCAAAGCTATAGCATAAAAATAATTAGTGAAAGCCTTCCCTAGGAATGACTACAGTAACCTGTATTACACAGTCTGTGTGTATGATTGAAACTTCTCTCTGCTTTTACTTGCGACACTGATTTTACTTCCTGCCGCATTCCTATTTTCTTAATAAAATAGAGTATGCTATTTCAATGACTGACTTTTTCTTTCCCTGCTGCTTTTCTGGTTATATCCCTTATTGTCTGTCCTTCAAATTAAAAACACTAGTTATTCAATGCACAGTTCCCTTCTGCCAATCATGGGCAATGGGGAGCAACAGGAATACTGAAATTTAAACCCTCTTTACAGCAGCAGCTACGTATTCCAACCTGCAGAATTTTGGTCTCCACTAGAATATTTTAATAAACACTAAAATAATAGTAATAATGATAAGCATTGGGCATCAGACAGACAGAAAGAGGTAAAGCACCTTTCTCCCCCCTCCCATGCCTTCTGAGAACTATTGCTCTTAGAGAAGCATTGTGCTCACTTTTTCTGTGCATACTGCTGGATTGCTGCCTTCATCTCCACTTTGTATCTGCACTTTGTGCAAGCTTTCCACCCCTTTTGATAGCATGATCCACCAGATAAATCATGCTGTGGAACTCCATCATTTACAACACCTTTAACAGCTGTTACATTTTCTTTTGATTTCTATGTAAACCACAAGTTATCTCTCTACCTCCTCTTAACACAACTCAACAGCTGGAGAAAGTGACCAGCACCAACCACCAGTTCTCATCTCAGCACATCACCGGCATGAACTTCATCCACCCCAACCTGTCAGTATGAAGGACAACGCTCTAAGCAGATCTCTTCCATTTTTAACATCCCATAAAAAATCTAGTCATTAAAAAAAAATTTTATTAACAAATTTAAACTTCTTTATCTGCCAACCAAAGAAATGTTTGGCAGTTAGATGCACCGCTTTGGATTCTCACTTAATATTGCAGTCAAAAAGGCAGCTTTGCATAAGTTATGTCTTACTCTCATTTCTAAAATACGGAAACTAGAATCGACAAAAGGTACAATTTTTGACAGAGCTGACAATCCTACGAGGCAAAACCACCACCATCCTTTTGGCTGTACATGCCAGCCAAGAAGATGTCAAGGTGCAAATTTAGGCTGGCTGGCAATTTTACGGCTGCCAAAGACAGAATGAAGCAGTTTGCTTGTCCGCACTCAAGGGTGCTCTCCAGACTGCTGATACAAACAATAAATCTGAGGCAGCAGCTATGCAGAATGACCCTGAGTCAAAGTTGTTGTCCCCTGTTGGGGTTAAGGCAAAGTTTTGCTTCATGCACAGTCTAAGCAATGAATTTCACCACTACATCAGTGGTGGGTTTTTTGGGGTTTTTGTTTGTTTGTTTAAGAAATATATAAATCTAACACCTACACTTGTGAAGCACTTTTCAAAGAAGTTTTTAAGCTGCACCTTTTTTTGCTCCTATTTCTGGCAACTGTTGTCCCTTCTAGCATCTGAGGCTGTGGTTAGACGAGACGACTGCGCCAATCCTAAGGCTGTGGTTAGACAAGATGACTGTGCCAACCAAGCAGCTTGCTACTATCAAAAGGGACAAGTCTGGTCTCCACCTCCTCCAGCTTTCAGTCAACGTACTCTGGCCCCTCATTTCCACCAAAGGAGCACTCAATGCTCATCTGACCTCTTGATGAACCTCTGTAGTTCATTAAACTAGAAGAAAATTATTTCTTTTTTTAAATCATTTTTGGCTAGTTTTCTGCCACTTTAGTTTGCTGAACTGGCTGCACTGCACAGGCAGACAAATGGCAGAGCCAGCACAAGACAGGAGGTGAAAGGAGGGGGACCAGACCCATCAGCCACTGCTGAACTCTTTCTTACCTTTCCTCACCTTATTTATTTTAGACTTACAATAACTCAGTCTCCTACAGATTCTGCACCCACCTCTGCAAATTCTTCATTGTCGTTTTCATTTTCCATTACCTACAATTAGCAATATGCAGGGAGGCAAGATTACTTTTAGAATTACTTTGACTAGAAATGCACTCGGGGCAATAGCAACTCTTTTTTAGATGGCCATGAAATGAAGTTTTAAGAAAATTAATTACACAATTCCTCTGTTTCTCTGGTTAAAAAAAAATCCACCTCTGTTATGTTTGAGAAAAAAAAGGATGATGGGTGTCCTGCAAGAGAAAATTTTCTGGCAGTCTTGCTGAACACTGAAATTGTATTAAGACAGGAGCACAATTTGGACATAATCGAATTGGGTAGAGATCACTGAGGGCGCAATTTGGCCTGCAGAATTTTTATAAGTGGTGATGATGGAAAAGGCAAAAAGAGCCTGTGTCAGCCGATGAACAAGCAAGTCCCTGGCAGGCTCAAAAATGAATTCTGTTCTAAAAAACAAAGAAAGGAAAAGAGATTTGGAAATTTTCAATGGAGCCCAACCCCAACATCCTGTTATTTATTTGTTAATCTTTAAATTCACTTGACAGTGAGCACCAAAGTGAAAGTGATGTTGAGTGCCATGACAAATCTGCTGAAATGCTAATTTTCTGAACCTTTTAGTTGAAAACATCTATATTTAATCACAGTTTAAAACTAGCCAAAAAAGCTGTTTACTCTGAACGTAAAGGGGAAATACTGCAAAATTGAAAGAGGTATTTCTGTTTCTGTAAATGCATTTTAAAAATCCACTTACACAGACAAGGGTCCTTGGCACACTTACAATCTTCTACTAAAGCTTAGGAGACAGACAGACATTACCCACTGTCAACAAAAATGCAATTTCACATCACTGATGGAGTGAAAAGCTCCCTAGGCAAACGTTAGCATAAAACCTTCTTCCAGTATTTAATTGCAGCCTTCAGAAATAAGAGATACTAAGTTACCAGTATATTTGAACTATCACAGTGAACGAAGAGGGCTACTTTCTTGTTCAAAATTAAAGGCTGGGTGGTGGTCCACCCTACCTGTCTGCACCAGGGAGGAAGGAGGCACACACTGCTCTGGGCACGCAGTGGCACAGCTGAGACAACAGCACTTCCCTGAGGGCTGCTGTGTTTTCATCTGCACAAGTGGGAGGAGAAGAGACATGGCCTCAGCCCAGAGAAGAGGTGGTTGCCCTGCTGGCAGCTGCTGCCACCCCCACACAGTTGGCTTTTGGCAAATAATGCACGGCACTGAGCTGAAGCACCCAGCTTAGCTGTGTTTAGGCATTTCTACTCGTCTGTCGCAATTTTTACGCCGTGCCTGGGGTACCATCTACACAGCCAGGGAAAGAGGTTTCACCAGCCCCACTCCACCCTACCACTGGGCACCTTCATTTTGACATGGCCCGCTGGGGGGCATCGACAGAAGCCCCCGTGCAGCGAGCAGGAAACACTTGAAAATCCGTGCAGCGATGACAAAAATAGCTATTTCCAGATAGCACTGCTGCGTGCCCTGGCCAGCCTGGCCACCCAGCATGGCAGCCAAGGGATGGGCAGACCCAGGCATTGAAGCAGGCTGCTGCCGCTGGGTCTGGCACTGCAGTCCTGCCACAGGCTGCCTCAGAGCCTCCTGCCTCTCTGTGCAGAGACATTTCATTTTTGGAAAAAACAAACCTCCAACAAAAGTCATGTTAGCTTTTGTGCAGGAATGGCCGAGGGCAGGAGCAGACCAGCACAAGGGAGGAAGGGGCACCACAGCCATCCATGGAACGACCACCACCTCCGTCAAAGTGCTGACATTGTTCCTTCTCTGTTTAAAGAACACATATAAAATGAATAAATGATTTTAACAACCCTAACTGTAAGGTGAAATCTCTCAGAATAGCAAAATTACATATTTTTACTCATCTCTATTTACTAAATGAGCAAGACTTCCAACTTCTGCCTTGAACTAAAGCATTCCCTCGCGTACATTTGATTTCCCAACTAGATCATGTTTGCCACAAGCTTAACCTAGCTGGCATGTTTGGAAATTGCCATGACACCTTTCTAGGACAAAGTATAGCTGGTGAAAACGCACTATCTGCTTGAATAATTCTAATGTCTGGTTTGTCATCTCTGTAGACTAACTAACCACCTTAAACAAACAAGCAAACTTTGGCACTTTTTCCATTTACGAAATGCTAGTACTTGTGTATCACAAATTTCTTCTTTATCACAAGTTTTGAAAAACAGAATTTAAAATCTTATGTCATAAAAATTTGCTTTATGATATACTCTTTCAAGGGTACTGGATTTATTCTCATAAACAGAACACAAGCAATAATTACATCTTTCATTGCCTTTTTTACAGCCTTATCTCACATTCTAAGCTACACAAGAAGAAAACGATTTCCCAAGGGACTTAGTTTTCCTTTTTAGACAAGGATCTCTGAAAATTGGTATCACTATTCCAAACACCAATCCCTATTCTTAAAATCCTAACGCAAATGACAGGCAGCAGTAATCAAAATCACTAAAGAGGTCCCTCTGGGTTTTCCAGCACACGACCTTGTTTCCATAATCAGAGTTCCAGTATCCCATTTAGGGCTGCAGAGGGTTTCTTGACAACCTACAGAAGCACCTCCTTCAGATTTTATATTCCCACGTGCTGGAGAGGAACACATAGCAAACAAAGGCATACTGTAGGCTGTCATTCTGTACTCTGCAAGTATCTAGTCAACATAAACACACATGCAATATATCCACCAATACAACAGCCATAATATACCCGCTCGCCTTTCTCTGAAATCCTTCCAGCTGGGGTGGGGGGGAATGAGAGTAAAGAAAGCAGAAAAACAGGATGAAAAATAACTGGCAGCACAAGCATGTAAGCAAAAATTATCAGGTGAAGAGGAGATATAAAAAAGGTAGGAGTAAGGAGACCTGCAAACACACTACCACCCCCAAAGAAAACCCTGCTACTTTAACCAGAACCACCTAAATAACAGGGTTTCAGCCACAAACTGAAAATGGCAGGATTGTTTTCAGGATAACAAATATCTTTAATAGTGAGGCAGAGACAGCCAAAGCATTATAATACATATAGTCTCCAAAAGTAATCTGAATTTTTATTTATTTATTTTAAATTTTATTTTTTTTTTATTATTCAGAGAGGCATGGAAGTTAATTGTCTCTGTGCCACCACCAGCACATCTTAGAGCTTGCAGAAACTTTAGTACAGAAAAGACTCCTGTTAGTAAGTTCATCTCTCATGTTTAAAATGAACTTGCTTTTCACACTATCAATCAAAGAGGCACCATTATTCCAGCTACCAAATCATTAACAATACTACTGTACTCACCAGCTGAAATATCATTGACAACCATTTTCATACAAGTTAAGTTGTAGCTTGGCAAACACTGGCAAAGCAACTTTTGTAGCACGTTTATGCAACTTCAGCCACTTCAAATCCTTAAGAACTTCTTAAAGACACCGGTTGCAAGGGGCTGGTGCGTATTTTACCTTCCTCTATTGCCAAAAGTAAGTACTTTCTACTGAAACAAGTTACAGGTTGCAGGTCTATAAATAAATAAATTTAAGGGATGACTTATAAAACCAGAACAAAGAAACTCACTCTGCACTACAGATGGTGGCACTAAGATCAAATCCTGCTACCTAGTTGTTCGCTGTCCCCTGAGCTCTCAGAAGTACGTGAGACCAATCCACACTTCCACATTGAGCAGGGAGCTCAGAGAGCTTAGACCACACTCAGACCCCTCCTCCCCACTCCTGAAAATGGTTAAATCTGCCAGGTACTGGAAGGTGACCTATTCGATTTTCAACAGCTAAAGGAGCAAATACCCTTTAGAGTTCACTAGGGACAGCAAGAGGGTTGTGCAGCACAAACCCTACACTTTCCTTTATGTTTGGCAAGGCAAAGCACCCTAACCAGAATTCAAGCCAGGGGAGCCCAGCTTTACAGAGGCACTGAACACATTTAACTTCAAATTATTTCAGCTAGATTCCCCCTGCCCCCCTCTGTGAGAGCTATGGGTGCTGAACATTAATAAAGAGATCGCTCACATAAAACTATATTTAACTGCATGCTACCTTTTGGAGTAACACACAAGAAACACTAGTTGTGGCCTGCACGTTGGAACAAAGGACATGTGCAAGGAAATATTTTTTACTCCAACAGTATGAAATCATGGATCTAAGGTTCACCTTTAAAATACCACATTTCCCTAAATTCAGAATAGCTCAGTAATTTCTTAGGATGACCTGCTTTCTCCTCAGTCCACAGACACCTGTGGATTTGAAAATACGAGGCTACGTTTTTTTAAAGATGTAATGAACACATTCTATGTTTAAATAGATTTTCTTAATGTCACTGCACAATATCAATCCTACTCCCTTTTGCAAATCTTTTTTCTCTGTATAATGAAACATTCTTCCAAACATCAGTGGATAAAAAAAGCTTTTGGACAGTGATGTTGAAATAGAGCCGCGCTGAGACAGGACATTTAAAGAATCATTTAGCAAACAGAAAGAGTAACACAGACTATCATTCTGGCTCAAAAAAAAACCCCAAACCCCCAAAGAACTGATCACCTACTTCTGTGAAGGAGAAAAAGCACCAAACGCTACAGTTCTCAATGCGATAAGCAAGCTCTGAAGATGCGAGCCATGCCGCTGCCAGAGGAAGCCGGTGGCACACTCCGTATCTGGTACCTGCATCGACACAGCATTCCCAGCCAACTCACTTTTCATCTAAGCTGCCTTTGGAGAAACTAGACACCATAAAAACCTCAGTCATCCTGTAACCTGGCACACCATCAAAGCCTCCTAACACACAATTACTGTGCTTCACGCCTTTAGACTTTTTTCCTTTGACTAAACAAAACCCCCACAATGGAATAAGAAACTTTCCAAGAGAAATTGTGTTTGACAGAAGATCAATGATGCAGAGGTGTTGGAGGGAAAAAAGCCAGCGCTGTTTTGTGTACACCTCCAAGCTTATTAATGGCTTGCTGCTAAAGCTAGATGCTCCTTCCCATCAGATCAGTATTTGATATTATTACTGAACTCAGAAGTCTGAGGTCTTCTTTAATCACATTAAGGAGTTTACAATTGCTTACGCAATACAGTAACTTTATCATGCTGCCTGTAGTTATCCAGCCATTCCCCTAGGTTTTTGCCTTGTTGGCAATAATACTCAGTGAAAACGCAGTGAAATTTGACTCACCATGTCAAAAACACAAGCTACATATAAATATGAATAACCTAACAAGCACGCACCCAGCTGCTGCTTTAATGCATTAGCACATGTATAGTTATGCACATGCCTAAAAGGAACTGCCATAAACCTCCATAAAGAAACAAATAAGCTCTTGTGAGTGAAGAGAAAACCGTAAGCCTGCCCAGAAATCTGAATCCTGCTAGTCATCACTTTCAAGGCTCAAGCCAGCATGACAAAGCCTTTTCAAGAAAGGGTCCTGTGTCAGGGAGCGAATCTGAAAGAGGCACGCTTTATATTCACTTCTCAGGACACCATGGCTTTTTTAAGCAAGCTGTAAGGGAAGGCGGGGAGCAACAGATAATAACTGGCTGAAGGATTAAATAAATAAAATTGAACTTTTTTCAAGCCCCTGTCATCTAGGTTTGTCTACATCACCTTTTAAAACCTTTAAACAACTGCTCTGTGAACTGCTAAACTAAGGGAGTCCAACGTCCCAGCGTTTGTCCCTTAAATCTTTTTATGTAGGTCCTATGCTATTTCACCTCTGGACAATAGACAGCATGGACTGAGATCACTCCAGAGTTACAGGTGCTGGTTAGCCAGTTTCTTGCATCTAAATGACATAGAATTGGTAAATTCTGCTCAGCTGTCCTTCCCCAAGATAACTGAAGCCAATCACCTTTAAATGGATACCCTCTCTGTCAACATACTCACAACATCAGGTAGCATACTGATCAGAGGAGCTTCCTTCTCTACCGAACAGCAGCCTGGCCCTGTCCTCCTGCCTGACACCTACCCTCCACCCTGATCCCCATCTCAATCGGTTCACCAGAAACTGAAACATACGGATTGTTCAAACCAGGCATTTTAAGCACTTCAGAAACAAGTTCTGTACAGATCAAAAGGGCACGGTGCATGCCAGATGGTGCACTGGTCTCCTTCCTTGCTACAGCAGAACCGCATTGAAAAGGACTGAGTCCTTCCAGTGGTACAGTACCGCAAAGGCAGCTCACCGTTCACTGCCTTGAGGCTCCCGCTAATGCCATCGCCGTGCTGCCGCTTCTGTGCGTTCTTGAACTCCTTCAGAGATAAATAAAGGACCTTCCGCACCACCCTCTCCTCTGACCAGGGAATCCCATCACTGTCATCCTAAACAAGAAGGAAACAGAAAGGAGACATTAATTGCATGCATCTGAAACAAAAACAAAACAAACAAAACCCAACAGCCTAGGGCTACACAGATTATTTGTAATTAAAAAAAAAAAGAGACAGAAGCTGAAAAAAAAAAATACTGTGTAATAAAATGCAACCTAAACTCGACCAGCTCTAACAAAGAACAGAAACATAACTATTATCATCAAATCAGAGCATTAGTCCCTCTATCCTGCAAACAGCAGTAGCCATGTACCAGGTGTTAGACAGGAGGCAAAACTTATTTGTTAAAATCCTCATAATGAATCCCTTATGGAGAAATTTGTCACAGCCAGGAAGTGCTCTCCCAGATAATTAAGAGGAGGGGGGCGGGAAAAACCCACTACATTGAACGTTGCAGAAATTTAAGAGGTAAGTCTTGTGAACCAACTTCTCTTGTTGCCATTTTGGCCTTGGTTTGTGCCTCTTGGCTCAGGATTTTTTTTTCCTCTGGTTTAGTGATTTGCATTTATCGCAGCATTACAATGAAATTGTACATTGATAACAATTAAGTTATTCTGAATTTATCTCAGCGTAAAGCAAAGTGGAATTTGGCCCACGGGGCATATGTTTTCTACTTTATTTTTAGGAGGCAAATGCTATATTGTCAAAAGGAATACTACTATATGTCATACTTAGTACTTGCTTTAGTTAAAAGATTAATTACCTGGAAAAGCATTTCCCTAAAGCCTTTAGCATTCAAATAAATTAAGTCAGCAAATTGATATAAAGACATAAGTGAGATCAGGTAAGTCATCATATTTTCATAAGCCCTATAATTGTCTCAGGGTCTTTAAAAAATCACTATTAGAGCATTCTTGCCCTTGAATTCCTCAAGGGCTACATCACTGCCAAGCAAAAAGATTAACATTTCTAGGCAGGCCTTATTTAGGTAAGTGTACCACAGCACACTGCCACACTCCACTGGAAACCCCAAAAAGCCCCATCAGCAATCCACACCAGGAAGCAGGAGAGTTTGACACAGCAGATGGTATAAAGAAGTGACCAACACTATAAACTTCAAAAAAAAAAAAGCATAGTTTAGGGTGACCATTGATAGCTTTTTCTTTGCTCCTCTAGTGAGATATTGGCATTCAGCTGCTGAATTGTGATCAAAAACATTTCCCCCCCAAAAAAGAACTGTATGACAAATTACTTGGCCAAAAGAAAAAAAAAAAAAAGGGAAAAAAAAAAAGGAAAAAAAATCCCCAAAAAAGAACTGTATGACAAATTACTTGGCCAAAAGAAAAAAAAAAAAAAGGGCAAAAAAAAAAGGCAACACAATCAGTGCCGTGAAAGCAGCTGGCATTTTGGCAGCAGGATGTGCATTTCGCACAAGGGACAAACTACTATACTTTGAACAAGGCTGAGCTATGCCCAGGGAGCTTTAGAGCACAGGCAGCTCTGGGCCAAGAAAGCAAACTTTGTAACCCAACACCCACAGCAACCCAAAAAAAAAAAAAATCTCCAGGCAAGCATTTTCAAAGGACTAGTACATCCAGTTATTTTGTCAACAGAGGTTTACACAAACAACTCCGGCTTACCATTTTGCTGCCAGCACAACTTCAGCCCTAACCAGAAGCGACACTAAACACGGGAGGGCTGCAGCCTGCTCGATTTTAACAAAGCTTGCCAAAAGATGCCCCATTTACGTTCCCACTGACTGGTAGGTACGGAGAGGAAACCCGTACAGGAATCCCACTGACAAGGGCCTGGCGGGATGTCACACATTTCTGTCGTCACAGAAACTACTTATTAAGTCTTCAAGGGAACCATGCTCAGTTAGGAAATGGTTGTAAGCACCTCCGGCACCCGTCCATGCCGGACACAGGCCTGCAGACACCGCTCACTCTCTTCAACAGCATTTGTACAAATTCCTAATATAATGAGCAGCAAACGTGAGGAAGAGGATGAAGAGCCCTCTGGCCAGGCACACTGCTCCTGACTCTGAAGCCTAGATGAGTTACACAGAAACCCACCAAGAGGCAACAAAACCATCACCCTGTATTTTTATATACTTTAAGCCCAGCATACACAAGACACGTGTAACAATCGAGCCCTGTTAATGTAAGCCATACTCAGACACATGCTGCTTTCCTTAGCCTCTGCCCTGTGAAACACCAGGCCTGTCCTGAAGCCATGAACAAACCCCTTCCTCCACCAGGCCCTGCAGTCCCCGAGGAGCTAGAAGTTGCATGACAACACCCATCGGTTCCTGATGCCACTGGCCCTTTTATCCCTGCTAAAAATACATTAAAAAAAAAAATTAAAAAAACAAAGAAATGAATCCCACTTAAACCCACTTTGTCATGACAGCTCACTGCAAGGAGCACATGACAGTGTTTGCTGTTTCAGTAGTGACAGGGTGAAACCTACTGACAGGATTGATGTTTAAATCGGCATGTGCTGACCAAGCGGCCGACTGCAGTGGGTAAGTGACCTCTGGCAGGTACAACCCATGCCCTGGGACATGCCAGTTACAGTCCCTCCTGCAGGAGGGAAGGACATGATCACCACACACCAAAGGCCTCTGGTCTAGGCCACTCTCTCAAAGTATTTCTGCAAACGGCCTGAAGTCATCTCCATCTCCCCAGACAATGCGCTGGACACGCAAAAGGACAGCGTGCAACTAAGCACCCTATTTTCTGAGTGACGAGGCCACCAAGATGTCATCCTGGTGCCAGCTGGAGGCTCCAGCCCTGCTGCAGGAGATTGTCCCGCCTTCCCATCAGCCCAGGGGCTGTGTGGGCCATAGCGCTACCATAGAAGAGACAGGTCCCAGGAGGCAGGAACAAAGTCCTCCCTCAGCAGCCCCTGAAGCAACACAGTAACATTTCACACCATGCTCAATTCACAGAGCTGTAAAACTCGAGATGAACCATACTGACTTCATCCCCCCTCTACAACAGCAATGCTGTCAACAGAAACACACATGGGGGAGTCTCTCCACACCAGAGCTGCCACCAGCCCATTTGTGCCGAGGCTGCAGCCACTGTCCTGCCTACACAGCTCTGTTATGGGCTTTCCATCACTCAGCTTGAAAAAAGGTCCCCAAGTTCCCCAACACCGTGTTATCCAAGGTCAGCAAACTAAGGGGCTAAGCCGCTGCCAACACCCGCATTCACGCAGCTCCATATGCAGGAGCAATAAAAAGGTTTCACAATCGTCGACAGCATCTTCCCCCAAGCCTGCGACACAAAAGCAGCCGCAAGCCGGAGAGCAGCTGACTTGGAGCCCAGCTGAGCTGCTGCTCTGCCAGCAACGCAGCTCCAGCTCCTGACACGTTTAACCATAATTACATGGGTCAGATCGTCTCTGCCTCATCATGCCAGTGGAGGGAGAGCTGCCGTGCGCCCCACTCTGCACTCACACCGCCAACAACTGGAAGAGTTATCTCACTTCAGCAAAACAACATACACACACCCAGAACCGTTTAGAAATATCCTCAAGTGAAAGCCTTGAGGAATTTAATCTATGTAACTTCTCAAAACCAAACCAAAAGGAAAAACAAAAACAAAAACAAAAACAAAAACAAAAACAAAAACAAAAACAAAAACAAAAACAAAAACAAAAACAAAAACAAAAACAAAAACAAAAACAAAAACAAAAACAAAAACAAAAACAAAAACAAAAACAAAAACAAAAACAAAACCAAAAACAACCTCAAAGGGACTGACTCGATCAGGGACTGACTCGATCGCTGCCTTTAAATATTTCCACAGGGAGTAGAAATTTGATAATAGATGGCTCTTGAGGCTGGCAGAGAGGGGTATAATATCATCCAACAGCTGAAACTCGAATTCAGAAAAATGCAAGACAGAATTAAAGAACAATTTCTGCAACTGTGCAAGTAATTAGCCATTGAAACGACTTATGGGGAACTAATGGATTGCCCATTATTGACTTAGACCCAAAAAAGACTGAATAACATCTTAAACTGTAGGTTCATCACCGCAAGCCCATAGCCTTCACTGTGCAGGTCAGCCAAGATGATTTCTGCCTCCCAACCTGAGAGTAAGATTAGTTTGCAAACTCAGTAAGAAAGTAACAGATGCAAACAACAAGGGAAGCCCTGGGGCAGAATTAAGAAACAGAACTGCATCATTTCTTTTAAACTGCTAAAAAAATTAATCATGCCACCTTGTTATGCCATTTCGGGGAACCACACATCATACATTTATATCTGAACTTCAGCTACCGGGGCAGCCAAGCAACAGTTCAGCAAGTTCAGTCCAAGGGGACGGGGAAGAGGAGCACAACCTCCGTTTACCTACGCAGTACGTTCCTGCACAGGATGCTACCTCGCGGATAGCAGAGCAGCTCTCTTTCGCGCTACCTGGCTGGCAGCTTGCTTTCAGCTCTACAGTTGTAGAGGTGATGTTTGTAGAAAAGTGCAACAGGCTACTGCCACATACTGCTAATTTGGGAAGAAATATATATACACACGTGTGTGTGTGTTTTTGCTATGCGCACATTAAATGTATATAATACATTAAATATACAATACAGATATATTAATGTGTGTATACAAACAAATATATACATATTAATATATAATGCACACATAAATATAGGTATATATAGGTATCTCTAAATAATGCACATCAATGTATAACGTGTATATTTTTGCAACAAAATCAAAATGTGCACCACCTGTACCTTTCACCATTCACCTACAGCTTTGGTGCTTGTTCACTGCAGTTCAGCTGCCTAGCTTGCACATGGGGCCTGCACACAGCCTTCCTATTTCTGAAGTTATACCCAAATCCTTTAAAAAAAAAAAAAAAAAAAGAGCCAGAACTGAGAGGCAGGCTTCACGCCACCTCCTGGGTAGGTGAAACGTCAGCCTGAAGTAGCGTATGCTGCTGCATGCTGCTTTGCTCCACGAGAAGCAGCAGAAGCATACGCATGACTCAAGCTTCTCTCCGTTCATTCATCGCCAGATACGGCATTCTTCAGCCTGGCCCAGCCTTGCCTTAAGCAAACAGGAGTCAACAGTTCACGGGGCAAAACAGAGCTGGAACAAGGGAGAATACATGCAGCACTCCATGCTATTTGTTTTACTTTTATGTAAATACTTTAACAGCAGTGATGGTTTCATTTGAAAAGTCAGGACTTTGTAAGGTACAAAGATACTTATAAGCATGTGTGTTATGACTCAGTGTGGCTGGCATGTTTCCAGCTCTCTCTGGGTCTTTCCCAAGCACGCATCTCCTGACCCCATTCTTCATGCCAGGTTGCAGAAAGCAAAACAACAAAACACAAACCCCCTCTTTTTTCTTTTTCCAGCACTGCAGCCAACGCTCGGTTAAAATCACTGTGGCACCCAATGCCCTAAATGAATATGCTTTCATGGTTCAACAGCCCCCAGAGAGTCTTTCCCGCAGATGTAAGAAGGTCATTTTGAAGCAATGGGAAAAATAAACCACAAGCTTCTACCCTTTCCTCAAGGATATTTTTGAAGGAGAACTATTTCAAAGGGTGTTTTTTTCTGTGTTTAGTTAGCAACAAAACAAAAATCTGTCTTTTGCATGAAAAACAGACAACACATTTTCAGAGATCATATAAATTACTTTTCAGCTGAAGGACCAAAATGGAAATGTTTGTTTACTAGATTCAAGACCTGCAACAGATTTTTGCCTTTTGGCTGTATATTATCAATGGAAAACAGTTATACCTGTTTTTCCCTAAAAGCCAGACCTAAGAGAAATTGGTGGAAAACCTAGATACGCCTTCCGAGGCTGAAAGAGATCTTCTGTGCAGTCTTGGGCAAGTTACCTCTGCTAAGTACAATTAGCACGCTTATTCATTTACAAAGCCCACTTCCTCTGTATACATATGGCACGGCGTGAACCTCATGAGAAAGTACTATATCAACACACATACTTCCCTCGTTGCATTAGCAGAGGTCTCCATTGTATTGCAAAGTCCCATCAACCTTCTCACCACCCCAAACGCACCTGGTACTCACAGAGGAAAACCCTGCTGTTGGCCCATCGGTGCAAACTCCCTCTCTACATAACTTACAGGAGCAAGTGGGCCGTTCCACAACCAGACGTCAGAAGCTCTTCTCAGCAGAAACTCCTAGCAAAAGTTTGAACTTCCAGGGTAACGATTTGAAACCAGACTCTAATATATTCAACTGAAGCTGTATAAATAAATATTTTTGGCTCCTTCTGGAGCTATCATGCTGCTGGGACTTCTTACAGCTAAGCACAGCATCGTGCAAACTGGATATAGCCATATATACCCACAGTAATATCCTTGCAGTCTTTTGCTTACTATCAAGGTCCCTCCACTCCCTTCTCCTCTCAGAATAAAGTTCACACTTATTTAATATTTAACCTTTTAATCAAGTTTATCCAGCGAGGATGTAGCAGTTTCTCATTTAAAACAAACTGCTTATATTCAGTGAGAAAAAATAAAACCTCATGAATGGCTTAAGTTGATGAAGATTGATATGGCTTGGAGACTTTATAGCATAGTGACTCATGCCTTCTGGAAAATGTAATCTGTTCTGTCTAGTTTAGGAAAATAGGTCATGTTTTAAAAATGCGCTAACTAACACGAAGAAAGGGGAAATTTTCTTTATTAATGGTTCTGTTATAGCATTTAAGTGTATCTGGTAATTACAGACACTTTTTCCCTCGTACTTCCAGAAAACTTCCCCGAAGAACTCGGCATTACGTTACAGCTCCTGACTAGCAGAACCAATGTTAACACGGCAAAGAAACGATGGAGGAAAATAAAAATCTCTCTTCTTCCTGCTTTAGCACTTCTCCAACAGCTTTCATCCCCTGCAATCTCCTGTTGGTTTGCGCTTGTTTGCTGCCTCCTGCTGCGCCGGGGATTGCGCTTCCTCCTTTCAGGCCGAATCCTTCTAAGAGCAGCATGGGAGAGAAACGCCCTGGTTTTTGGGTCACTAAAGGCCTCAGGCACTTTTGAGCCCAGTGAGCTTCAACCTGCTCTTGCAAAAATACATTAGGGTAGAAGAGTTACAGTCGAAATTTCCAAACACAAGCCGCTAGTGTCTTCATACAGGCTCCCAGAATTGAGGCATAAAAAAATAGTTCCTAACTTTATCTTAGGCCTAATAATGAAATATTTAAAAATAGTAGGTTCATGTGTTAATTGTTTCTTTTACATGAACTCAGAGGCCTCGGCAATGTTTCTGCACCTCTAGAAAGCTACTACTCAATATGAAACTAGTGAAAGCTTACAAGACATCAACTGTTTCCCGTGTTGGTCTGCCAAGATAAACACTTTAAAAAAAAAAAAAAAAAAAAAAAAAAAAAAAAAAAAAAAAAAAAAAAAAAAAAAAAAAAAAAAAAAAAAAAAAAAAAAAAAAAAAAGGCTAAACCCAAAAAAGGCTAAACCCAAACAAATTCAGCAAAAAGCCAGGTCTAAAGTTTCCTAATTTATCAACTTACAGCAGGACTTTAACTTGAACCATCTCTCACCGATAGCAGTGACTCCACAGCTATGACTTCCTTAGGCCAAACCAGGAATCTAATCAACCATTTTGCAACCAGAGCGCCAGAGTTTTGGGCTCTGACGAGAGATGGCAGCACGCAGAAGCAAGCCACAAAAAGCCGAGGGTGGCAGAGTGCTGGAAGAAAGAGGTGTGAAGGTACAAGATAATTATTCAGACTAGGGGAGTGGTTTTCATAACCGGCTTAAGTGAATTCACCTGCCACCACGTGGGATGCACCTGCCCCAACCCCAATGCCAGCACTAGCCCTTATGCAGCCATTTGACCAGCTTGATTGGGGAAAAGAGTTGAAATCTCACCCCAAGACAAGAAAAATGATCATTTGCAGCCAGATCATCTCGCTTATTACTAACCATGTGGCCATATGGGAGCTACTGCTGGGGCAGGGAGAAAGGCAGGATTGGCCCTTTTAGCAGCAACCCATGCTTGGAGGGATGCAAGCCCATCAGGACACCAAACCGTGATGGTCACCATAAGGAAGGGAGGGCATCACAGATGGTATTCAGTCGATTAAAATCACTTTGCTTTAATGTAACTATTGTAAACCCCAAATATCTCATTGCATTCAGATGAACCATACCCCCTTTTTCCACGATGAATAATTTACTTTAGGGAAGTGAAAGGGATATACAGGGGGTTTATCTGTTAGAGGGACAGGGCCTGCAACGTTTCAGGTAGGTCACAGCCTGACAAGGTATGATCTTCTGTCTGACCATCACTTGTAGCCAATTTATCCCCAAGCAAAAGCTCTGACTTGATAAATAGGTTCCTTATTTGGTGCTCTCTTCAAAAAAAGGGAACATCTCCTAAAACACACGTTGAATTATCTTTGAAAGTTTATGCTGTATACTGATACATGCCTCCCGGGCAGAAACCAAAATAATTTAAGCATCATTTCCCATGTAGGTGAACAGGTCTAAATCCTTCTTAAAAGAAAAACAAACAAACCGACCTGATGGGGGACACTCACGCTGCACGTCTTCACTTCTCTGAAACACCATGAAATAATGTGTACTTATCTTTCATTACAGACTACTAAAAAACTACAGCTGAAATTGGATTAGAAACTTCTGCTGAAAAACAATTTATTGCATAACACAACTCTGACAGCCTGGGTTTCTGGCCACCAACTGAGCCTTTATAAAAATCTGCTGGGCAGCTGCCAAATCAGCTCTTTGAGTCTTGGCATGTCCGACATCTGAGACAGTAGTCAAGGCAGCCACATGTCCTGTGCCATCCACAGCCCTGCACTTTTATGGTTAAATGATACCGTCAAAGAACAGAGTAGTACGAGCCATTAAACACACAAAGGTAAAAATCTCCTGCAGCTGTGGATCTGACAACTCTGATCACGCTGCAGAAGACCGAGAACCACAGCAGGATTTTTTCCTTTTTCAGGACCTGGTATTAATTTGAACATAAAAGTAGCTTATTAAGAAAAGGGGAAAAGAGAAGCGAGAAATGGTAGCGAGCTCCAAAAAACCTCTGCACTCCTAGCTGAAAATCGCTGCCACTTATAAATTTCCCATTCCAAATATTCTTACTCTGTCTCCAGTTCTAATTAAAACTCTCCACGAAGTACACTTCAGATAGACACATAAAACCCAGTATGCACAAAGAGTATTCAGCAGCTCAAGATAATTAAATTCAAATATATTTTCTAATTAATTTCATTTTGAGTCAGTTCATATTTTTATAAGGTGTTCAAGCTCCAGTATGCAACCATATGAATACCGTCCAATAAAAAGCATTTTCTGCAGTTTAAATGTCTGCTATTAAGACCTACAGATGTGAAGTTTAATATGACTAATCCAATCCTGCTGCATATTACTAATTATCTTAAGACCTTTTTCCACCCTCAAACAGAAAGCCTGATCCTTTCCTTGAAAAATACTAACCACTTTTGCATGCCAAATCGTGTAGTAGGGGAGAGAGAAAAACACAACGGGTGTGTTACAAAATTACCTTCACTATTTCTACAGAAATTTAAAGAGATCTAATTTTTTGGCATCTCACAGCATCCGAAAGGTCAGTGGTATCAATATTTTAGAGAAGCTGGAGTACTGTTGATGTGTTTAGCATCTATCCTCACAAGTACAACAGAAGGTCAGTGCTTATGTAATTTCTTTGGGAGGACTTTGGTACCTGGATGATGAAGCCTTGTCTATAATAGGAAAAGATCTGCTCATCTATCTGCTTTCTAGGAGTATAGTAGTATATACCAGCAAAAACGTGCATTTGCCAATATAAATCTTACATTGCTCCCTCAGTGAAATAAATACACTAGCCCAAAGCCTATATAGCTTAGCTACATTATTTAATACAGCTGTGCCCATCAGGAACATGATGCCTTCACAGACTTGAGGCTGGGGATGGAGGTCCCCTTGCAGACTCGGGAAAGTCACCATATCCCTGCTGGATGACCCTGGGCCAAGCAGAGCGGCTCACTCACTCCCATTTAAACCTTTTCAGTACGAATGGGTTGGGCTGGTTTAAAGAGAGGAAACAGGAGGTCTCGGCTCTTCTGACTCACTTTGATGGCACTGCAGTAGAGCATGTTTACTTGAGTAGCTCCACCACCAAACCCCTACAAGAGGACCATGGCCAGCAGCGGGGCAGGCAGCACTGCCAAAGCCGGGGCATGGCAAACTCTACCCACAGGGTAACTTGCACAGTGACGCACCTGCAAGTTTGAGTAAATTTGACCCAAAGCAGGTATGGGTGACGCAAGAAGTCCTGTGCCTAGAAATGTTTAACTTGGCTTCCTCCTCTTTCACATCAGTCTATGGGATACCCCTCATTCAGGCGATCACCAGACTTAAAAGAAGAAGATTTAAAACAAACAAACAAACAAAAAAACCCAACCAACCCATCTTGTCAAACTTTAAACCCAGGAGGGGTAATGACAGAGCCAAACATGCTTAAACTATTGCTCGGAAATCTCAGGATATTGGGGCCTGAATCAATTTTACTGAACCGGATGGGGAACTAAGTCAGTTGTATCGACACAGGCTCCTGGGATGGACAGACCGATACTGCACTAAGAGCATGACATGTTGATTTTGCTTGATGTACTACCCAAAAAGTGAGATTTTTATCAGACACTTTTTGTCCTTGTTTACATTCCTGACTGGCAGAATATCCTTTAAAG